>NC_092520.1:54660000-55005000 GCF_037038585.1 Patagioenas fasciata
CCAGGGGCAGTGAACTTACCTACCTATTTCTAATTCTTTGCTAATCTGTATTTATATAGTCAGCACAGACAAATCTTTTGAGACCTGGAGACTCATTTGCAGGAAAACGATGCCAGCAGCACTGTGTGGTATGTAACCTTCCATTTCAAATCCGAAAATTTAAAAGAAGTACAGGTTGAGATAAGTTAAAAGCAAATCTACAAAATGCCATTTTGCACTGAGTGAGAGCTTGAAATAAAGCAGGATTTCAACACAGAATGCTAGTTACTGTGGTTATTTTTACAGCACATGTGATATGCTAGCCACATTACTGTCCTCATCGTGAATCATAATTCCTGGTCCTGTAGAACTTTAAAACAAATTTCAGCTATTACTCAGTGAAAAGGTGGAAGGAATGAAGTAGAGATAGGTAGGCTACCACAGGGCAGTAAGGAATCTAAAGGAAAGAAGAATGCATCGGTATGTATTTTTTCGAAAACACAACTTAATGTTATGAGTCCTGGACTGATTTCAGAATAGCTGCTTTTAGTGACTCAATATTTCTGTGCACAAGCCCACTCAGAAAACTGAAAATCAAAAAATTGATATATTCTATTTCTACACTACTTATATTGTTAATGTGTGTAAGTGAGCTGCAGGGATATCCTTGACCATGTTGTAAGTGTATAATAACTTCCAGAAGGCTTTTTAGCTTAGATCGTAGTACTATGTTGCTACCAGTTCCAGAGTTTAATGATCTTCCAGCTCAAGAGTCTCCATACTATGCTTTACTATTTACTTCAAGTATATACCTGAGCAACCAGCATATGTTAACAAAAGTAGAATGCAAATTCAGTGGATTGCCAAGTCAGAGGAGAAGATGCAGTCCTTTGGAGTACACTATTCATAAAGATCTATCAAGGAAGCACTCAAATTAAATTACTTTAAAACCAGTTACTGAATTCTGTTCTTCATGAGAAAGCTTAGCTTGGTTATAACCAGTTATGAGTTTCAGATCCAGTAAAGATCAAGTGAACAATTCCTGATATATCTCCATAGATCGATTTGATTAAACAACATCATGAACCTTTACAATAGTCTTTATGTTATTCTGAACATGCTATGAACTTCATCATATCTTACATCACCTCTCCTGTTCTGTTATTTCTTTCACCATCAAAACATCTGTTTACTTTTCAGCTCTGTATTAAGGTGGCTTGAGTTTGATCTTAAAAGTAAAAAAAAAATTCTTATTCCTTTATCTTAAAATACAAAGCAGGAAGCAGTAGTTTAAAAACTTGAGGGAAATAAGCTATAGTTGAGTATGCCAACATTGTGTTTTGTTTTATTCTACATGTGCCTGGGAAGATAAAGAATGATCATGTTCAGTCAATAATGACCTTGTTTGAGTGACCTGTAAAACAAACTGATGGGTTATTCAGAGCTCCATTTACATCTCTTTGTCTCCTCTTATTTTCCCCCTTTTTTCTTTTTTTTTTTAATTGACATTTCACAGCTAAAAGGGACTAAAAGCTGCTTGCAAAGCTCCCAGTGCAATAGATCCATAAAATCAGGACACCTTCAGGTGACACCAGATCAGAGAAAACAGCTCATGCAGCACTCCCCTGGTAGCACCTACATTCCCACTTGAGGACAAACACCAAGCAGAATGTGATATGTACCCAAAATCCTGGAAATGGTATCTGACATGCAAAACCAGACACCGCTGGCAGCTGCCTGCCGGTGCCTGGAGTCAGGAGCTGTCACAGACATCCCTTTTCCCCCTCTCGCTGCACCAGAACCACAAGGGATGCTTGCTGGCTACCAGGAGCTGCTACAGATGGCCCCAGCCCCCTCCCTATGGCTCCACAGGGGTGGACTCCTGGGTGCCAAGTTTTGCAAAGATGCAGCTGTTTCTCTTCCTGTGCTTGTGCTCTATCTCCTTGGCCCAGTAGATAGAGCAAGACCACTTGATTGAAGGGTGAAGTGCTGCAGAATTTGCTTCTCTTATTGAGGTCACACCATTCAAGTGATTTGCAAAGGTCTAGAAATGCCCTTTCTTTCCTCCTCATATTTTGGGGAAGTTATAAACTGAGGAAGCAGCCTAAGTGATGATGGGAAAATATGATATAAGTGGGACTGACTGCATGATTAGACTCAAAGTAGGGAAGCCAGGATCTGACCATCTGTTGTCATGACTGGTGAAACGTGCACATGCTGTCGGAGGGGTGTAAGCAGCTTGTGCAACCAGTGTGCTTTGAAAATGACATTTCAAAAGAGCTGCGGAGGAAGTGGAGGGAACAAATTTGGTTTTCCTTTGATGTTAATGTAAAAATGAGAAATAACTGGGAGAAAAATACATTACATACTCCAAAATAAAAGTTCTGACCTTTCACATTTGGAAGCTCTTTTAAGGGGACACAGTCTGGTGTCATATTGAGTTAGGTAGGATAACTGGTAAAAATGCTTTGGAAGTTTTTCAGCAGAATGCCTCATACATATATAAGTAGTATGCTCTGTTAGACAGTGTCACCTGACCTTGTTATGTCTTATTCATTCTTAATTAGAAACGAGGCATCCAGATGTGAAAGGTCATTACATTAGTTTCTATGACACCTATCATGGCGTATTTGTGTCACCTAGATTTTTATTAGAAATGCACTGAACCAGCCCAGCACTCTCTGCCATATGTTTATTGTCATGTTCAAGGACCTGCAGGTAAAAATAATATTCTGTCTACCCAGATGTTTATTGCCACATTTGGTTCTTAACTTCTACAGAATTTCATATTGCTAATTGGTTCACACTCTCAGGCCAGCTTACAGAGATTTCATTTTTGGAAATAACACCATGGATCGCAATTCTTCTGTAAGGGATGAAAATCAGGCAAAATCAAAGGTCAATTTTTTCTTCAAATACTAATTCATATCAAGTATATTTTGAGTGTATCCTTACTTAAGAGTGTAAGTTGTGGGTTCTTTTTTCTTTTTTCCGGTTGCAGTTTTTTGAAAACTCATTTCATAAATGTTTATTGAAATACTCAGAAGAAAAAAGCAATAAAATTACAACAAGGCTCCTTTAAAATAAAAAAATCAATTTGTCTTTACACAACAGCATTTACATTTAAATAAAAAATTTTGTATTTCAGCATATATGAAATGTCTTGTAGTCATCATATTTTTCATTTTCCGTTATGGAAGGTGACTTCTGATACCCTATTTAGTCTGAATAGTTTCTTATTTGGCAACTACTATTGAAATCAATTCCACCACTTGCTAAAAAAGGCACCGTTCCACCTGAATCCAGGATAACAGAATCTGGCTCAGAATTGATACTGTCAAAATTGATTGATTTTACTTTTGTCTCAAACTCACTTGAACACCAAAAAAATCTGAGGCTTCTCAAAGTCCTGAAACACGTGCATAGAAGGGCTTCATCACTATCCGTTAGTGACATGTGTAAGGGGTATTGTTTATTAGTTTGGAAGGAAAGAGCTATGATTCAAAACATACACTATTGCACGAGAACCAATACACATCAGCAATTCAGCAAATTACTTATCCAATGTTAGTATAAGGATGTGTTATTATCTACATACTAGAAGTTCTCCGTTTCACTTGAAAAAAAGATATACTCTCTGGTCTGGAAGGATTACTGTGTATTCATCTATTTTTCCCAAAGTAAAAGAATGTAATTTGCTACTAAATTTTCAGGTAATTTCCAAATACATCTGTTGCACTTCCTTAGGGTTTCGATATGCTACAAAATGATGGTACACATTAATCTTTGTTACGGTACAGTAGAGAATTTCAGTGAAGACACCCAGACTCTTGCTGTAATACCGTTTATGTGTTATGTATCCTACATATGTATGGCAACAGAAGTCTCAATGGGACTGGACATGTGTCATTCAGACAGCATGTTCACAATTTCTATCCCCAGTCATTTAGCAAGCACTGCTGAGAGTAGTACAAATGGCAACATCTCTCTGTTTGTAGCAAAATCAAATTTGAACAGATTTTCCTAGGGGTAGCCACAGACATTTTTCTAATCTCTTCCATATTTCAGACATTATCTATACATGACATAAGTTTGCTAAAGACTGCTTTGAGGATTTTTAAAAGCCAGAAATATGTTTACAATGTCAAGGGTTCAGTAACCTGAACAGGAGGTCATTTGACTGTCTGTTGTAAAGTTTAGCCTGTAAAACCAATATCATTTTTTTTTCATGTTAATTTATTGGCAAGTTTTCTGAGATGGTCAACAGATATAGGCTACCCTATGCATATACCAGGAAACAGGTTTGGGGACTATTCTCTAGCCTGTAGACCAGGTGTGTCAAATTCATTTTCACCAGGGGCCACATCAGCCTCATGGTCACCTTCAATGGGCCAAATGTAATTTTAGGACTGTATAAATGTAAAAGTAGTTCGTAGACAGTGGTGGCATGGGGTAGGTCATGCCATAAGGACTGCACTCTTTTCTACCCCAAAGCAGGCTGACATTTCCAAAAGTGCCTTTTGGGAATAGATATTGTCTGGTAAAGCTCCAGGCAATACAAGCCATGGTCATGTTTGCCACACAGCAACTGTGGCAACAGTTGGGCATATTGACACTTGTACCAGCTCTCACCCTGGCCAGGCTGAGGTTCCAGTACAGATTGTGATGCTCCAGATCCCTCTGGGATGCATAGGGTAGTGTGCTCAGGAGACCTCATCTCCCAGGCATCCACACCTCCTTCCTACTTCCATACCTGGGTTTCTTTAGAAACTGGAGGAGCTCCTGTAATCAAAGATAGAGATGTCAAATAATGGCAAATGTTTGTGATACTGATGGTCAAAGACTGCATCAATGGAAAAGTCCTTCTAGATTTTTTTCAAACCAGCGTACAATACAATAAATTGAGAGCACTTGTATGTGTCAGTAACTAAAACAATCCATGCACATTAAAACTAAAAGGAAAAGGTGATATAAATCTTAAGGCTGTCATTTTAAAATAAAACCAGGTGTGATGGTAAGGCAGGGACTCTCCAGCATTGTAAATGGCTCCGCTGCACAATCTTAGCTTGATGACTGTTGTATAGAAGATCAATAATTTCTTATCCATATAAAGTGGAATATTAAAATATAAAACCTTCAGCCATTCATTTTATTGTTAGAAACAGGAATTATCCAAATTTGTTATTTGTGATATCAAACATAGCTGTAGATGAGACCTTGTGGTTGTTCATTATCTACTGTCTCTAAGCCAATTCTTTGAGAAACACTGGACACAGAGACTTAAATGCAATTTAGCTCAGATGAAGCCAGGTCTTGAGTGAGTGATTTAAATGAATACCGGTTATGTTAGCTCTTCAAACAATTAAAATTTCAGTAACATTGTGCTATGTAGTTAGTCTGTGAGAAATTACATTTTACTACAAATGTGAAAAGTAGATCTTTCTCTGAGCATGCACTAATTACATTAGTCTAATTTGTGTGTTTGAGGATTTTTCAGATTTCTGAGTGTTTATTTTAAACTACTCATTTATTTTTAACAAAACCCGTTTAAGAAATCTCTCAGATGTTTGAAGAACTTCTGTATAAATTTTAAGTCATTAACTATAATAGTTTCAGGGTTTTTTTAGTTCATTTTCAAACATCAGTTGGGTTTTCTAAGGACATCAAAATGTTGATCATTCAGACTGAAGCCTTCCATGGTATTTCTTATTTTCCTGGGGTTTTGGGGAAGGAGGGAAAAAAAAAGGAAACATGACTTGAATTTTTATATTACACAGTGGGATCAGAAGTACCATTATTTGTGAAGACTGCTGTAGAACTGGGTAGCTGATGTGTCATAACCACAGGCCAGTTTTTTGTGGGTCAGAAAAGGGTTGGAAGTTCGTTTTTTAAACATAATATTAAAAATTAGAAAGGGAGAGGAATTACTGTCTCCTTCATTTGCTTGGAGATTGTGAGACAATTAATAAAATTTTAAAAAAAAAAAAATTACTTTTTTGCTGCCACTAAGTATATCAGATATGTAGCAGGTATTTCCTGTGGTGTCGATCAGTTTGGTCTAAAGCAAGTCCTCAAACAGAGTGAAGGATCACAGGAGCAAGACAGAACGAAGTCAGTGTGGTTCCAAGACTTATAGCAGCCTGAATTGGCTTAGAAAATGAAATTGCAGTTCCCCTTCTCTGCTTGCTCCATTCATCTTCACTTGAAAGAAAGTTGTATTAGTATTGGAACTGAAGCACAGTCAGAATACTGGATGCAGAAGCAGCAGGAACACTTGATCTCTGTGTTGGCAAATATGTGACTTGAGTGAGAGGAACTGATCATCTCAAATGGCACAAACTTTGCCGTTTGCCAACTTTGAGTAGAGCAAAGTTTGTCATGCTATATAGAGAGACCTTGAGGTTTCCAGAAATTGGCACTGCAATTTGTACTCCTTGCTTTTTCAGGCTCCTTGCTCTAGGAAAACAATTGTTTTGCTTGTGTTATGCGTCCATAGGAACGTAAGCAGTCTACATTACTCAAGGAAAATGGGAAGATGTAGAGCACAAGGCAAGATTTTCTTTTTCAGTCCTGGTGAATTAATCTTTCGTTTTCACTGATTCAGCTTTAGGATTCTTGAATTAACTCTTAAGAAAGCTCCATCCAGAATTTGTAGAAAATCTAATTTCCCATTTTTGTGGTACTTTTTTTGTTTTGGTTTGGTTTTTTTTCAGAAGCAAGTTCTACACTGGTATAAATGCTAACATTGAAGGTGATTAAAATCCTTTCAGTTTTATGGAAATCCCATCAGTTTTTCGATGGGACTAGTAATGCAAAATACTTCATAAGGGTAGAAAAGAAGATGCTTAATGTTATGAGCTACGTCAGATTCTGTAGGCTTTTTATCATTAAACATTACTAATTGCTGTTATAAATGGTCATGTTTTAACTCCAGCTCTAAAAGGAGACAGCTGTCAGTTTGCTCTGTAAATCCTAGTCAGGTGACCTGAAAGTGCTATTTTTATGGTTATTAATTCCTTCCTATTAAATTTCTACCAACTTGAAATAAATAAATTATTGATTGAAATGCATTATAGGAGACTTACTGTGTTCAGGTGCTCTGCAAACTAACTTTGAAAACATTAGCATATGACATAGTGCACTTTCTCTTATTCAAGATTTAGCCAAGTTCCCGTTTGTCTACATGACATGGCCATCTCATTGTCTGATACCTGGCATAACTGCAGATCTGCAGATGGAAGACATTAGAGTTTTCTTGGCAAACAGCTGACCAAGCTTAATATAGAAATTATTAAAGGAGTGTTGACTGGAAGGAATGTATGTTGTAAAAACTTGGCAAGCATTTTCTCTTGTCTTCTTTTCTGGTTGCAAGCCCTCCAGTAGTTACAGTGACCATAGACTTTTGTCCAAATTTAAATGTGAAACGATAAGATTGGGTGGGAAAGAGGAAGGGGAAGGGTGTTTCTCCCATCATTGCAAAAATGCTATTTCAGGCAGGTCTCTTTGCAAATAAAGTTATAGGATATATAAGATAGTTTCAGCAGCATTTCTAATCCATGAGATCTTGATTATCATGAGTGATTGGAAGTCCAACGAAGAAATTATATTCTGATGTCAGTCACCCACACTGGTTCCATGTTTGCTCAGAGTTACATGAAATTTACCTACTGATTCACAAAGACTTTACCAGTGTATATTCATCCTCTTCTGCTCCCAGGTATAACTGCTCTATTGCCATGGTGGAAGCTGGAGATGTTTGGGTAAGCAAGCAACAGAGCCATTTTCAACAGTGGACCAAATATTCGTATTGTCCATCCATACAGAATAGAAACTCTGTCTCACTATACCAGATCATTAGACAAGTATAATATACACGTAAATAATAAAAATATAGTTAAATATCAGCAGTTTTCCCATGGTATATCCTTTGCCTTTTCATATGTGAAACTGTATTACTTGATGAAATTGTCTGCTATCACCAGAATTTGAAATTATGAGCTTTTGAGCTGATATGTGGTAAACTTAAAGATTTACAGTATTTATTTAGTACTTTGTCTTCTTAACTTCTTGGAGTTTTGCTTCAAATATTTGGTAAATATTTCTATACTATGCTAGATGCTATGGAATTTGGGCCAAAATGTTAAAGAACAACAACTGCTGATGTGCTATATGGGTAATTATTCCTAGTTGTATTCTCATCACATCAGTTTTGATTTAGGACCTCGTTAAATATTAATCTGGATTAATTTGCTTTGAAATTTCTACCTAGTTTAAGTAATAAGTGGACTTTGTTTTTCTTTATGTGTTTGAATTAGCTGATATACATTCATCTATGCAAATAAATTTCATTGCAAATGGATGTTTTGTGAAATCCTATGAGCAAGTATTAAAAGCAGCATTAGGATCTTAAGGAGGCTGTGGCAGTCTTAATTAGTTTTATAGACTGAATCCAATTATTCTTTATTGGAAGCCAAGCTGTGTAATTCCAGTGCTTGGTCTTGGTAAAGATTTTACTTCACTCTTGCGAAAGAGAGAACATTTTTAAGAGGTTATCAAAATATTCTTTAGGGACCTGGAGAATTGCTTGTGTGAACATGATGCCTGTCATTTTGACAGGAGGCCAGGGACCTCCAAGACTAAAACCATAAACTATTACTGTTTGAAAAGAAGAGCCAGACCCGTAAGACGGAGGATGGGAACGCTCTGTATCCCATGCAGACCAACCCATAGTGGCAGCAGGAGTGCACATGCTCCAGTGGATCATCTTTTTGGCTACTCAGTGTTTTCTCAGCACCTGAGACCTACCACTCACCTAATCCCAGGTGATCTCCCACTCAGGAGAAGGGAGAAGGCCAGTTTTAGGGGCTGCAGCACAGATCACTGCTCCTGGATGTAAAACACACTGAGATTAGAAAGGAGTGAGAATTAGTATTAACTCCTGTCATCTGTTCAGCAGCAAAACCAGTGGTTTACACAAATGTTTGCAATTCTAATGAAGAAGGTGTGATTGCATGTAATTTAACAGAGACCTGATCAGCCTTGTTGTCCCTGGATAGTGAGAATTCAATCTTTTGCTATTCAAATACTAATTAAAAAAAGTCTTCCACTGATTCTAGTGATAATAATTTCACTATATCTCGTTTCTTTACACTGCTGAATGTCTTAACATTTAATTACTGTTAACAAGGCCTTTATGGGCAGAATAGAAAATTTCATGTACTGTAATAGCATTAGCATATTAAATGTAATTGTCAGGTGGCCCCTTAGGAATACTTCTCCTGATTGAAGCCTATTCAGCTTTTTCTTCGTTGTCATTTAAACTTCATTAAGTACAGAAATTCATTCCTTTTACTGCTTTCCATGGTAGAGTTGCAGTCAAAGCTATGTAAGCAGATAATTCATTTTTTTATCAATAGAAATTTGATTTGATTTCATTCTGATTTAGAATGATCTGAAAGACAAGTTAGATTTTTCAAAGTCAAAATAGCCATAGAAATAGTTGTTTTAATTAGAAGTAAATAAATTAGAAATTATTACTTTTTTATTTTCTTTCAAGGTTTTCATATTTGTACAAATTTGCCCTTAAGTGGCTGGAGTTTAATATTACTTCAAATTTCTAATAATCTGCTTGTGGTTTTGGAAGTGCAACCTTGATTACTATAAGGAAGTAAATTTTTAAAAGTCATTCTTAAGATCATAAAGCGTTATTAAAGTTGGTGTTCTACAGCATCAAGACTCCTGTTACTATGTGAACACAGTTAAGCCTTCCAGAAGTAGCGTAGTCGTAAATTTCACTGTTTCTCTGGTTAAAATAGCAAAAATAGGATGAGAAATTGTTTTCTTAAAAGCAGTGTGTAATATTCCCCAATGCTGCAGTACTGTCAAGAAGCTTCTTATGCTTGGAAGAAGAGGACAGAACATAGCACCGACCTTTATAACAAGAGGTTACTTTTCAGTTATTCTGACACTACTTAGCATTAACATCTAAGCATTATTTTGCATTGTTTTAACTGGCAGTTCTACTAAGATTAGGACAAAAAGCAGGTGGTGTTGCCAGGCATAGCAGCTCTACTATTGTTTTTGCCAGTCTCATTTGCTTTGTTGAACAATAATGTGTAGGTTTCCTTGGCCTTGTGATACAAGTATAACAACTCACATTTTCAGGTGGCACAACATGTGTTGGTTTAGAGCAAAGACATATACATATCTTTTTTACATCTAATTTAACTTGTACAGCTCTTCATGATTGTTAAGGAAGCAGTGAATGCTTTGCTTTCAGGAGATGGCAGCTTTGGAGCACAAGGTCATGTTTGTATGAAGGAAGGATTCACATGGGGCAGTGATGATGTACCAGCCTGAGAAAGCTTTGCGTGCACAGAAAAAAGGTCTTGGTTTTGGTGTCACGAAAAGCATAAGATGGTGCAACACATGCTATAACTTTGTATAAACAAAACTCCCCTTTTTTTCTCCTTAGCTGTAAGCATTTGCTATTTAAGCTTATTCTATAGAGTGCTTTTGTAAAGAAGCCTTTTCTTACTGCAATTAGATTTGACTTTGTCATTTGTATCCTTGCACTGTAAAGAAGAAACATTTTTTAATCTAAATGTATATATTTGATTGTGCAGTGTGCATCGTCTCATTATTTTTTCCTCTCTTCCTTATTTAAACTTTTCAAGATGTGTCAGTTTGAGTAAACATGGCAAAGACTTTGCTGGATAAAACAAGTTATCCTAATTATGGAGCAAGTGTCTTATTCCGATACAGTATGGTTGAATGAGAAGTAGATAAATATTGCCATAAATACAGGAATTTCTTTCACATGGAGAAGATGGCGATTATTATTATCTAGTTTTTTACATGGCATGCTATCAAGACATCACAGAACTGTTTCCCTCTGTACGCACTGGTGGCTGCGGCTCAGCCAGGCACTTGTGAACACCAAATGGACCTTCCCCAACAAGGCAGAGTTGTCACCTCAGTCTGGGCATGGACACCATGGTGAATGTGGCGTTTCCAGTTTTCATCATCCTCACTGGATTTGGTGAAAGGTGACAAAGGAATTAATCAGCTGAAACTAACAATTTGGATTCACTCTGCACTTTTCACCTAAGCTAAGGGCACTAACCATAAAAGTGATATGATCCACTGGACTATAGTCCAACAGCTTTTGCCTTGGAAATATCCAAAGCCTTTTGGGGATTCACTTTGTCCCTTTTTACTGCATAGTAAAACTCATCAATATGCTTTTGTCTACAGACAAAACACACACAACTCCCCCTACCATGACAGCAAAGAAACAATGTCCCAAAATGTCCAAGTCTGCTTGGTCAAATAGGCAAATTTGGTTCATCTGCTGCGGCAGGAACAGAGGATCATTCTGGAAATTTCCTCATCTCTGAGTTCCTAAAACAAGACTACCAATAAATTTTGTTAGGACAAAATATAAATAATTGGTTGTTAAAGGTTTTAGGAACCTGAAAGCCATCAGTTTAATATACTGTTCTGAATGAGCACAAGAAAAGGGAACAGCAATTCCAAGAATGATCATTAATGTTTCAGATCAATATCATATATTGTAAATAGGCAGAGAGAAGTACAGAGGACTGGTTCTGTTTTGAATGTGGGCTATAGTTGCTGAACAACGCTAAAAGTATCGCAACCAAATATGCTACCAAAGATGAAAAGGTTTTATTTATTAGCTCACAGTCACCTTATTTGTGATCAGTTCATAGACTAGAGGTGAGGAAGGGGTGGACCAGAAGACACTATTATGATTAAAAAGTCAATTCTATTACAAAAGTATTATTTCCAAATGATCTCTGAGACAGAGTTAACAATGTGTTAGAAAAATCTGTAAGTATCATAACCTGGGAGAAGGACTCAGAAATACTTAGAGGGAATAGAAAGAGATTGAAAACACGGGAAAAAAGTCTTTTTCTAGGGGTTCACTAGAAAAATGAACAATCACACACCCAAAGGAAACAAAGCAAATTCACAGGCAGAAATATTGAAATCAGAGTTATTTAATGAACAAAAGAAAGAGATAAAGTAATATTTATTAAAGAAAAAAGAAATGAAAAAGCTAACTGAGCATGAGTTTACTATGTTGGACAGAAATGTCTAACGTGAAGAGCTAAATTTCAAGCAGAAAGAGGAGATATTTAATAGATGTCAAAAGGATATAAAAACTAGAGAGGAAAATATAAATCAGAAAAGGAAACTGCTTCACATATTAGCTAAAACTCCGTATCTAGATTTCTACTAGCCTTACAAACATGATGAGGAAATAACTTCTTTGTGCAGGAAAGGGATGGAGAGGATTGCACGGAGACAAAAAAATCCAAGATTCTCAAGAATAAGCACTAGACAGCTGAAGTTTTTTTTGGTTTTAGCTCTAGTAGTTTTCACACAAAAATATTTTTTCAATAAAATTCAGTAAGCTATAATTTGGAAATAATGGAAAACAACCACCGATCAATAAATTTATACTTTGCAGAGAAAGTTAAACTGTGGTTTCTTTTATTTTATTTTACAGTTATTGTAAAAAAAATCTATCCAGAATCTTCAAAGCAGAAAAGATTCACTTCACTATCCCAGAATTCTTTGCTATTATTTTACCAACAAAGTGAGTTGTAAGTCATTTTCAGGTGGTTTCTCCGATAAGGTTAGGCAAGCGTAATTTCATGCAGTGCAATTCAGACTTGTGTTCCCACAGTGCAAGAGAACTCATCAGTCTGCCTTCTGGACAGAAAGGCAAAACCCTTCAGAATTACTTAGTGTCAGTTATATTTCCTTCATAGTGCAACATAACTCTTCCCTGGGAATGAAATGTACCTTGTGTTTGTTTTCATTTATGACCAAGAACAACCAATATAATTTTAATAAAGCTTTTATAAGCATTTAGAAAACTGTGAACTTATAAATAGTGCCATATTAATATAATGGAGAACTAAATGCTGTGTTTAGCCAAAGAATGAAGGAAGCAGTGAAAGTTTTTATCCTTTTTTTTTTTTTTCCTGGAGATTGACATGGATAGCAGTCTGATCCAGCATCTGCAATATATCTTTTCAGTTTAGTTTGCCAGCAAGAATGCCACTTAATGTAAAACATGATGATGGTGGTGGTGTAGTGGATGGAGCTCACTCTCTTTGTGTCACACTGGCCACCAAACAGCCGTCAGACAGTATGAACAGAAGCCAGGATCCTTCAGTGATCTCTGCATGGAAAGAATACGTCACAGGATTGGGGCCATAATGTAGCCATTATCAGTCTGCCTTCAGATCGGAGACTGAAAATTAAATAGTCTTTATTTTCTTATCCAATCACAAGATGTCAGAGCTGCTTGCAGGGAAATTTTGTTCATTTCTTGTAAATCATACAAAATTGAGAAAAAAAAAAAGTTGATCACTTGATTAGTCTTTTGTCAAGCTGATTCTCCTATTTTGGTATAAAGTAACAAGTACTAGTCCTTTGTAACTCTTAAAAATAGTAAAGAGAGAGTAAATTCCACACTATTTTTATATTTGTACCTTACATTTAATTATTTTAGTAATTATAATTTCATTTAATTACTTCATCTCTTATTCTAAAATCTCCACTTCCAGAGGAAGCACCATGATATTGCAGAACTTCAAGGTAGATGAAAAGAGTAAGAAATTGTAACAGAAATTTTTCATTTTATTTTTCAATATTATTTTGATTACCCCATGACATATATAAAGAAACAAACATGTATTTGAAGATTAGTTGCCTTTCAGCCAATAACCTTTTAAAGACACAAAACTGCAAACATTTTGAGACGAAAAAATTGTTGGAGTGGATCAATCATCCTGATTTTGTTTTCAAACTATTAATAATATCAGAGTGTGTGTTGAGTGAGTTATCATAGATCCTTTCACTATTGAATTATGAAATGAAATTTCAGTTCATGAAAGCTACATTAATATAAGAGAATTACCTGTTAAAAAAATAAATTATTTGAAGTTAAGAGAGTTGAATAAGTAGATTATTTACAAGACACATTGGCAGGAATGAGGAAATCCTACAAAAGGTAGGAAAAATGATGTAACAAAAGTGAAAAGACAAGACAAACACAAATAAGAGATACTTGGTAGAAGGTATTGTGGTACCAGCGGATGGATTCAAGTTAGGGAGACTGCTATTTGCAATAAGTTTGTCATTTGGGTTTAATTTCTTTTTGCTCAAGCAAACATTTTTATACAGTTGTTTGAACTGTTTGAAAATAATTCTAAAAATGCTTGTACTTCAAGGCAAGTTCTGGATGTTTCTTTCCTGGTCCATTTCCTGATGTCTAATGCACCTACTGCTACCTTAAAACATAATGAGCATTAACTTTCCTCTGTGCCATCCCAAAACATCCTTATGTATGTGCAAGATGTGTGAATACAACAAGGAAAGAATTGTCAAAAAAGCGTTCAAAACTTTCAGTTCTGATAATGGACTTGAAGAGGGCTTTTCACAGGAGATCCCCTTGACTTCAGGGGCTAGGCAAGAGGGGTGGGGTTTTTTAATTTGGACAAAGATAGATGAAAGAGGGTCTAGATAAAAACAGTGAACTATGTCTGCACAAAGTGCAGCCAAACTACTCACCCCTACAACTATATAGCAGTTTCACTTCTCTGCAAGCTATTTTTTTTACTTCTCGTTGTGTACCCATACTATTGTCATTGATCACTTACCTCCTATATATGCTAGCAGTTTGTCTACTGCTTTATTAGCCTTCTTTTTCAGAGATGTTTTATGAAATTTGTGGCGTCACAAATGGTATATCACTCTCAAAAACAGTTTGCCGCTGTACATTATAGTAACCTCTATTACATTACAGTTCATTGCACTCTAAAACCGTAAAAGCTTTCAAGACAGTTGACTCTGATAAGGTTGCACTGGACATTAGACGCTTGGACGATAAAGCAGCAGAGAAATATTTAAACTGAAGAGATCTTCCTCTTTTTCTAACTTTATGTGTTACACTGGAGGGAGAGAAGCTGTGGATGCCCCATCCCTGGAAATGTTCCAGGCCAGGCTGGATGTGGCTTTGAGCAACCTGGTCTAGTGGAAGGTGTCCCTGCCCATGGCAGGGGGGCTGGAACTACGTGATCTTTAAGATTCCTTCCAGCCCACCATTCTATAATCCTATGATTCTATACTTCTATTGAATGTTTTCTCAGTTGTCTAGAAGAGTTTCTATGTGTCTTTGTTATTATTTTCTTGCACCTTTAAATAGTAGTCCTATTTTAAATTCTATGAAGCATTAAATTTATTTTTCAATTGATAAAAATTACTTACTGGAAAATGGGGAGGGGGGATTGTGGTATTTGTCTTTTTCCCTCTAGTTTGTTTCTTTCTTTGTTTTATTACAGGAGCCTCATGATAAGGTCTTAATCCCATATTTAGATTCTTAAGTTTAATCACCTAGTTTTCAAAAGGGCTGAGCAGACAGTCTCTTCCATTAAAGTTAGCAGGATTTGTTAAATATCTGGGTTTGAAATTACCTGAAGACTCAACTACTCAACTTTTTTACAGATTCTTAATTGGTTTTGGTGGCGGTCTTGTTTTTGTTTGTATGTTTGTTTGTTTTAACCTTGGGCTAGATACCTAGCTGGATTTTTTAACATAAATTAGGAGCTGTAATTTTATGGATAGCTTGTAATTTATCATCTGTTTCTCTCAATACCCACCTTGTGCTCCTTCCTCATTTGCAAATGATCATCAAGAAAGCACAAAACTTGGCACCAACTATAAAGAATATCAAATTTAAATGAAATAACACTAGAAGGAAACTGTTATAATGCCAGATAATTCAAAGAAATTAGACCTGTTAAATTAGATGAACTAAATGTATACAATAGCACTCTCCAGACAAAGCTCAAACTTTGCAAATCCTTTTTCTCTACTTTGAAATATAAGTGTGTTTCACTTCAACAAAAAGATGTGCCTTTTTATCTTCTTTATGAGGTGTCGTGCATTGTCTAGTGTAAATGAAACATTGTACCATGTGGGTTCAAAATTCCTTTTCCTTTCCTGCACATGACTTCTTTACTTCTGAAATGTAATGCAAATAAATCATGATATCAATGAAGAACAGCAATCAGTATGAAAAAAAAGGGTGGAGAGGGAGAGATAGGTGGTATCTTTGTAAGTTTAAGAAAGAGGACTGCTTTGTTAAATACTGAGGATCTGTTGCCCTTTGACTCAGGAAAAACTTCTGCTTTAATTATTTACTTTCAGTGCTCTTTTTTAACAGCTTAGTTGAATTTCCAAATGGAAGTAGCTGTTTGGCTCTTGAGGCCAGGTAACATCTTCCTATCAAATTCACACGGGTCAGGATTTCATTCCTAGGAGCTGTTTGTTGTTTCTGGTGGTTTTCATCTTCTGTGAGTATAAGGACTACATGTTACATCTGTAGCACAGAAATGTTACCAACAGGGTTATCCTTGTCTTTCAAAACTTGTGTCCTCTTTTGTTACATCTGTTCCTGTTCTACATGGGATGCTTTTGAGATGTGAGCATTGATGAGTATACTGTAGCTGTTAGTTTAATGGCTTGGAAGGTATTGTCACTTGGGAATCTAATACTTCTAACCCATAAAAGGACCAACTATTAGGTGTTTTTCTAATTCTTCTCTTAGGATTTCTCAGTTGTTTTTGCAACTGCTTTCAGGTTAATTTTCTCTGAATCAAAAAATATTACTGGATGTTGAAGATGTGATTTCAGTCACTTCTCTTTTATCTTCCAGACCCAATGAAGAAGTTGCATCACCACTCCTGACTTTAACTTCTATCTATGCTCAGCCTCAAGCTTTCTGCAATCCTAGAAAAAGGGCTCACTCCAAACTGTGGTACATTGCCACCAAAGCAGACTGTCTGTTGACTCTGCCACAGGGAGATACCAATCAGATCAAACTCCTCTGAGCACACCTGGTTCAGTCTCAGCGATCTCCCTAAGCACAAGTAAAGTATTGACTTGTACTAAGAACTAGACTCATTTTTCACTTCAGGTGTGAAAAATCCAGCCTTACTGCTAATCTTGTTTGAGCGTGGCCATCAAATTTGTATCATAATCCCAGAGCAAAGACACTGGCAGCTGCGTACAAAGTAAGCCAGTTTTGCATTTGGGGCATTTCAATGTCTGGCAGAATTTACCCTAGGTTTTCTGTCATGGGCTTGCATCTTTTTCAACTCTGCTGTTGTCACGGGTTAGCCTGCTCATACATCCTCTGTATAAGAGAGAGAACTCTCTCACTGAATATCTTCCAGGCATTGTAACTGTATGTTAGCTTGCAGGAGAGCTCTGTCTCTCGTAGGGGAAGCCAGAGGTACGCAAGCCCTGTGAAGAGAGTGGTATATTTGTTCCAGTGACCCTGATCTTCAGACCACATGCAAAAAGGCATTGCAGGAAGGACAACTTTTCAGTCAGTGGAAATTAAACCCCCTTTTAATGCTTCCTGAAGAAGGACAGACTTATACTGTATTGTCTTCAGTGAGCAGTTCAGGTTTTTTATCTGCAGAATTAGCATAAGGGAGATAACAATGTGAATTTTAAATTACATTCTGTGAGACAGAGGCCATAGTGCAATATTACACATAATGCTTAGACGAAAAATAAAAACGTGCAGCAAAAATAAAATTTCTATTTCCATATATGATAATCAGAAAGTTCTTATAGTCAGGTTTCTCCTGTTCGTTTTTTTAAAAAATATTTTACTAGTTGAAAGTTTATAGCAGGAAAGTTATTATATGTTTAGAAAAACTTGTTTGATTTGAAATCTCTTCTGGGAGAAAAAATCTTTTCTATAAAGTTGAATGTCATGTCGGTTTCATAGATTTTTCTACTATGATTATCTTCATTTACTTCATTTACACCACAATGGGAAAATAGACTCTGAGACCTATCAGTGGTAGAAGAAATGCTCTTACAGGAGAAAATAATGAAGATTCATAAGGAACTGCAGTAATACACTTTATACAAATGGCCTTCCCATAAGCTGCTTCTTCTTGAATAGCAGTCATTAACTGCAAGACATGGCTGGCTTCATGAAGAGTTCTAGGAAGGCTTGATTCATTGTTGTGACTTTATTAATAAGAAATCATGAACCTGAATTAACCAATCAATTTAGATAAGACCATCTGTTGTTTAATAAAATGTGACTGTAATTTGAATAGTGGTTTTGTAATAAGTGTATTATGGGATGAAGGACAAGCAGATATTAGTTTTGTCTCATTAGCTTCCAGGAAAAAAATGTAGTTAGTTTGCCAGTATGGAACACAGAATGTCTTTTCTTTAACTCTTAGCTCATCCTGTGTAGAAGTAAACCCACTGTCTGTATCTTCTCTACCACATAAAAATGTCAAAACCAAAAAGAAAATGGGGTGCAATGCACATTTCCAAACATTCTTGTGGTCACTCATTAGTGGCAATAAATCTACTTTGTTCTTGCTTGATTCTCTTTGGTGCTACTGGATACCCTGACTGCTGTGAAGATTGAATGGCAGGCACTAGCTTATCAACATTGCATTAATGTTACTTTGGTTTGCTTTGTTTAGTTGCCCTCTCTGGCCTAATATAAGAACCTAATGTCAGCTAAATACTGAGAGTGCTGGAAAACGGTCCTTTTATGTTTGGATGTTTGGCAGTAAGAAAATTGACAAAGCACATGTAATGCTGACTTGTCAACTCTAACTCCCAACAGCTCCCTTAGTTTTTTATATGGATTTTAAATAATACTGTAGAGTAGATTAACCTTTACTACTAACTATTACGCTTTTATTAAAACTCTAAAACTGAATTTTATAGAAGAATTGTTCAGTTAAGTAACAAGGATAAGTCTTTTCTTTGGTCATACAAAACCAGGCATTAATCCATATGCATGAAGATTAAGACAGAAATAAGTGCAAATCTGTATGGCAGTGGCTTTTCTAAAAACACAGTTATAAGAAGAATGTTATATATTTTGTACCAATTTCTTGTTGAGCTGTTGCCTTCTCTTGCTTCTGAGTGTCCTTGAATACAGGAAAGCAAAACAAATGGTTAACAAGGAACATAGTACTACCAATCGAAGATTGTATTAAAAATGTAAATTATGCTGGATGAAATAATAACCTTTCAAAAGCTTGTTCATTTGCCCTTAGGACTTTCTGTCTTTTGGAGAATTCAGTAGATTCAGGCCAGCTGAGTTCCTGTTTGCTTAATTTTGCAAGTTTAAATTTAGAAAATGAAATGAACAATGAGTATTGGGAAACTCCACAAAATAAAACAGACTTGTGATTTACAGTTAGTATGACATTGGTTTGTGTGTGATACTGTAGGTGTTGGATGCCAACAGTGCGCCTCGGAGTGGTCACAGCTATGAGTGACTGAGTATCACCAAATTCTTGAGTCTGTGCTGTTCCTTCATTTATTTATACTGGTATTTATACTTCCAAACTGCCTGAAACAGTAACACAATATATTACAATATAGAACTGCCATGAAAAACACTCATGAAGGAATTCTAGACATACAAAATACTAAAATTCCTTTCACTCCTTGTAACTGAGTTTCTTGCTATGGCTGTTATGATGTAGAAAATTACATCAGTACGTTTTCTGCTTCCATGTTGCACAACACACAGATACAGGAATGTAAAACAGCAAATGATGCTCAGCTGTTTGATCTCCCTTTCTCTCCTTTCTGTTGGTACTATCTTTGCAGTCTGAAGGCTGAGCTTCATGAACCCATGTCGACTCTCAAAACTAAGGCACCTTTTAGGTAAACAGCTAGATATTCCATTTCCTAGACAAAGGCAGAAGACAATCCAGTATCTTGCTGAAAGCAACCTAGCCAGGTCTGGCACCAGGATCATGGTGGACTGCAACACGTAGGGTGGGGCCCTCCATGGACCTCAGACCAGGAAGGCGAGGATCACATTGAGCTCCAAAGGCCAGGATGCTTCTAAGCCTCCAGGAAAGCAAATAATCTGAAGCTGATTCTTTTACTAAGAAGATCCAGTTATTGTATTGACTTTTTTGGAGTGGGAAGATAATGAGTTTTCTGTGCAACTTAATGAAGTATCACCAAAGAAGAAATTGCATAATATGAAATCTTTAGACAGAATTGAAAGAGCATGTTTTGTATTTCCAGAGCAGTAAAGATTCATTGCGACTTCTCATTTCTTAACAAACCCTGAAGTGAAAATGCTGTCTCTCCATAAAACCCGATCTATCAGCCTGGACAGGGAGCCACTTTATGTTTGCATTCATATGGTTTTAAAGCGATAAAGTAGTATCCATAAAATTTTCTGAAGCAATTCATTTTTCAGTAAATCTGTAAAGAGATGTAAGGAGTGAGAAACCTTTTATGTTTGCAGGAATACAAAGTCTCATCCAGAAAATACAATCCAGTCAAAATGAAAATGTATTGCATGTGCTGATCGTTGACTTGCAGAAGATCAGAAGATTCTTTGCATATGGAAAAAAAAAATACACACCAACAGGAGGCCCAAAATCAAATTGTAACTTTTTGACTTTTTTTTTTCTTTACATGTTGTATTTTCTAACACATTTTTGGATTAATGACTAAAATGCAGTATTTACTTCCAAGGAGTATGCAATTGTTTTTCAGCAAAGATCCTCATAAGTTGAACATGTAACAGTTTTCATTATGTTATCAAAGACATTTTTGGGCAAGGACTGATACACTGTTACACCTTTTAGAATTGAAGCTCGTGTCTTGTATACATGAGTTCTGCTCGACATGATTAATCCCAGAAAACAGCCATTGAAGCCTTTGGAGAGGGGAAGAAAAAAAACGAAAAGCTTCTATTTTAAAGCCAAGGTTATAGTCAAGGTTAATTCAGGGTGTCACAAAAGTGTGACTGTGACAAGATTTAGTGACGATGTAAGGGCAAATTAATGCAAGATCAGTGGCCTGACTATTGATTCTTATCATGGGATCTTACTGAAATGAAGTCATTATTTAATTACACTTTTACTTACACTATAAATGGTTCCCAGAATAGACTGCACTCAATTTTGATGTATGCAGCTTCATCTTCACTTTTCTTTTGTGTTCATAAGTGAGTAGGGGATGGCAATAAGCACTCAAGAAGATTTTCATTTATTATACTTTCACATGCTGTCATTTTCCCACAAAATGCAAGCAAGCAAATGTTTTCATTCTTCCATTCAGAATAGTCTGTGACCTCAAATAATTCAGAGTGCAGTAAACATGTCTTGAAGTCTCTGAAGATTTTCAGATCAAAATTTCTCTAAATTTCATTCAAACAAATCAATGTTCGAATGGTTTTCCTGCTCCTCTTGAGTGGTTTAAAAAACATTTTTTTTCACCATCTCTAGAAGAAGAGTCTAAAGTTACTGTTCATGCTAAAGCAAGTCATTTATTTGGGACCCACAAGGAGTTAATAAGTACTTCATTGGGACATAAGATACAACAGCAAGGGCTTTGCTATAGGAATCTCTTAGGAAAGCTTAAGCATCTACAAAATGACACCAACATTCACTGAACAACCAAAATTAATGTTGTTTTCCTATTGTATCCTTGGTTCTCTTGATTCTAAATCAGAACTATTTGGCAAATTGTGACTAATATGAAGTTATCATTAATTCAGGTTTAATTTTTCTTGTGGACCCAGTCCCACATTTTGTGTTAATACAGAGATTTGAAGACTCAACAGTTAAGAAAACGTAACGGGTAGTCATTATAACGTTAATGTCTGAAAAATAATATGTAAAAATGGTAAGAATTCAGATTTTAAATGTATGATTATGTTTATCATTTTAGAACATTGAAACATCTAATTCTGTGCTTGTACCATGTGAACACAGCCTTGTTCAGGACAAGAATCTTACATAAATAATAATTGTATTGAGGGAAAAATCATAACTCAGTGGAACTAAAGTTTCATTAAAAGTTGATGAGAGATTTAGATTCCAAATAATTACATAAAGGAAGTAAAATTAACTTTCATTTTGGATCAGAGTAATAAGTAAAATCAACCTGCAGAGTTTAATCTGATCCTCATTGTATCTCACTGTACTTATGAAACCTTCATCTCCCTGGCCTCTTTTTTGTCTTGTATACTGTATTTTTATATTATTTTTAAATAAAATAAGAATAAAACATATAATTCACAGGACATAAGAGATAATAAATATGATGCATGAAACAAACACAGCCTTCTGCAAGACAATGTACTGTACTCTTAGTGAGATAGACAAGTGTTATTTAATCCATGGTCTGGACTTTTCTCCTGCAAATGTTATTCTCATTTAAAAACTTTTCCTAAGAGAGAAAGAGACATAAAAAGTCAGTGTATTAGATGAGTAAATAACGTAATAGCTTCCTGTAATATCCATCTCTACTTGCCACTTACTAATCAGACATTCAAAAGATTTGATTGCTAGTTCAGTACCATGTGTTTAGTCATTAAATGATAATATAGCAAGATCTTTATGTTAAAAAACAGAAGATTAAAGAAATTTCTTTCTTGTACACCTGTGTTCCTAATAGTGTTAAAATTTTCACATCTGTTTTCACCTACTAAAGAGGGAATATGTGCATCTAAATTGGAAAGATAATATACAAAGAGTTTTGTTAATGCTTTTCTTCAGAATGAAGACATCCAGCTATAGTGAAATTATTTCTGGTTCAGGTTGTCTGCCACTGCCCTTGACAACTGTAGGGAGAGAGGGAAAGAGAGAGCATGAGAGAGAGGCCACTTTCTGTGTTTCAAAATGTGAGGCTTGGCTCAATGTATTTCTCTTTGTCAACCCATTATTTCTTATTTATTTATTTAAGTTTTCCTTGTCATAATAGGTGCTCAGCAGTTCTTTTCATCCAGTCTCTAGCAGCACTGATGTCACTGATCTCACCATTTTGTAAGTGCATTCATGCAGTAAGTCAAAAGTGTGGTAGGTAGAAGGGGATGTGGGAACATGGGTTGTAAAGGGCTCATTATAGTAGGAACCCACTTCTAGGAGTCATTTTGTACAAGGAAATAGTTCTGCAGCATTATTTTGTACTTTGTTATTTGAATGGTTTTTGGTAAAGCTGTCTTTGGGTTTTACACATGCAGTTGTAGCAGACAGAAAAACAGGATCAACTCTGGTGTTTTGGTACAGAGCGAAGGGCAGGTCTGGGCCACCTGACATACTCTGATCTTGTTACTAAAAACTGACCTTTCTATATTAAGAAAAAAATCAGCCATCCTCACAGCTCCATTTTTTGTTCTCCTTGAAAGCCCAGATAGTCTCCTGCACAAGGAGAACAGGAACAAGGTCTGGGTGAAACACGTTTCTATGGTTGGAGGGTAATCAATCGACCAAAACAACTGACTAGGTCAACTGGCCAAGACAAGAAAAGAACAGTATAGGGAAAGTGAAAGCAAATGTAGATAGTGTTTGGTGTTGACATTAAAACGACTCCAAGCTTTTTCATTTGTGTGTTTTATAACAATTTCCTACCTAAAATCTGTGACGTGTACCTACTTAAACCTAAGATTGACTAAGGCCTGTGTTTGTTTCTCTCCATTATCTCTAAAAGGGTTCCAAATTACTACATCAGAGATTGCTACCTAAATTGTAGATTTATACAGTTAGGTGAGATTACCTCACATCTATCTAGCCCAAAACTGAAGGCAGGAATGGTCCGTTCACCTGCTGTGAATCACAGGACCAAATCCACAATGAACAAAGTCTTAACATAACCATTGTTCAGACCATCCCACTTATGAATAGTATTTCAAGTGCTGAACATTTTCAGGTTATTTTTGTGACCTAAGGACACAGTGTCTTTTGCTTTTGTTCTGTTCTGGCTATTCTGGTTGCACAAAAGCATCTGAGCATGCTTAGGGCAAAACAAAAGTATTGAGGCAATAGAGAGATGGACATTCAGCAAGATGGGGAGGGTTACTGCAAAAAACAGATGGATGCAATGACGGAAAAATTTATTGTAGACTATGGGAAGACCTTCTCACTCTCTACAGCTACCTGAAAGGAGATTGTAGTGAGATGGGTGTCTTCTCCCAAGGAGCACGAGATGGGATGAAAGGAAATGGCCTCAAGTTGCACCAGGGAAGGTTTAGATTGGACAACAGGAAAAATTTATTCCTGGAAAAGGTTGCCAAGCACTGGAACAGGTTGTCCAGGGAAGTGGTTGAGTCACCATCCCTGGAGGTGTTTAAAAGCCATGTAAACGTGGTGCTTAGGGACTTGGTTTAGTGGTGGACTGGGCAGTGTTAACAGTTAGAGTCAATGATTGTATGGATCTTTTCCAACCTAAATGGTTCTATGATTCTATGACTAGTTGCAACTAGAAACCAATTTTACATTTGCTAGACTAAGTCAGAAAGCAAGTTTAGCCTTTCAACTAGTAGCAACCATTCCTTACCTGTGTACTTTATTTTGGAATGTTTGCTGCTATGGAAATCTTCACGTTAGAAGTATTGTTTTATAAACTCTGCAAACTTGAAGTTCATGTCTTTTTTTCCTTTAGCTTGTTTCTTTTTTAATTTCATTTATTTGAGGTCCATCAAAATGATATAACAGTGTCCAACAAAGAAAAAAATCACAAATATTGACTTATTTTATCAGGTTACTTTTCTGTGAGCTGTTCATGGTATATATTTGCAGAAGTGTGGTTTGAGGTGCAGAGTGGTGATAGCAAAATTAGATGTAAAATCAGCAAACAGCAAAAAAAGACCACTTTTATGACATGATTTTTTGGTATGAACTAGAAAACTGTCTTTTGAGGAGAGAGGAGCGAACTGCATGTACCCAGTTGAAACTGAACTCCATAACTAATTTTGAGACCATCCATCAAATGGCATTTTACTGACATGGGGAATCAGCAAGTGATCCTAGCTTGCTTCTTTGACCAGAGATACTTGTGCTGCAGAATCCAGTTACTGTTCGCTTTAATTGGCTGTTGTAAGTATCTTATGTAGGGATTCTCAAAATCAAGTAATCATAAGCAAATTTACTCTTGCTTTGGAAGCAATCCCTTAAATCCAGGTGGTGGATGGAATATCCAGGAGACCTTGCTTAGCTTTGAACCTCACTGTACTTGCCCATGTAAATAAAAACCTTGGTAGTTATTTCAGCAGCTTTATAAGACATAGGTCTTTAAGAATAGTATTAAGTATTCTACTTAGGACATTTATTTCTAGAGAAATGTAGAAATGCAGAAACAACACACTCTGTTGAATGGACAGGCACAGCGAAATTGTACTTTTTATAATAGTTTGTGGTACCTGGACCAAAGTTGTTGGGTTCAGAATCTGTTCCACTATCCACCTTTAGGTACACAGGATGCTATCAAGCTTGTGGTATTCTCATATCCGCTGGAAAATTTGACCTCTTTGTCAAAAGTTTACGGTAGTGCTAACTTCACTGCAATAATACCTGTGTTGTCTTCTTCACTGAAGGTTAATGATGTTACTGCAATAATGAGGAAATCTCTACCAATTTGTGAGATACTGTTGTGTTTTGGACATGATTGAGACTTTCCTTACTCTTAAAAGGTTTTGAAAGAGGTTGTGGTAGTGTAGCTGACAGTTCATCCATACCGGAGATGGTAATAATGAGACATCTTTCAGCAGGAATTATAAATGGATATCTGGCATTGAGTGCCTTTATGGTTTGAGCGTGTTTATCCTTGTGGTTCTGGAAGCCAGACCACTAGGTGGATTATATTGCTGTATATAAATTGTATGCCAGCATGTTTTATAAATAGGGTGGCTTAATCAGATAAAGACAAATGGCAATGAAATAGCTTAAATACAAATTTACTGCCAGGTAGCCATTATATAGTGCTGTATTTTACTTTTACTGGATTTTCTGACTTAGATGGCAGTAAATTCAGTCATTTGACACTTAGAGACATGGGTCAAATTATCATTCAGTCCAATCTGTGTGGTCGTTTCAGGTTCAACACGAATGGGGATTTTACCATCTAGAAAGGACTGACATCTTATTTAACAAGCTAGAGAAATCTCGTGCTTTGTTAAAGGAGAATATAGCATGCTGGTGGAAAAATACAAAAATCCTTGCCCTGGTCTGACTGCAGGTGTATTCAGGGCTGGCTCAGTCCACAGCACAATTCTGGTCTAAATTATTTTGAAAAAATCTGTGGAAGTCTGTTGGGAAGAGTGACACCAGAAGGGACAAGGGTGATCACAGCCTGGAGAAGAGGAGACTGGGGGGAGACCTCATCGCAGTCTATGGCTTCCTCACAAGGGGAGGAGAAGGGGCTGGATCTGACCTCTTCTCTCTGGTGACCAATGACAGAACCCGAGGGAATGGCAGGAAGATGTGCCAGGGGAGGTTTAGGTTGGACATTAGGAAAAGGTTCTTCACTCAGAGGGTGGTGGAGCACTGGAACAGGCTCACCAGGAAGGCAGTCACAGCCCCAAGCTGAACAGTGTTCAAGAAGTGATTGGATAACGCCCTCAGACACATGGTGTGAACTGTGGAACTGTCATATGCAGGGACAGGAGTTGGACTTGATGATCCTTGTGGGTCACTTCCAACTCAGGACATTCTGTGATTCCATGATCCTATGATTCACAGTTACAAGCCTTCCTCATAAACACTATCTGACATGAGATTTCAGGAGACTTCCATGAAGCACATAGCTGCAGTGGCCGCATCCCTCCCATGGAGTACATAGATGCAGGGGGGTGGGTGACATTGTGGCTATTGATTGCATCACCAGAAAGATCTGCAGAAGCACCATGGGTCTAGATTTGACCAAAACAAAGATCAAAGCACACAGGGTGGTTTTATGCAGAGATATCACATCCTGACACAAGGTCACAATGCAGCCGCAGTACTGCAGTTTTGGATTGATGCGTGGAGTGGATGAAAGAAGTTGTTACTCCTTCCCCTTCCCTCCAAATCCATTTCATATAAAATCTTCAAGCTGGAGATAAATCAGATATTAAAGTGGGAAGAAGAGATGATCATCTTGATCTTAGCCAAAGGCTGGGAAGTGTGCTTCTGGTACAGGGGCTTCAGCGTGTACTGCAGAGCACTTCCATCCCACCGAGGATGATATAGCATCAGTGCTTTCAAGGGCTACTAAAATATCTAAATCATAATACATAAATGAATGATTTCTTCACTCAAGAAAGTGGGAACTGTAAATCAAGACGATTACAGTAGTCAGGAGTGAAAACTGAAATTGTTGGTTTTTAAGTTACTATGGCAAAAAGTCTAAGCAAAAGAAAATAATCTTATGCTATATTTTTTCCCTAGTTTCATATCTACTTTAAATTTTCATATTTATAGATCTGCTGCCTTCTAGGCCATAGCCAGTCCAACACCGAACGCATTTTCTTGCTCAGTTTTGAGTAAAGGAAGAAAAAAGTGCTGAGAATTTTTCAAGAACAAAATACTAAAGGGAATGTTTTCATATGCTTGTAGACTCTAATTCTGCTTAGTACATCAATATTAAATTCATGGCTGGTTAAATGAAGATTTAATAGTAAATTACACATTTTAGTCTGTCTCTACAGAAAAGGAATAAGTGAATCTGATTATCAGATATATTTTGCTTGTGTAGATCCAAGTCTGCTTCCTGCAAGTGTGAACTTTGTTCAAATAACCAGTTTGAACTCAACAAATTTTCTTTCATTAGATACATGCTTATTTCATACCCATGCTACAAAGTCCCTACTTTCCATTAGAATATTTTCCAGAAATTATGTTTATAAAAACTGTGAGTTTATGATACTAAGTATAATAAAGGCATTTTGTTGATGCAGTTCACCCTTCTGTTAACTATCAGGGAACAAGACAGTGCATCTGATTTTGCTCTATATGTACACAATTTTAGATTTTGTATGCTCATGTGGACATGAGTGTGAAGGAAGAAGATAGTTGTATATTTTACAAAAGACTAGTTTGTTTTAATATAATCCAATAAAACATTCTCAGGGCAATTGCATATATGACTTCCTATTATGTAGTCATCCAGGGGTAGTACTTTGGACCATGTTTTTGTTTAGTGCATAACTCAGAGACAAAACACTGAGAGGCATCCCTGGTCTTATTGTAGGGACACTAGTTCCCCTAACTATTCCCTGTTTAATTGCCTTACTGTGCTTCTATTTCACTTGGAAGTAGGACATGCTGATGCTTATGAGGACCCCTCGGTTTTTTACGGTTTGTGTCTATAGAGAAGGACTTAACAGGAAGAGACTTAAAATAAAATAAAACTACATAACATTACATAATGCTTAAATGATGATATGAAGGTGCAAATTTATTTTCTGCTATTCAGTTCCAAAAGCTGCAAGTGCAATACTCAGCAGAAAAGTGGGCACACATCCCATAAACAGGTCATTCCAGACCATAGTCATCATCCCAGGGTGCACTTGAGCATATGTTAAATACTTTATATGTGGTATTTATATTTACACGTAACTTTGTGAAAATCTAACAAGAGCATTTGAAAGACCATAAAAGAGGAAATGTTAACATGGAGCTAGAAGATGATCTCACATGATTTAGGCCCACATAACGCAGTGGGAATTTATGGATCCTATCAATAAATGGTGTGCTATTTATAAAGCATCTCTTCACTTCTGTGCTACCCTAAATATATTACCAAGACATTGCATATCATAATGAGGAGCCTGTGGTTGATTATTAGAACCCAGCATTGTATCTGACCAGAACCTTGCTGGGATACATTAAAGAACTGGTACCCTTCTTCACTTTAGAAATCAGGAAAATAATTTAAGATATTCCCTTTCAATCTCTGTACTTGCATACAATCCACATAGAGTTTGTTTTACTGTCCTGTTTATTGTGTTCCCTCTTGTGCTTCATTCACTTTGTGAAATGAAACAGGAGCATAACCAAAGCATTAAATTCTGTTGTGTCCCAGATAACCAACATCTTGCTTTCTACTGTGCTGTAGGGTCTTCAGCAAATACTCAGTCTTTAAAGCAGGCTTTGCATTTCTTGATGAACTGATGACTGTATTTTTGTAACCATCTTGTCTCTGACAAGGTATGACCAGCTTATTGCTAACAATCAGATTTAAAGTTTCATTTCAAACCCAGCATTCTTTGTTATTTGGCTTTTTGAATTTCGTGGAGAAAGACAAAGGATATGGGCAACCTGAAAAATCATGTTTTGTTTCTATGGAGCTTCATTTGCTTTTTGGGGTTTTTGGGATGGTCTTTTTTTTTTTTTTTTTTGGTTGTTTGGTTTTGGTTGTGTTTTCTTTGTTAGCCTTTGTTTTCTTTTTTGTTTATTTGTGGTTTGTTTGGTTGTTTGTTTGGGTTTTTTTTCCAAATAGCCCAGGGCATTTTACTCTTAGAACACACTTGAAAAATATTCAATGTAGGAATATGATCAAACTTAACAAGTGGACAAAGCTGTCAACCTGGGAATTGCCTGCTTCACTATCCCTACAATCTTATTTCTTTCTCTAGGAGAATACCTTCCTTTTAGTCCTAGTCTACTCAGTCTCTACCTTTCAGTTGATGCTAATAGGCAACTCAGAAAATTCATCAGTCACGCAGGGAAGTACCTGTAAGGAATCTGCATATACTTATTTGTTGTGTATAGGAGATTGCCATTGTCAACAAATTCAGATAGTGATCACCTTGCTATAAAGTGTCTTTGCATTGTAACTCAATCCATGTTTATTAGAGCAGGAAGGAGCTGGAACATGTTTGGTCAATCTGTTGTCACTTGTCACCTCGAATTATTGCATAACTCGCCATTGACCAAGACTGCCAGTATAATGTATGTAATTATTTCTTCCTCATCAGGGCTAGTGTGTTCTTGCTGATATTGCACAACTAAACCATCCCCAGCTCTCTGCACCACTCTGAGCTTCCTGCCCTTTTAATGTCAGTAAAACAATTCACAGGTCAGTGAACAGCAAACAAGACTTACTTGTGAGTACTTGTGAGAACTTAGAAGTGACCAGAACACTTTTGCTGCTCTCTCTCTCTTTCTCTCTGAGAGAACTGATTTTCTTTTCGAGTGCTTTTCTTGTTTGGCACTGTGAACCATAGATAGGCAGTCAGCAAGACTCTGGTATGTACTCTGCATTTCAAGCTTCTTGGGTGTGTAGATAGAACTGACTTTGACCATTCTTCACATCATTTTCTTATCCAGACACTGGTGCACAACGTGTCTAACTTCTCTAATTTGATCATTATCTCCTGCTGTGGCAGCTCTTCTCTTTTTCTATCATCTCAACCCTTTCTCAGAGTTTTCCCTCCTGCTTATCTGGGGGTTTGATTTCCAGATTATCAAGGACCTCCCCTTCTATTTCTGATTTGTATCTGGGCAATATTCAACCTACTTCCCCGCGATGAAGTTTTTTACTCCCAGTGAGCACAGAGGCACTTTTGCTTGATCATGCAGAGCCTAATCTGTCATTTGTTTCCTCGCCATTCTTTCTTAATGCCTTTTCCAACTTGGCTCTTCCGACTGTTCTGCAAAGGCAACTGCACATCATTGCTCGGCAGCATCCTGCCGCTTTTCTAGTTGGAAAAAAAGCAGATTCATCTTGCTTAACTTTAAACATATACATGAAGATATTTGCACACAGATGAGTCATTAAAACACCACAAGAGAGAGTAATCAGCATCTATTTTAGATGCCTGGTTTTAGGTTGAAATGAATCTGTTTTGTAAGGGAGTATAGGTCAGATTTTTATATGTGTCTTGTCCAGAAATCATACTAAGGACCTCTTCTAAAATGCTGGACTTTTATGGATTTTCTTTTTGCTCCCCAGATTATTTGAAGTAGGATTTTCAGGGTTTTTTCTGACGCTGTTGCCTGCACTCATGTGCCATTTTATTTTCAGTCCTGGAAAAATTAGCACATGCTTTCCTCTAAACCAAGTCCCTCTTATCTTGTGGAGGCCACAGACTTTTCTAAACAAGGCTGTAAGGAATGAGCACACTCCCTTTCAAGTAAAATACAGTGAGTTTTTTTCTGTGGGAAGAAAGCAGAAGAACTACTTTTTATTAAGAGAATGTCTTAAAGTTTATGTTCCAGAAGAAATGGTGGGATTTAAAAAGCCTAACAGATGTGAGATTCCTTCCTTACTTCTGTGTAACAGAAAACTTCAGATCTCCTGGGAGTAGAAGGAAGAAATTATTTCAAAGATTGTTCACCTTAGCTTTGCCCTTGAAATGCTGGGAAAATGACAGATGGAATCCATACCTAAAATTCTATTTAATGTGGACTTACTCTAACAACAGATGAGAAAGATAAATTTTTTTTGAAAAAAAATTGTAGGGCAGATTTTTCAGGTCAATAATAAATATCTCATGGGATGTAAACCCCATATCCTGGAGTATTTTCCCAGCTTGCATTGTTTTCAGTGTAAGAAATTCCTGTTTCAAACATATTTATAATCAAACACCATTTTTACACCCTGTTTCTTTGAAATTCATTACACCTCTGACAGGTAAAACAGGATTCAAGAAGAACTTTTAAATATTTACATCTGAACATTCAAACATTTTATTTTGTAAAAACTTACATTGTAAAAAAAAAAAATAGCTTTAAAGCATCACTCAGAAGTGATTCAAGAGATTTAAAAAATAGCTATACACAAAATATCCTTGTGACTGCAGATTTTGAAGTGGTTTTCTAAGTCTGGATTTTCTGTATTCAGATAATCTGGTAAGTAATTTTCCTACTTTCCTAAAAATAGAAGCTATTCTTTTCCACTGAAAATAGAGGTTCAGTCTCACCCAAGTAAACATCTGAACATTTTGTCCTTGTGGTTTTTTTGCCCTTGACTTCTCTGAGGATATTGTGAAATTCCACAATTCATCTCTCCAACCCTGATTTGATGTACAGCTTCCTGATGTAATCACTTAGAGACTTGCAGTCCTTATTTTCCTGCAGCCAGTTTCAGAATTATATGTTATGATAATTTAGACAAATCACAGATGAGAGCAATACCTATGAGCAGTGTTGAAATATTCTGGTGCATAACTTTAAGAGTTTTATCCATTTCAATACCTTTTAAAATTGCTTATGATGTTTTACTTTTTCGTCTGTAAAATGGAGGAGCAATATTTTTCCTCTTTCCAGAGCTATACACAAAGCAGAATATAACAGACATGTTGAGATGACCAAATAAGTGTCAAAAATGCCTCAAATTTTAATAGGTGTTGCAAAGAAACCCAGTTGCCATATTTCTCACATTTTCAAAATCATAAATAATGGAAAATGACATCTCACTTGGACAAGAACAGTGGCTAAATGTTCCTCTTATTTTAGAAAAAAATTAGGTGATTTCTCTGAGTTGCAGTGGGCTAAGTTCTTAATGCTGCACAGTTTGTATCACATGGTAAATGTGTAATTACTTTTTTTACATTTTAAACATTTTCTAGGGCTCAGTTTTATTATCCTGAAATTCTAAGAGTGTAATTAGTATATAGTTCTAAAAAATATATCTTTTCTAGAATAGTATTTTATTGGATATGAAAATATTAAAATTAAATTTACCATGGTTTATGCCATCATATTCTTGAGATATGATATCCCAGAACTGTGGGAATCTTGCAGTTGTTTAACTGGCTATAGTGTGTTATTTTGGTATAACTCAAGCATCAAGTCAAAGGCACTAGGACAAAGCTGTAGTACTGAAACCAGGCCTTCTAATTTTCAGTCATCTGGGATGCTATCAACTGTTAAAAAGATCACTATTTTTAAGGTTAATATTAGACTAGACTTTCAGTTGATATAAGCAAATATTCTCAAATTAACCTTCTACAAAATAAATTCCCAATTGAGCATGACTGATACAGTATTTCCATTGTTATTCCAGATTGTGCAATAATGGCATCTAAGAGCAAGATTGGGACAATGAGAATTAAATCAATTAAGCATTCAAATATATTATGAATATTTCTATAAAGTTCTTATAGATACACACAGACATATTTTCAGCTGAAATCTGCTGAAAAGAACTTGCTTGATGTCTAGATTATTACATGAAATCAGCAGTAACATACTGCTCATAAAAACAGAAAAAATATGGACAAGAAGAAAAATGAATCACTTGCATCCAACAGTGAGCAAATCTTGTTTGAAGAAAAGAAAGGTAAAAAGGAAGAAAAACATCGTTGCCAGCTAAGCTTTACCCACTTTTCCCAGTATTAAAACGGAACAGCAATAAAAATCAATAGGGAGTAATTGTAACTTGTTGAGAAGACAGTGTCAAAGATACATAATGAAAAGCAGTGAGTGATTGTACTGAACTTTAGTCTTTGTACTGAAGTTAAGTAAAGATGAAAGGAAAGAAGAAAGGACAGGAAGCACTAGAATTGGGCTCCCAGCATTTTCTGCCCAAGGTCATCATGCTAAGGATGACTCCATGTGATTCCAAATCAGATCAGTTCGTTTGGGTGCACAAGAAATGTAGGAAGGAGTTGTGTACCCTCTTGTGGTCTCTGAGATTGCACTCAGTTTTGATTTATTTTGTTCATATTTGACAGATTTTATTATATGCCAAGAAATCACAGGATCTGGACCTAGGTATGGCTTTATGCTGTGAGTTTAGGTACATTCAATGTTGCTTTGTTTTCAGATGACATTACTTCAGTAATAAATCCCTTATAAATACAAGTAGAGAAACTCCACATCAGTGCACTTGATCCTTCTAAGTGACCAGTTGTTCAATCAGTTAATCTGATTTTTTATATCAGAAAAAAAGATTTATATTTGTGTACCTGACAAAACCGAGGCTTTTGATTATGAAAACAGGTCAAATACATAACAAAGCAGTCTTTGCAAATGCAGTGTTATAAGAGACTACAATTTCATGGCTTTTGCACAAAGAAGTTCTCTCCTCAATTATTTATATTTCAAGTCCACCATTGCAAAATCTGCCTTTTAAATGAAACAATATTCCTCCTAGAATTTCTGAAGGGGGAAAACAATGTTCAATAATGAAGCCCGTAAGATTCTTGCTTTTTGGTGTTTTTTTTGCATGTATGCAAAAACATATATCTATATAATGCTGAAGCTGTCAGAACATGTTACAAAATGCCATAATGTAACATGTCCTGCAGCCACTAGACTCAATCAAAGCTCAGAAAGGCACTCTTCTGATGTGCTGCATTTCATGTATGTTTATGCCAAAATGAAGATGTCCTAGTCAGTCAGGGAGACAGCATGATATAATTAATTACTTCTCTACAGCAGTTTCCCCAGTTATGTCATTCAGTGTGATCTGCTTGATTTCTAATATACGATTTACATAAGGACCGGTTATTTCTAAACTTTGAAGTCTATGCAAATTTCTCTGCTGTTTTTAGCATAAAGCGAATTACAATGTATTTTAAAAGATATGCAGAAAAAAAAAAAAAAAAGCCATATCCAATATTAGTTACATAAAAAACATTGAATCTCCTGAGCTGAGGAACAGCTCCCCTCAGCAAATGCAGGTTTTGAGTACTTCTGAATGAAATTAATATCTGCCTTTTGACTGGTCTGCAGAAAAGTATCATTAGGTGTGAGAGACTCTGAATACTTTTTTTTTGACAATGGCAGTGAGAAATGGGCTTTGAAAATACATTCATAAAATATGCCAGCAGTGAGAAGTAGCAAGCCAATTATAGGGGGTTGAAAATCAACTTTCTGTGGTAATCTCCACATTTCATGTATTCATAGCATTCTGGAATACTCCCACTCAAAGCTGAATATTTTTTATGTTTTGTTTTGGGTTTGGTTTTGCTTTTTTTTCACCAAGATTTCAGAATGTAAGACCAACATTTGATTATTTTATGCATGAAAGGTACTTCAGCTGTTGTTGAGGGAGGAAAATGACCTGACTGTATTATTTGAAAATAAAGGTACAGAAAAAAACAGCCAAACCTGAGAACTGACACTTGGCTACTTCAGTGTTTCCCTGTCCCACAAATGGGAAGAGTTGATCACCTAAAGGTACACCAGTACAGCTGAGTAATGGGGGAATATGGAGCAAGCTTGAGAATAGGGCTCATCGTGTATTCAGCTCACTGCCTACCTGTTAGCCCTCCTCCTGGGTGTGTTTTGGACCTCTCTATCTGACTTTCTCCACACAGTGCCTGTGCACTGTTTGGAGGACAAAGGCTGCCTCCAGAAAGCTGCATCAAGCTGCATGAAGGTACCTGTCCCCTCCCTTCTTTCCAATGTTAATCCAAGCACTATCAAATGTAATGTCCTGACTCACTTCAAAACATGCAATATTATATTTAGCTTCCGTTTACTCCCATTGCAGCACTGACATTTATTATTCCAAACACTTTGAGCTGAAAAACAACCACACAAAATTAATTATTATGTATTTTAGTCACCCAGGCACCAGGTGGGACCCAGAGGAGATGTAGTGCCAAACACTATGTATGGGACGTGGCCATCTTGGAGCAGCAGGTGCTAGCAGTAAGCAATGTGAATGTAAACCAGTCCCTGACACTTGGCCTGAGAGACAGTGATTGATCTGTGCTTGTATTTTATTTCACCAGGACAGCATCTTCTGAAACAGAGGTCTGCAACATCTATCTTGATCAGCAACTAGCTGCTTGTGTCGGTCTTTGTCAGAACCTGATATAGATGTGTCAGAGGCTTCCCTAGAAAATTTCTCCATCTGTTTTCTTGCTTGGAGTCACAGCTTGGCCTCTTATCTCAAAAACTGTGTTACTTCTCTCTAAACAAAAGAAAGGCACCATCCTTTCTTGTAAAATGCTGTTGATGATGTCACCGTTTTGTATGGGGGATATTAAAACATTCGGACAAGACATGAGACACCTGTGTCCTGCTTACTTTTTTTGAGTGGTAAGAATTTATCCTGACTGCTTTGCAGTGGACTGTATCTGGGAGTACTGTGGTTAAAGATGTTCTGTAATGCAAGAAGAATTCAAGATTCACTGGGCCAGTGTAAATAGATATTCTAACTGGCCTTTAGGGTCATGCTCTAGCAGGTCAGGGATATCATCTGGACCTCTGGGAGAGAAAGATAACTAGTTAACTCTCAGTCTACATTTGTGATTTATATAAATATAAAGACAGGTACTGTCTTCTCTCCTCTAGTTATGTTTTTCAATAATGAAATTGTCAAGAAGTTTTTGTGCAAGGTCAAGATCCTATGGGTGTATGTGGTCAGCACAAATAACAATGTGGCCTTGGGAAGGTGCAGATGAGAGAACATGTGGATTTCAGTTGAACTTAGGAGTCAACCAGATGCTGACAGCTTTGTATTGACAAGACTTCTGGGCCTGGGAAGAGGCATAATTTTAAGCATGGAAGAAACTTAACTGGTAAAACTGTCAGTTACAAAAGACAGAAATATCTCTGTCTTAAAGCAGCAATTTCAAAGTAATTTTGAATATTCTACTGTTGACCATAACTATATGTATTCTGCTTATGTCCTGCTTTTGATGCTAACCCTTTTGTAAAAATGGTCCTCTTCAAGATTTGGAGGTATAAAGATAAAACGGTTGGATAAGTATAGTTCTGAGCAGTGGAAATAATGAAGTCCAGTCTTTATTGAATTTGGATTTCCTGCTGTTTAATAAGGTGAAAGTTCCCCTGTTGCTTTTTTAACTTGTGGGTCATTCATAGCATCATTTGTCCACGTGGATTCTCTTATATCTGTGAGGAACTGACCTCATGCTTCAGCATTTTCCTCAATAAAATCAGTAATAGAGCCTCTCTCCTTTTCTTCTCCCAGTTGTCTATTTTCAAGAAATTTGTAGGACCTTAATTTACTGAAACCAGAAGTCATCAGTCAAATTTGATTGAAACTGGCTGACAGTTCAAAAGCTATTGGAAAAGGATGGATAAATATGCCTTTACACACACCAGCAGAGTGTTGTGCTAGTAAAGTGCATTTCCCTAGGAAACCAAGGCAAAAATCACTTCTGAGCAAACTCAGAAGCGTCTGCTATAACTCTTAACAGAGCCATTTTCATGTAAAAATGTCTAGCATAACGGGTATGTTCTGCATAGTTCTCAATAAATCAGTGATTTAACATCAAAAAGGGAAAAAAAAATTCCAGAGAAAAGGAAGTGTCATTTTAGTACAATCTCAATAATAGAAACTACACCAGTCAGATTAGGATGTACTGTTACAGTGCAAAGTCAGATTCATGCTTTCAGCACAAGTTACGATTAATATAGAAAAACAGTTTAATCCCTTCAAATTCATATTAGAAGTGTTGCATTTATTCATAAACCAACAGAATGGGTGAAAGGAGTGCCATTGCTTTGCACTCTCCTGTCCAGGAATTTTGAAATCACTGAGGAACCAGTGGCCCTTTGTCATTGCTCTAGATTGTCACTCCAGCATGAGAAACTTATGCTCCACTGCACCATGACAAGATGCTATTGCAAGTACTACCTAACGTGCACTTTTCCAAGGTAGAATTTCTGACCTGAAAATGTACATTGTAGTGGTACATATGATTTTAAAAGTCTGAGATGAAACAATTAAATATAGAACCAAAAGCATGAGGGGAATAATATTTGCCTGAGGAACTTTACATGGTTGTCGAAAGTGACTGGTTTGTGCTATTTGCATTTAGATACAGAGGATTCAGTGGATGTCCTCCAGAATATAATTTATCCTACCCTTCAAGAGGTGGGAAAAAGAACCAACCCAAAAGGGACCTATTCCTTTCCATTGAACATGGAAGGAACACATTGCTATTGTCTATAATGCTTTTTGTCACTAGAGACATTGAAAGCACACAAAAAAAAAAAAAAAAACAAAAACAAAAACAACACCCTTATCTGATCTCTTTACAAAATTGTCTGAGAAAACGAAAGGGTATTTTTGCCTGAAAACAGAATGATATCCTTTTCCCATGGTGCAGTTCTGAATAGTTTTCTAGAAATCATCAAGATTATCCTGGATTTACTGTGCTTTAATAGAGTAGAATCTGATTCAGTGATGGTATGACCGACAGTTCCAGCCTAACTAGGAAGAGCGTGGGGTCTCCTCAGGATCCTCTGTGTGAGGATCAGTCAGTTACTGTACAACTGATTCCCCGGATGTTTTTCCTTCACTTTCCAGTAGGCTTTGTGTGGGAGGGCTGGGGAGGCAAGTGCTGCCATCAGTAGGGGAGTGTTGATTTTTACATTCCTGAAAATCACTGCTGGCTGTGCTAAATGAACATAATTGGCAGGAAACGATTAGTCTCATAGGAGGATGTTATTAAGGGTTGAGCTCTTTTCACAAACTGCCCCTTCTGCACTTACTGCTCAAAAGGCATAATCTCAGTGATCCCAAACTTCACAGAACAGGAGATTGATTTCCTCCTTTTTCTTTTTCTTTCCCCCCCTTAAACTCTGCAGGTGAGTCCCACCCCAGGGTGCATCCGGGCGTTAATGAAGATGTTGTACTGCCCTTACTGCAGAGGACTTCCCACTGTGAAACCTTGCAACAACTATTGCCTCAATGTAATGAAGGGCTGCCTAGCAAATCAGGCTGATTTGGATACTGAGTGGAATCTGTTCATAGGTAAGAAGAGTTTAAATATTAGTGGAAGGAAATGCTGGTAATAGCAAATATCTGCAGAGTTTTGTGAGGTTAGAAGACACTGTTTGTCAATATTCCCAATGAAGCAACTGCAGATACACTTCATTTACTAATTGACCTTCCTGGCTTGCCGTAAGAAATTACTCTTTCCCTGCCCCAAGCCAATCGCATTTCGTATTTCATGTTTCAAAAGGAATGGTGTGGTGTCACAGCTTCTGAGCTAAAATATTACATGATATGTGAAATGTTGAGAAAGCTTTGGTTGAGAATTTGATAACAAGCTTAACATGGCAGAAATAGGATGTATTACAACCAAGAACTAGACTCTTACAAGCTGAGAAGATAATAACATTGTATAATATCCAGTCAACATAAATCACAACAGCTGCTGTTCTTCATTCTGGTAGTATATAGGCAAAAATCTTTAAGGGTTGCATACATGAGAAATATTAATTCCTTGGTTTTGATTAAAATACATTAATGTCTCCCTTTTCATGTTTTGAATAGAAAATACCAAACATGAAATCAAAATGTTAAAATGCAGCATGGAATACACATTTAAGGAAAACAGCTATTACAGTTTTATTCACATAATTCTTCACTCAAGTTAACTTAGGAAAAAAAAAAGAGAAGAAATATCCTTTAAACAGGCATAAAGAAAAAAATAAAAAAAAAAAATTAAATTAAATTAAAAAAAAAAAAACCTTCCAGAAGAGTAACATTTAACAAGAAATAAGAGCTTTAAGACTTCAAGTTGCTTTTGATGATACACAGGTTAGGATGAGGAATTAGACAAGGCTAATGCTACTACAGAAAGTACAGAAACAGCTAGTTACACCAGTCACTAATTAGCATCAAAACCCAGATTGGAGATCAGGAAAATAAAAGCAACTGGAAAACATGGGGTAAAGCTGTCTTTTTGCAACCAAAGAAAGGAGATGTTATTTTCTACTTTTGGAAAGACAAAAAATTATCAATCTCATTTTACTTGATTTCAAACCCCACCGACCAATGTGACTTTGAAAGTTTGACTGTGACTCATTCGTGGATTTTCACTTTACTCAGCACGGAGGTGGTGCAAGATGGATAGGAAGAAGAAAACAGGATGAAAAATGAATCAGAGTATAAAAAGTGAAAGACAGCATGGAGTGTGCTATAAAAATAGCATAAGCCAAAAATGCAAACAACAATAATAAACAAATGATGCAAATGAACATGCCTTCTCAGTCTCTTGTACCAGTTAAAGGAGCTGACATTGGAAGCAACACTGTATGGAGGAATGCCAGTGATATTACTGGTGTGAAAAGAAGAGTCAGTTCATCCTCAGCAATCTGAGTAGGAGCTGGTCAAAAAACAAGGCCAACCTGTTAAAGACAGTGCATTAGCTACTTTCCCATTCTCATTAAGGAGTATGCAAGAGATGAATTGTCTGATCAAAGAAAATAATGTGGGCTATTAGGAAAAACAAACCAAAACAATACCACACAACACACATACACAAAAACCCCAAACCGAAAATAAACAACAGAGGTTTTATTAAGGCAAGCACCTGTTCAAATCAAGAGCTAGAAGGTAAGAGTTCAGGTCTTAAGATTTCCTTTTTTGTGCTTTAAATTCAGTAAGAGTGCTGGGCAGGGTAACGTATGTGTTGGAAAGTGTGGAAATGCTTACAGATTCAGACTTTGAGAGTCTTTGATGCAAAGCCCCTTTCTTCATCAATGTCTTTCGGATTTTGACTGTTCCTACTCTCAGAAAACAACAAAAAAAAAAGTATGAAAGCTTGTATGCTATTTTAAAATAGTGCTAATTTAATAAATACTACGTAATACACTGTGTGTTTTCTTAAAGGAAGGCAGACTGCTATGTAATTGTCCCTTCAGGTCAGTAGAGACAAGGCACTATAAAGTACAAATACAACAAGATGTATTTCCTCTTTCTTCTACTTAAACAACTTCCCCTCTACAACTTGATGGGGAATGGAATAGAGAAAGAGAGACAGAGATGCCCCTGTGTTTGGAAAAGGTATTCTATTTCATCCCATTTCGAGGCCCCTGACAGCTTTGCTGAAGATGAGGGTCCTTAGTCCTTCCTTTATGAAAGACTGAAATACAGCAACGTGTCTCCGTCTCTGGCAGCTGTCAGAGGCTTTCTAATAACATATGCAATTCCCTTAGTACTAAACACAACAAAACTTCAACTCACTGAATTAAAACGAACGGCAGCACTTTGCAGCACCAGTGAGCTATGAAAAATTGGAAATTATGCATGAACGGTTTTTATCCCTTTTCTGATACTAGGAACCATGCACTAGAAGAAAAAAATATAATTTTGTGCACTAACAGTCTCTGCGTAGGCAGGAATCCCAAATATTAGTGCATATTCATACACAACAAGATAGTTTTGCTTAGCTCATAATCTGTGTAATGCAAGGTCGTTTTGGCAAAAGTTGGTACTAGGAGAAAACTCTCAAATGTGCTTGTCAGTAAGTAAGCAAATACTGTAGTTTGAACTGCATGTCCTGCTATTGCTCTGTAATTACTGCAATTGTCCAGCAACACCTAAGATCTACAAGGAGGAAGAGCAGAGGAAAGTAAAGAGGCTCTCTAACAACAGGATGTGTTACATGTTCCGCCTAGTTTATAAATATAAATGTCAGGACTGAAATCACATTTATATAGCACTAATAAATCTTGCATCTACTTTCAAAGCTGGTGAGAGTGGGACAGCTCCCTCTAAACATCTGCTGCTTTCCAAGATTTTATAGACTGTGAAAATTGGTAAGAGGTGAAACAGCTGCAGCAGCATGAGACATGGTTTATGATATTTTTCCTGTTTGTGTCACCTTAAGGTCTGTGCCCTTTTTGTGTAACATTTCATTATAGGCTTTTTGTATTTTGCTGCCTTTGTTATTGCACAATAAAAGTCAAATGTAGCACATCCCATTCTAGCAAAATTCCACTGAAACTCCAAATTTCCCTGAGAAAGTAAGACAGTCTTCAATAATTATATTATAATTATAAAACTACAATGAATACATGCTTTTTCCAGGTACCTATGTAAAATATTTAAGAGGTATTTAAAAGTAAACCAGCCACACTGACTTTGAAAACATGTATTTGACAAAGCTTACTTCTGATGTTTTGCCTGTTAGTTACCCCTCATAATTTCCTTTGCACCAGTCTCAAACAAAGTTAGCAAAGGCAAGATAAAAAGAAAGAGTAGAGGAACTGTATTGCTGAGGAAGGAGATTGCTTCAGGGGAGGAGCTGACTGATTCTGTCAAATGGGGAAAAGGGGATTTTCTTTGTCTCATGGCCCAACAGATATAGTCAAAATTATGCTTCTCTCTATGGAACTATACCAATTAACAGCAATAAAGATCAGGGATCCCACTGAACATTCTGTCATGGAAACACAGAAGGGATGGAGAAAGCTATTCCCACTTATAAAGATTCAAATCCCATCTATCTTAGGGAATTACGTTCTATTTAGCAATACTGTTACTCTTCTTTCTCTAGCTAGCCTATATTTCAGTCCCTGTCTTGAGATCCTTTGACTTTCTCTAACATAAGCTTTCTCTAAAAGTGATCATTTATTTCCCTTTAACTGCTCTTTTTCTCAAGCAACAATATCAGTTGAGGAATTAGCTCCCCTTAGTGGGCATCACACTTTCCCTTGGTGCCCTCATTCAGCTTCAGAATAAACACCCGCAAAAAAACTATTTCCATGAAAGCAAGTGCATCTCATTCTGACCACTGCCTTATCCACAGGTTCAGGATGGTAAAGGGGTCATGACACATTTCTTTTTGCAGGATTAGCAGTGGCATTAACTTCCCTCTGTTCTGAGACAAAAACACAAATGATACTAAATCTGAATGTCAAGCAGGATTGTGAGCCATGTACAATAGTCCTTACTTAAGTAACTCAGAACAACAGAAGATTGAAATTCCAGGACTGAAATGCCATAGCAATGAGTACACTAGGACTATTTTTGTGGACATCTATATTAAATCATATATGTTTTGATGCTGTATTTAGTGACAAAGGGTACACTAGTGTAGTGCCTGCGTAGTAGTGTAGTCCATGGACTGATTCTTTTGCTGCAATCCATGGAGGTTTGGCACTGTGAGGCTACTTATAGCAGCATAACTTACGAGGTGGTTTTGTTTTTTCTAGGAATTATTCACTGGTAATTCAGGCACACCTTGACCTTGCTCCTATGTTTTAATAGGTGGGAGACAGTGGAAAACACTTCATAAGTTGTGGAGTAACAGAGATGTGCAAATGACTGTGATTATGGTGGCTCGAGATCACATCCTTGTCTGTGAAAAGAAGCCAAGGGGCTCCTGCACTAATTCATGTCCACAGCCATTTTTCTGCTCAGATTGGAGAGCAAGTGGCTTTGCTAGAAGGGTATTCAATATTTGACAAGCTCTGTAGTGGAGCGAGGCAGATCAGCATGTGGTGTATTCACAGAATCACAGAATGTTAGGGATTGGAAGGGACCTCAAAAGATCACCTAGTCCAATCCCCCTGACAGAGTGGAAACACCTAGATGAGATTACACAGGAAGGTGTCCAGGCAGGTTTTGAATGTCTCCAGAGAAGGAGACTCCACAACCTCCCTGGGCAGCCTGTTCCAGTGTCTGTCACCCTCACCGTGAAGAAGTTTCTTCTCATATTTAAGTGGAACCTCTTGTGTTCCAGTTTGCACCCCTTGCTCCTTGACTTATCATTGGCTGTCACTGAGAAAAGCCTGGCTCCATCCTCATGACACTCACCCTTTACATATTTATAAACATTAATGAGGCCACCCTTCAGTCTCCTCTTCTCCAAGCTAAAGAGCCCCAGCTCCCTCAGCCTTTCCTCATAAGGGAGATGCTCACACTGCAGTATTCAAGGCCAGCAAAGCCAGCATCCAGGCTGGAGATCCAGAACGCCCTCTTAGTGCCACCGTCCTGCTAGACTTCAGCCACAGGAGAAAACAGATCTGCAAGGTTTCAGCAAAAGCTTCTCCTTCCAGTCTTGAAGCTATTTCATTTACTATCATTACAGCAGCTCTACACTACTAATAAACTTTCTCGTTACTGTGCTTGAAGAATCCGTCTTTTTTTCTTCCTATCAGTATGGCTCAGACACCTTAGGAGACCTCTTGAGGCAGAGCATACCATGCATTCTTACAGCAACTCGATCATTTTGAGCAAAACTCCCCATCAAACCCTTAACTACTCACTCCTAGTCAAAGCCTCAAAGTGATTAAAATATGCAGTTTTATTTACTGCTTACAAAAGCCTTCAGGACTCTGTGTTTTCTCTGTTCTGTGTGCAAGCACGAGGATAAACATTTTCCTTTCAATGCTTCAAAAGACCACCTAGATTTGTCATTTTTTAATGAGTTATTACAAGAATAACTGTACTTTTCAAGACTCACCTTGATTCATAGAAAAATCTGTCTTTTATTGTAGTAGTCATTCTTTACAATTTTCTTTTTCCTGTGTGTGCAACTACTGGAAATAAATACAGCCATAGCTGTGTAGGCAGCTACATATTAGGTTCATGAAAATAGGGAACCTCTGAAGTTTATCAAGATAACATTCAAAACACCTTATGGTTTTTGCCCCTTTTTTCTCTGAAACATCTGACACTTCCGTTTACCCTTACACACTAAAGACTGAAGGCTGGCAATCTGTTGTAACTCTCAGTAGGCAAAAGCCTTGCTTCTTCTTGATCATGGTAAGTAAGAGCCAAAAAAAAGGATTTTAGCAGTCTTGGTTATTTGTCACCTGAATTTCTTCTCTCTGCCACCCTCCTCCTTCATCACTGTATGATCTCATAAGGACTCTGGGAGAAAAAATAAGTTACATTATTCCCTCCATGGGGAGGCACTGCAGAAGGCTCCTGCAGTCCTGGGGTGCCGTTACTCCAAATTCAGAGTTTCTGGTAGAAGTTCTTAAATTGACGAGTATAGAATGGGTACTTGAAACACTAATATTTCATGATGTGCACCCATACTTAAGGCAGCCAATAAATCAAAACCTGTAATAAAGTCTTATTTTCAGTTAGTGTCAACTTAGCAAACATGTAATTGTTCTGGTTAAAATCATCCTTTCTTGCTTTCTTCCTGAATGAAAAGCATCATGACACCTCTAGTGAAACCATCTTTGCCACTCATCAGAATAAGAATAGGTGAAATTAGCCTAACCTAATGCCTTTCATCTTTTATACCCATTTCTTAGAGAAACTAGTGCCTCCAGAGTTTGGAGAAATAAAATTTTCTCTTAGTCTCTTGTCTGTGCAGACTGTAGTAGCTGTTATTGTACACCAATGTCAGTTCCATTAGTTGAAGTGGCAGAGCTTGTTGGGTGGCTCTAAAGGTTGTGGAGCCTGATCCTGATTATATATGAAAAAATTGAATCTGTAGTTTAGAATTATTTTTCCTGCTTTAGCTTATGTTTCCTAAAAGTGAGGGAAAATAAGTAGCATGCTCCATCATGGGATACAACTGCAAATTCAATTGCTCAAAAGTTGAGAACAACCGGATTTTTGGGTGTAAATCTAAAGTTGTTTATGAAAAAAAACCTTCAGCGTGCTTCAGGCCCACCAATCTCCACAATGCATAGGTAGACTATGTAAAGGAATTTGCAGTACTATGAAAACATCAAACCTAACATCATAAAACAGTTACATCAGTTCAGCATAAAAATATGTAGTTGCACAAAAGGAATGTGAACTCAACTTGATGATACTTAATTAAAAGATTACAGCATTATAATTTTTAAATTCTCTAATAAGCTGTAGCCTCCATGATCCCATATTTTCCCCTCATTTTCCAGAAATAGTAAAATCACTACCTACAATTTAAATATGATACCAAGACCTGATGGCTTAGTCAGGGTATATGGGAGTGCACCTGAAACAAAGGGAACATAACCATTCAGTGAGGTAAATAATGTGTAGAAGAGAAGGACTGTATTTGCTCTTTCCTTACAGTTTCTCTTCCCTCAGAAGTATGAAGGATACACAACCTGGACATGTAATTCTTCAGATGGTAATGAATTCAGCCTGAGAGAAGCTCTCTGAAGTTGTGGGGCTGCCAGCAGTATGCGAATAACACCAGCACTTGCCTGCTGCTTAAACTCTACTTACCCTGCAAAATCTCTGTGCCTCCCCCTGTGGCAATACAGTTTCTTGCAAGCAGCTCACAGCATCCATTGCCCTGTATATGTCCTCTAAGATGTGTCACTGAAGAAGGAGGTCCCCTTCTGTGGGACTATGGGGAGCTGCTGCTCCAGTTACTGGTTCCAGAGGGCTGGGGCTCATCTAGCTTGATCATGCTGTTCCCTGACACCACAGGTAACTTGGTTACTAGGAGGATGTATCCTGGAAGCATGCTAATGGCTTCACTCAGGGCAACTCTTGAAAACTGCAGCTTCTGAAGAGGGGTTGAGGACTTCTGAAGATGCAGATGCTTAGCTGAATGACAGCAGCAAACTTCTTGGACTCCTGAGATTAGACATGACTTATGGAAATGAAGTATGGTGCTTAACTGTGCCATTTTTTTTAAGGATAGAAAGATACTCACGCATGTGAAACACATTATCCATCATCATGTCACATGACAGTTACAAATATAAGATATTACAAATACAGCAATTCTAGAATTCTGCTTTTGCTAGCTGTATACCATACTGTTGAACTGTATGATTTCTGCATTTGCAGGAAAAAGCTTCCCAGAACTTGAAGTGACATGAGAACCCCAGACTCAGCATTTTCACCGGGCACAACAGAGCCCTAAATTGACTGTAGCGTTTAGATGCCACAGCACCTTTTGAAAATAACAAGGCTGATCAGCATTGTCAAAAAAGTTTAAAAGATTTTACAATGAAACTATTGGACCCAAATGATGACTTTTTAGTTCAATTTTCATTCCTCATCTCCAACTCCTTCACATCATTTTACATCAAAGTGAAATGTCTGTCTAGTACACAGGAGCACAGTTTGGAAGTTGCATACAATAGCAAATTTCTCAGTGTTTACATTCAGGGGAAGTGCTGGGGAAGCTGTTTTGCCACTGCCCTTCAAAATCCTATGAATGAACAGTCGGTTGTTACATCAGACATCCTCTAGAAAAAGGAGAATATGTTAATTATTTATTACTCAAATCCTGCATGAATCAAGCATTATTATTTTGTACTTTTCCAAGTCAATAGCTATGCTCTCTCAAGGGAATCCTTGCTTCCAGGAGTGCAATAAACAGAGCTGCTCTTTCTGTCCTAGGCTACCATGTATATTAACACCTCAAAAGACTTTTCAGTGTAGGAATTGATGTCTCAATTAATTATGCTTATGTAGGGTTACATCTCTGTGTACCTGCATAAATAAGAATCAGTTTTCATACACTGAAAATAGAACTTGAAACTGTGTGGGTTTTTAAATGATCTGTTCTTTCTGGTGGATTGATTTACCAACTATTTCAGACTCTCTAAACTTCATATCAGAAACAAATGTCAAATTATGTTCTCCATTATTCAGGTAAATGTAACGGAGAGCTGCATGTAACTCAGGGCAAATTTCTTCTACAGTAAGAAACCTCCCTACCTTACTACTACTGAAACACTTGCTTATATCTGAAAATACTTTGCTGAGGTTATTCTACAATATCAATAAAAGGTGATAGGTGAAAATCCCTTACTGCAATGATGTCAAATCAAAATTGAGATTGATTTGCTTTGTGTTATAATTTTGAGCCATTGCCTCATGAAGGCTTATCTTTTTAAGATAGTGTCTTAGGTAGTACATTATCTTTTTACAATCATGTCCCATGAGCTTAAAAGGAAACCGGGAATGTTTCCTTTTAAAATACAGAAACAAAATTATTTTGGCAGTCAACCTTAATTTCCCCTTACCAATAAATCCTAATACGGTACATGAACAATACAAAGGAAAAAAGAATAAAATTTAAAAAAAAAAATTTTGGGGGGTTGTTAATAATAATCTGTTTCATTTCCTTATGCTTTTTTAGTGCTTGAATTTCAGAGCAAGGAGTAAGTTTCAACTTGATGTTTCTTGAAGAAAAACTCAGTAAAATAATTCAAATGTGTAGACAGTGTCAGTCTAAATCACTAAATTTTCTTTACTTTTAAATGCTTATGCAAGTCTTTTTTGAACCATATCTAAATGACCTTATATTGCCAGAAGCTCCAAGCTTTATCAGCGATATGTCAAAACCTACTCAAATATATAATTTTATATGGATATTATATTAAATATGTATGATCCTTAATGTAAACAAAATTATCTCTTTTTTCTAACGAAGCCACATAGATATGTGAGGGCACAGGTTACACTCAGTCAATGTTCTCGTTTCCGAAAGAGTTTTTGAGCATAAGCTGATAACAAAGGCTGAAGCGTGGTTGACTGAGCTATAAATTTCTCATGAGTTGGCAAAGAGGCTATGATAAAGATCCCTGCACAGTACCTCATATCGGTGCCAGATTTAGTGGAGCAAAAACTTAAAACCATCAAAGAGATCAGATTTTTAGTAAAACAAAAGATTCAGGAAATAACTATTTCTTTCTTGTAAGAGTCCTATGGATTCCCTTCTTGCAATATGCCTACCCTCCATTTCTTCCTGTAAAGAAATATTTTTTTCAGATGCAGGGTTTATTGGGAAAAACATGGATATTTCCTCCTTTCTCTCTGCCTTACAAACAGAAAATCTTACCATTTCTATAGTCAAGAGAACTAGTTTGTCCCAGAGTGCTGTGAGAGAGCTGGTATGGCCAAAATTCATTGAGCCTTTTTGCAACAGTGAAATCCAAGAATGTTCTGATCCATTTGGGAGGCTCTGATGTGTTTAGAAGGTAATGTGAAAAACTCGGCTCTTATATTTCTTATTTCTGTGTGTTACTTCGTGTCACCTGCCCTGTAGTATAACATTCAACATCCCTTAATGTCATTTATATTGCAAGTTAACCTATGGGAGTTTGAACTCCCATGACATGTATTTTTCATTTAGCCATGAGAAGCATATACTGAACTTTCCATGACTGTAGAAACTCACCTTCATAATATCACACTTCAATTTGCAGCAGCAGTAAAAAGCCTTTCTATCTGTCCTGTCTTGTTAACTGTTAAAATACAGATAACTATGTAGGAAAAAGCAGCATCTTGAAAAATAAAGAATGAAATTTTGGTTCCACTGGATATTTGTTGCTGACCTCAAAAGAGAAACCAATTTTTCAACCAAGCTTTGCATCTCACTGTGACATGAAATGAGATGAATATTGGTCTTTGATTTCAGTTTACAGGTTACAAAAGTATCTTGCACTTAGCTCAGCTGTAGGACAAGATGGAAACCATCACTAAAACCAAATGATGTATTGTAGTAAACAGAAAGTGCCAAACAGGCAATAAGTTACCCTGAGCATGAACTAATAAAACAGAGCGCTCATGAGTAGCTAACTTCAGATTCATAGATTAAAAGATACCGAAAGTCTTCCAGTAGATTTCACTGTTCTGATAAAACATGAAGGATCATACACACTGGCATTTAGTTATGCTTCAGCATCCTTATTTACATGCTTTGGTTACAGGAAGCTGATAAACAGGATATAGACTCTCTCTACTATAGGGACGTAAAAGTGATAGTTCTGGCACACATAGGTACAGTTTATGATTTGTGTTTCATTTATACACTCAAAAGAAGGGATTTATGTATTTCTTATGACAAAATAAAAATGAATCCATCAATAGTTTGTTAGTTAAAACTTTGCCGATATCTGCAGTGCTGAAAACATGCTCTAATTCAGGTTCTCCTCTTTGCACTGCATTTACTTTTTGGTTAGCTTTTCCTGCCAATTAGAAAATGAAATCATTGGTTTTCTTTTCTACTTTATCCTGGGAGATTTTGTGTCAGGAAAACCTTTCTGTGGGAGGCATGAGAGGTGGCTGCTCCAAACTATACTGATGGCAAAAAAAATGTAAATCCTCTATTCCAGATATTAATGACTTTCTAATTTTAGCACAATAACTATGCTCAGGTAAATAACTTTTAAATTATTTGACAGTTGTGAGTACTTTCATAATATTTAGTTTGACTGTCTTCTCTGTGTATGGGTAATATATTCTTATAGTATCTTCCAATCTGTTATTGAAATAAATGCATATTATATTTGTTTTTTTTTTCAAATGCAGCTGCCAGAAAAATACCTATAAAACCTAGTTGTCTGACAGATGCATGTTTTGAAGAGTGCATATGTAAATTAATATTTAAAAAATTAAAAGGAAGCAAAACTATGGCAATGATATGTTAGCACCTTTTTAAGAAGCCTCTGGCATTTCAGTTGTGATCAAACTTTTCTATAAAAGTTTAATAAAGACTTCAATAAATTAGGCTGAAATCAGGAGGGACAGTGAGGCAGTACTTTAGCATATAAAAATTATTTAGTAATGGAAATATGACAGTGAACAATACATGAAGATCTAATTCCACTAATATTGAATGTATCTCTAAAAAAAATAATTCCAAAATGAATTAATTTTCTCCAGTTATTTGTTGCTGACAGATGAATAAACCAAGTACTTATTTTTCTTCTGTGAAAAACTTCCAAGCTCCCTGGGCCCCATTCAGTTCAGGAATAGAAAAAGCTCTTGATTCTAAAATTTGTGGAGTTTCCTCTGCCCTTACAGAAAGGAATTTGATAGGCTGAATATCTCTATAGTCCAGGAAGTCAAAGGTAGAACTGCTGCATTAAGTCCAGTGGGTAGGGGAAGATGAGTCTTGCATAACCCTTCAAGTTGGATTCACATTTTTTTGAAATCTGGCAATATTAAACCCCAGCACAAGCTCAGAGTTTACATGAAGATACCCCTCTTCCGATCTTCCTTGTTGCTGTTGTCCAGCCTGAACAAGGTGCAGCCTCTACACAGCTGCTCTTTACAGGGAAAGAAACCATCAAATCAACATACCTTGTACTTTTTGAACAATGAGCAGTCACAACAGGTTACAGATAAATTTTTCCAAAGTACATGACGCTGATTTGTAATTTTCATTTTCTCCCTGTTTCACCCTTATCCCGTTTGGCTCAAATAGTGTAATACAGGCCCAAATTGTGTAAAGCTGTATGACTACAATATTCCATAAGTGGCAAGAATGTAGCCCTTTTCAGCTGATGCCAGTATACATAGTTTCATTGTGGGCTTTTGTCCATTTGTGCTCACCTCTTAGATTCTCGATGTTCCATATAAATATGTGAAACCTGTTGCAGGCAGGAGTCTTGTACTGTAGCTTAATCAGCACTGTAGGAAATGTGTTTCTACTTGCCACAATTCTTCATTTATTTTTCTAAAAGCATTGTATTTTGTTGTAGCTTTCACCTCTGTGGACTTCTGAAACAAATGTTTAAACTGAAGAACTTTGCATTTGCTATGGATGAAAATAATAAGTATTTCTTAAGAAGTATAATCTCTCTCTTTTTGGTTTTTAACTTGATCACAAAACCGATGTGCTATCAGAAGCCTTTTTGTTCAAAATTTGAATTCTTGTCTGTAAACCTACATGAAGTTTGAGATCTTGGCATACCACACAAAGTAAATAGTTGTGCCTGAAAACAAGTCTTCATTTATCTCGTATGATGTTTTAGTATTCCAGACCAGTTTATATGCAGATGTTATCATACCATCTTTTTCTTGGAAAATCTGTCTCCCAATATATCCTACACATGTGCTAACCTTTTTGAAGAGAGATGAAAGACACTCAGATCTCTGATTTACTGTGTTTTAGGAGAGGATTTTTGAGGTGGGGGAGCAGATTTTCTGAAATTTTTTCTCCAGTTCATAGCAGAACTCAGGGTAGACTGCAAGACCTTCAGACATAAAAGTATTATTCAAAACACTGGAGATCCCTAATGCGTATCAAGAAAAAAAAAAAGAAAATTAGCTTTTCCTCTAGACCAAATTGCTTTTCAATATTAATAAAAATATATTCTTTAGAACAAAAAGTAAAAATTATATTAAATTAGTAGTTACTGGATGTGCACCCTCTGCTTCTCATTAGTTTTACTGAAATTCTGTTGAAATTAATAGAATAAATAGCTATTATATTGCTGTAGAGCTACTTGCAGAAGAGTTAGAATTCAAGGTGAATTAGTTACTTATGAAATACCATTATTTCAATGGAAACTTCGTACCTATTGAATTTACTTCATTTCAGTCTGAACTCCATAGCTATTAATCTGTAAAGAGCTTTGTTTATCTATCAAATTCCTTTAATTTAAACAGATACAGATAAGATAGAAAATTCCTTTTGTTTAATGTCTATTTGATTAGTGGATATTTTGCAGAAACATAAAAAACCTCAGCAAATCCAAACCGTTGTAGGTGACCTCATTAAAGATAAAATTGGAGAGATTAGGTAATGTATGTGAAAGGAGGGAGAAAAGGCATAGAGATATGCTATTCTGTGTTATATAGACAGAAGCATTTTATTAATTGTTCTTATTTGTTGAATGAAAGGATATGGGAGGTGAGTGAGTTCTCAGGAGTATATTACAAGACTTTTTAATAAACAAAATTGAGGCACACTAAAATGTTCTTACATTAAAAAACTGTATTTAAGCAGAGACAACTAGCTGCTGCTTGAAGAATAACAGCTGTAGTTTGTTTATTTGGGGACGATGGAACAAATGCCCTCATAGGCTTTAGGGAATTGCCAAGGATATGAATGGGCACCATCCGAACCAAAACATCTTTTTACAATACTACTATTTGAAAGAAATAATGTTTCAACACTCTGCAAATGTTCGTGTCACCTATCAGTGAGTTAAAGAAACACAGAGAGATAAAAATCAGGCCTTTGGGAATCACGTTTTTTTCTTTACTTGACCATAGGCCAGCAGAAAAACAAGTTTCTTCCCGTTTTCCCAATACTTAACCTAGCAAATTTTCACAGCATTCATGGAGCTATGTGAATGATCAGTAACATAGACAGAGCACCTGGATTAACACACACAATTTTCTAATTATTGCAGTAAATTGTGTGGCGAGTTGCTGTCATTTGGGACACCCAGGAGCACCATGATGACCTACACATCCCTTCCCACCATTTGAACAATTAAGCCTAAATGCCATCATTAAATGGAGGATTGCCTGCCTGCCTAGTGAGAGCAGCACCTTTTTCATCAATGCATGTCTATTCCCACAACAGCTTACTGGAGTAGGGGAGTTTGTGTAGGTTGGAAATTTAGGTCACACCAAAAGCAGTGTTTTTACTAAATGAGCAGTAAAACACAGATATCGATAAGATGCTGTGCCACATGTTTTCACTTTAGTCAAGGTGCAACATGACTCTTACTAAGTTTAGATACTAATATCTGGTTTACATACTAATTAAAAAAAAAATAGCGCAGAATTGAGCCTAAGCTTGCTGTCTACTTTTCCCTGATCTCCCAGCTGAGTCCTGTAACCTGTATTGAGCTTGGTGACAGCCCAGTCACATCTATTGGTATCTATGAAGCTGAAGCGGATATTCCCAAGTAAAATGCCATTTTCCCCTCTTGCTGCAGAGACTGAAGGAATGGGTTAATTGCCTTTTTTTTTTAAGGAAAGAAATGCACAAACAAGAAGAGATGTTGAATAACAGTCTTAATCTGTTTGGTTTCCAATATGTACAATTCCTGCAGGTATAAACCTGAGAAGAGATTAATTATCAGAGTTTAGGGCATATGTACTCATAAACTGCTACTAAAGCATCTCAAAATTCCCAGAATGATTCAGAGTCTGTCTCTACATCACTGACTTTCAATCTGAAAAGGCTTATTCAGTTCCCAGTTTTTACAGCCATAATTTTTATATTTCGATGTACATTCAGATAAGTTATCATGACTATCTGAAATTTCACATAAATGTGGAGACTTGTGCCTTTAGGAAGCCTTAACCCAAGACAGCTGAAATTATTTGTTTCTCTGCAGAGACTCACTGTGTACATAACGTATGTAGCAGTGATCCATAAGAGCACTGGAAGAAAACAATACGGATCTCACAGGCTCTGAGCAGCTGCTGACCAACACAGATTGCACCCAGAGATTGGAGTAGGTGTGTGGTTTACATGCTTTTTATGCAGAATTCTGCATGTTTCCTGAAAGTGTGGCTTCAATATTAACTGGCCTAATTTGATCTAAGCCAATGCTGCTTCAGAAAAGAGTGATCCAAGACACATCCTTGCACTTTCTTATGTTCCAGCTTCAGCACTTGAGGCCAGAGAGCTGATCTCTATTAAACCCGTTTTTTCTTGTTTTTATTTTATTTTTTTTATTTATTTCAGTGAGTGTGTGTTTAGCTGAACTTGTTCTCTGATTTGGATCTTCATGTGACTCAGGGAGTTGTGGCACCATGGCAAGGGACAGGATTTGTGGTGGGCTAAGAGACCTCGATAAACAATGAAACAACACCCTAATTTGCTCTGTGTTCTAATTTCTTTGTGTTAGTTGTCCTAGTCTATAACCAAAAAAAAAAAAAAAAACCAACCAAAAAACACCTATATATTTTAGTTCAAAACATTTAAACATTTAAATCCTTTTTCCTCACAATAGCAACAGTCTAGCCAGACCCTCCTCATGAATTCAATATGGTGAGGTGTAATCATAGTCATAGAATCATAGAATAATTTGGTTGGAAGAGACCCTCAAGATCATCAAGTCCAACCATTAACCTAACACTGGCACTAAACCACATTCCCAAGAGCCTCATCTACGCATCCACACCTCCAGGGATGGTGACTCAACCACTTCCCTGGGTAGCCTGTTCAAATGACTGACAACCCTTTCCATGAACTAGTCAACTTTTGACATTCAGAGTCAATACAATACCCAAAAACTAACACCTGATCTTGCTCCTCTTCCTCAGAGGAGACAAGGAGAGCCTGAAAGTCTCCTCCTGTGTGTCCTCCTGTATGAAGAAGCAAGAATCTGCCACTGCTGTTACTACAGTCTCACATGGGAGGGGGGATTGGGGCCAGTGCCACATTTTCTCCTAAGTATATGGTCTGGCACAGAGTGGGAAGGTGTGAGAGAAAACACTTCTAGTCTTATGAAGGCGGCATCTAAGCACGCTACATTTTGGAATCTCTGTCTGGCCATGGTTTCACATTTGGCAGCCGTGAAGGCCGTCCAAACACAGCAGCCAGTTGTTTTTGCACCACTGTGTCATCAGTGGTGCCCTGATGGTGTGATCCTGCACACAACAAACAGCACTGACAACACAGACTGGGGACAGGCAGCATGGTGGGAATGAACCAGTAGGAGAAGAGCATGGCTGGGAGAGAAAAAGAGCTCCCTAGGCCAGCAGCATCAATAGAAATACCAGCCAAGTCATGATTTAAGAGATTAGTTTGATGTTACAGAGACATAAAGTTATGGGTAATTGCCGTCAACAGGTCAGTCAGGTTTCTTGTCCTTCGCCATGTGTTTCTGCTGTGTCTTTTCCAGTAGCAGTGGAACACTCAGCTTGCAGAGAGCTGACTGGGACCAGAATCAGCAGGAAGCTAACCCAGTCACAAAACTGGGACAGGCTTTCTGCTGCCTCAGCTACCTGAATTAACTCATATGGCACAATGTCACCTTATGGCAGAACGAAATAATTCAGGACACGAGGTGCAATGATAATTTCATCTTCATCAGTAGATCTTCAAGTGGATTTCACCTCCCTAAGGTGAAGCATCCTGAAAAGGCTGAGCCAGCCTAAGAGCTGGAAGCTCTTTTTGCTTCTCCTGACCTTCTTTTCAAGCTTTCTTCAGCATACTAGCCTGGTAGAAAATGAACCATGATGGGAAAAAGTGTCTGAAATTCTCAGCCAGATTAGTGAGCAGCATCAACTCAAAGAGTGACCATCTCAAGTAGAAATGTAAATCGTAACTTTACATGAAATGGCTGAGGTCACAATTGCTTTTCGCTTTTTTTTTCTCCATTCCTGTGACCTCTTTGAGGCTGTATATTTGCACTGATTCCTTTGCAGTCACTTGGATACGGATAGATTTTTGTGAACGAGACCATTGCCCAAGCATGAAATAGTCCCTCCACCCAATCATTTCCTTCTCTTTTTTTTTTTTTTTTTGTTTGTTTTGTTTTTGTTTGTTTGCTTGTTTGCTTGTTTTTACCACTTTGGTTTTCTGGTTGATTGCTAAGTTGTCGTATCTTATCCCATTGGATCGCTGTCATGGAGGGATGCCGAAGTTAGTGTTAAGCAGACAACAAGGTCCAAAACAGGCTTTTATTCCATCCAGGAAAGTCCGGGAAAACAACCAATTAGAAACAGGGTTTATGAAATCAGTTAATACTCCAATAACATAAAATACAGATTCAGATATCAACTTGAGGAAATTATTGGGGTATAGCAAAATAAGAGTAATGGAAATCCACAGTGTGCATACACGTGGCTCGCCATAAACAACGCCAGAGCTGTCCCTGACTCCAGGAAAATACACGTGCTTATATTTAAGCACGGAATACACTCACTGGTCTAGTGAGGAAAACACGCACCCAAGCGGTGAGGAATTATTTAATACACTCGCTTATCTGGCAAGGAAATATCTAAGTTATCACTCACCCACACGCGGAGATGAGGCAGTCCCATTTTTCTTTCGGGAGGTTACCTTAGACGGCGTCCCAGTCTCGGGAAGGCTCTCAGCAGTAGCACTTGGCCCGCAGTCCGAGAGGACCACACAAAAAGCAGCCTCGGCGGGACCCCGTTTATAGTGTGGTCAGGTCTGGTTGTGGGCAGTCTAGAAGCCTGGTGGTTTCTCTGCACCCCCATACTGTGGCTGGTGTGCCCCCTCCTCTCTCTTAAAGACTTTGACCGGGGTCTCACAATAACAGCCATTAACTTGCCCCATTGCAGGAGAGGCGGGGAGGTGTTGGGGAAGCGGGGGAATGTGCACACAGGCAGCTACCACATCAGTTCTCAGCGAAGGGGGGTTGTGGGGAGAGTGTACTGCCACAATCGCCATCCAGTGCATGCTAGAGCCATTGCAAAAGGTGATGGGGGTGCTTATAGCAAAGAGCACGGATAAGATGTGAGGTGAGAGAATGGGACCTCCTTCTATCCTTTTAATGCTACTAGGTTGGTAAAAGCTCTTACCTATAGCTCCATTTTAAAAGACTGCTTTCAGTTCTTCACTAGAGTTATATACAGCACAATGTTGAAAAAAAAATGCATCTCCTTAGAGAAAATATACTGTCAATTACTTTATATACTTGCCATATATGTCAGTTTATTATTCTAGTTTTAGTGATTGGTAGATAATTCCTGGTTCGCCAGCTCTCTTTTTGCAAATGAGAAAATTAATTATGTATAATTTTCGACTTTTGCATTTGTGCCATTTGTTCTGTTTCGTACTCTAGTATGAAGAAATTCTGATTTTGCTTTATTTTAATTTTTATCTGATTTCATAAAGGACATGTCACAGTATGGATGTAATGTATACTGCATCCTCCTATATGCAATGGACAAAAATGTTTCGGAGACTTAAATACATTTACGAACATTTATGAACTCAATATAATAAAGAAACAGGTGAGGAAAGGAGCAATGAAAGTAGTGGGAAAGGATAAAAATCATGTTTTCTAATGTGATTTTGAATAGCAAGCTCCTAAGCAGGGATAAGTAGGAAAGCTGATAGAGTTGGCAAAAGCTTTGTTTAAGAAGGCTCCTGCATGACTAATGGCAACAAAATAAAAAATGACAGAGAAGAAGGTGATATTAGACACAATGAGTGGTGAAATATAAAGCACAGACAAAGTCTGGGTGGTACCTTGCAGTAAATGTGTCAAAGTATTAAGAGAGGTCAGCTTTAATGTGGATTCTGAAATTAATGCGATTTTTAATGTATTTGTATTTAATTGTATCCATGAGAAAACAGTAAAGTAATTATGAATGCAAAGCAACAGTACAGAAAGAGCTGAGAAACACTGTTTCACCCCATCTCAAAATTGTGTTGACAGTCCTCCTCTTTCTTTGTGTTTTTGAGGTGTTTTAGTGAGGAAATTAAAACCGCAATAGCATTTTTAGGTAATCAACACTGACAGTAGAACTGAGGGAAGGCATTTGTAGAGGAGCTGAAGATGAAAACTATCATTAAATTCACAAAAAAAAAAAAAAAAGTTATAATTTAGAAAGAGGAAGTCCTCTCCATCTTACAGACTATGAGTATTTCAAGCATTGAAATGTCATTTCCTCATAGCTGTACTTTAAATAACCGGGTTGCTTTTTGTATAGAGATTAGCAGGAGCTAGAACACAATGGGAAGAGTTTGTGCACACAAGGGAACATCATTTTTGATGAAACTTAGTCAAGAAGTGTAAAATACAATTTCTTGTCCATGTACACAATGCACAATCCCAAGCTGTTACAATAAACACCTCTTCAGAGATGGTTAAACAGGAAATAGGGTTTTCCCATGTTTTATAGGAATGACCTAGACTATTTTGGTGTCATATAGTTTTCCTCTTACTATTAGTGTATTTTCCCTTTGCATAATAAAGCCGTGGTTTCAGACTGATTTTTAATAAGGAAAAAATTAACATTTCAAGGTTTCATTGAGCTATATGTTGTCTTTAAAAGCTTTTTGTATGGTTGATATGTTGTTACAGCCTTTTAAATGACAGTAATATCACATTATGTTAACTACAAAGAGCTTCCCAAATAGATATTTTAGTTAACAGAGTGTTCTATGTTGTCTCCTAAATAAACATGAGGTTTTCTGTTACCAGAATGTTCAACAGTAGCACAGTTCTGAGATAAGAGTAAGCACATGAGGAGAACTGTAATTGCAGCAATTATGGAAAAGTAATTTACTGGTTGTATAAACTGAACAGCTTTGAAAAAGAGTGGATCAACCATAAAAAGAAGTTCAATATTGAAAATAAATATTTTGGGATCTGTGAAATGGTTGTTATGTGGATAAACAAACTGCAAACATTTTGCTTAAAATGCATGTATTTTCGTTTTGGAGGCCCTTATAAATATAAGTTTGTGTTTTTAGAATTATACAGAGATATGCAGATCTGTCATTTCCCATCTGGTATATACCCAGGGCTTACTAAAGAAACAAATAAATACAGCTGAATCTACATGTCTTTGGGGAAAGAGAACAAAACCCAAACTTTCACATTTTGAAACAGGTAAAATAATCATCTATTTAAAGGAAATTAATAGGTTAATGTGAAAGCATGTGGTAAAGAATAGCGTTATCTGGAAATAAATTTGATTTAAATACTTCTCCCAAAATGTAGATGCAGCCTTACACTGTATTTAGATGTCTCAGAAGCCAAATCTGCATGTAAACAGTTATATTCTAGCCCAGGAAGGTTCAACCTTAAATTTTCAATGCTTGGTCAAGAGAACACCTGGTGTTTGTCACATGTTTCTGAAGACTCTGCAAAATGGTCTTAAGGAAAGCAAACCCATGTATCCCATATGAAATTGCCAAAGAGTTTTGCACCTTCACCCCATGGAGTACAAAAAAGTATATAAATAGAAGGATGAACTTTCTAGCTAAAAGTTTCATCAAATCAGGCCCATTTTTTCAGTGGTTACCTTAAAAGCGAGGGCCATGCTGTGGGTGGCTGTGTTCTGCAGTACCCCCCAGCATCCTGCCCTCCTGCACTGTACGTCTCTGTGCCTCCACACTTACCATGGACAACAGAAATTAGGAAGGAGAGCTTTACACCTCAACTTTATCCCAGATGGAGATGGGACATGGCCTGGATGCACCCCTGGGGCCTGGGGGACACTTCAGTATCTCATGTTTAAACAAAACTTAAATGGTTTACTTGTGGTGGGAATGGCCACATTTAGATCTTTCTTACCCATCAAGCCAGAGCAGCTCAAAACCTAACATAATTGACTGGACAATGAAAATAATCTTTCTTTGATCCAATGCCTGAAAATGGATGATCTGATTATCAGTTGCCTATTACCTGCACATTGCAATTTTACATTCACATTTGTCTCTGATTAATAGCATCCATTACGAACACTGACCATATTCTGCAGTCAAACTAAATCACATGGCAACTGTATGTTCCATTGCTTTGTAGTAAGTCACAGCATTTAATTGCATTATCACAATGCTAAGCCATTACAAGCAAGTCAGAAGAAAATAACAAGGCCCAAATAACTATTTACAGTCATTCAAGCTTTAAGGGCTGTTACATAAGAAACCGTCACTTATGCTTTGCAGGGAGAAAATTAAGATTTCACTCTATGAGCTAAATGCTATTAAAAACTAAAGGGCTGGGCCAAAACCATTATAGAAAATAAACTGCTTTAAAAACAACCCTGCTGCTGTAAATGCTTCTTTTTATATGAAGCATTTGACTCAAATGGATTGCAGCTACTCTTGTCTGTATGAACAAAGGTACCCTGAAATGTTTTAAAAAGCTCTTGTATTCCACCTTTAAAGTTTTGATGTATTAACTTGGCAGAAAATGGCTTAATAAGAAAACCATACTTACATGAATAACAAAGCTGAAGAGGTCTATATGCTAGGGGAAGGATACATCACCTTTTGTCAGTAGGAAAGAACACAGGTAACAGTGTGAGCTCATAAAACAAGGAAAGAGTTTGCAAAGGAATGAAATGCTGTAAGCCTCCATCTTTTCTTTTCCAGCACATGCAGACTTTTTCACTCCTGTTTCTAAAATCAGTGAAGCTTGACCCAAAGGGAAAAAAAATAAAAAAGAATATCTATTTTTACTGTACTACAATTCTCATTAAATACATCTGATTTCTTAATTGCACCTTTCTGAAGTAGTGCTGAAGAACTGCGTAGATGTGGAAATACCAGGGCTCTGCAGAAATCTGGCAGGTATTTGTATACAATACTGTGAGATCCTACTTAATGAAATCTGCAATATAATGTTGCTGGCTTTAACTATCTAGGTTTAACTAGAATTTAATTCTATACTGTGGAAGGTATGGAAGGTATAGATGAGGCTTTAAAATGTATAAGATGGCTCAAAGCATTTATGATTATTCCAGAATATAAATTATTTTCTTTAACGTATATTTGTCTTTAGATGATTTGCTTTAAAGTATCTTCATTCAAATAAAAACTACTCTCCTACAAATTCAGTCTTTTAATTAAACAAAATATAACTCAAATGAAAATATACACCAGGAATATAAGCCCAGCTCTTTAGCAGAAATGATCTTATGCTTTCAGAAAAACAGACAAGAATCAATAAATCTTTCATATCCCAAAATTTTATTATGCTTTTCAGAATACCCCCCCAAAAGTACTATGAAAAAAAACACTGAACATTTTCCAGATGTCTAAGGCTCAACAGGCCAAAGGTATCCATAATAAAATAGGGCTTGAATTCCATCTAAGGAACCTTAAAAAGAGTCTCACTATTGACAGCCTCTTCTAATGATGACTATGATTTTTATTAATAGATTTATGTGTGGTAGCAAATGAAAAGGATTGCTATGCACTACTTTTGAAAGATACGTTCTTGTATAAAATCCTGATGTATTTTAAGTCAACTGAAAAAAATAAGACTGAAGTTCTGCCAGTGGAGAATTAGAAAATATGTTATTTCAATTTTCTAATTCTTCTCTGAGCAGAAAACTCATTTTCTAAAAGCTTATTAGAAGAGCCATTAAAATAAAGATGATTTTCAAGTTTAATTTGTTGTGAAAACTGCAGAATAATGTGCCTTGGTATCATTTTAAATTCAAATTTATCCAAAACATTTATTTTCTTAACAATGCAGTAAAGTATGTACCAAAAATTGGGATATTAGGAGGCATATATGAAGGAGAAAAAATTCTGATGAGGTTTAGAAAGGTAGGAAGTTGACGAGATGGAGAAATGCAGAATGTTGTGGTAAGTGGTAGCAGGTATAGATGAGGACACATTCAGAATGCTGGTGTAAAGTGAGGCAAATACGGTCTTAATTGGGAGAAAAAGAACAGAAATTGAAAGCAAACATTTTACCTTAGCGTTGAATAATCTGTCAGCATGCTGGACAAATCTTTAGAAGAGTAGCCATGATTCTGAAGGTCACAGCTCATCTGGGATAAAGAAACTCGCTGCTTTGTTTGAAATTAACTCTGCTTGTTTTCTTCTTTTGTAGGCAGGACAGTTTAATTCTGTTCTCTCTCCCAGACAGAATTTTTTAAGAGCCACAAGTCTGCTTTCTTTTCACATGGGAAAGACTACCACATGAGCTTCCCTTGTCTCTCTGTGACACAGACAAGCAGTAATGCATCAACCAAGAAGGCTAGTGGGGTGTCTTTTTACCTCTGTGTATCTCTGTTGTCTTGGGCTGCAATATGGCCCTGAGAGAGTCAACTAGGCAAGCTAGAAGCAAGTTCATAAACAGCCTTGCCTTGAGCCTGAAACGCATTCAAAGAATCTTTGCTTTCTTTGTGCATCTTAAGTAATACACTCGTCTGGCATTTGCGAAGAGAGGAAGTAAGCTCAGAGATCAAGTAAGTCTATGCCTATACTGTGGAAACCATAGAATGGTTTGGGTTGGAAGGGACTTTCAAAGGTCATCTAGTCCAATCCCCCTGCAATGAGCAGGGACATCTTCAACTAGATCAGGTTGCTCAGAGCCCCATCCAGCCTGACCTTGAGTGTTTCCAAGGATGGGGCATCTACCACCTCACTGGGCAACCTGTGCCAGTGTTTTACCACCCTTATTGTAAAAAATTTCTTCTTCCTGTCTAGCCTGGCAAATACACCCATGTCCCACAGCCAGCGGCCCTGAGCAGCAGGTCAGAGCACACGGCTTTGAGAGTGAGGAGGGGACAGTGCTGCAAGCCCAGTCTGCATCCTACCACAGGATGAACAACTAAGTCACTCACATGGAGGTGGGAAGCATTTCCAATCCAATGATACAGACCTAGCCAAAATGAACATATAGGGTAAGATGTGAAAACTTCAAAATGCTCATGAGATCAAGGCTGATACAGAATGTGTGGATGGACCTAAGAAACACCTAGTCCAGCTGTGTAGTGAAAACTGGAGCAGAATAAGTAGTATGCAGAAGATGACATCCAGGTGATGCAGTAAAGAGGCAAATTAAAGGGAGAAGAGTATTTCTAAACTATTTAGACAGTAAACACTCCGGGGAGAAGATTGTGCCCTATAATGGATTCATGAATTATCTTCCTTATCATTGAATGATCTGCTTGTTACCAAAAAATGAATAATAAGAACATCAGCATTTACAAGATTATTAAAACATTCCAGAGGTATATCAATAACCAACCAAAAGTCTTTCTTTCTAGTGTCAAGGTAGCAAATTTGAATATAGGTAATGCATGGTGGGAGAAAAGAGATTTCTTATACATTTCAGAATTGGTCAAGTTCATAAGAGTCATGAGCAGTTTTCTCAAGGGCTTGTATCTCTCTAATGGAATTTTGCTGAAGATTGATTACACTACCTTAATAATTAGAAGGTCTTAATAAGCGGTTTACCTTTGATAAATAGTATTGTTAGAAACTAATGTACACTTGTTGTAAGCTAATAAGGTTGAAGTGTCAAGTTTTAGAATGCATTTTAATCTTGATGTTACACGATAATTAAAGGTAATTAATAATCCAGAAATAATCACCAAGAAAAAACTACTGTCCCTTCTCTATACAGAGTACAGATGAGGTATTAACAGAAGTGCTCATATAAGGGAAAAGACAGTTTCCTTCATTTTGAATCAGAGTGAAGGAAAAAAACCGGATAGGACCATGTCACAGAGGGACCCCAAAGTCAGTTCTAGGGGGCACAACAAGTTCCAAAACAGACTATTCTGACCAGAAAAGTACAGCCAATGAACCAACCAAAACAGGGTTTATACAATTAATTAGCACTCTGATAACATAAGATAAAGGTTCGGGTATCGGTTGAGGAAATTATTTGGGTGCAACAAATGAGAATAATGATGATCCACAGTGTGCATGCACACTCTCAAAACAAACAAAGCCAGAGCCCTCTGACTCCAGGATACTACACTTGCCTGGTTCGGCAAGGACTACACTTTCCTGATCTGGCAAGGACTTAAATTATCACTCACCCAAATGAGGAGGTGAGGCGCTTCCAGTCCCGAGAAGTTTCCTTAGATGGCATCTCAGTCTAAGGGGAGGGCTCGGCACAGACCCGTTGCTCTGAGAAGACACCCAAAGGGAATCTTCAGCGAGAACCCCATTTTATAGTCTGATCAGATCTGGCTGTGGGCATTTCCAGAAGCTTCTCGGCTTCTCTGCACCCCCCTACTCTGGCTGTGGGCGTTCCAGAAGCTTCTCGGCTTCTCTTCTAACGACCCTGACTAACCAACTCAGGGTGTCACAAAAGAGCAATTAACTGCCCCATTGAAGGAAAGGGGGATGTACAACTGCCACAGCAGTTCTCAGAGTGGGGAGGTGCAAGGGCAAAAAGTCATGGACTCCACACAATCCAATATGAATTCAAGTGAAGCCATTTATTACAGAGACAAACCTCCTTATATACACAGTAATTTCTTGATCATGCGTCCACGTTCCAAACACGCATTGGCTGATCGGATATTGTCCATGTTCACGGGCTGTCCACGCGCCCGAGTCTCACTGCTAATAGGTCCGTTGATTTACACCACATTGGGTCCTTGTTATTTCGGAGTTGCTTCTCTCCCACCGCAGGTCCTGTTCTCAGCCTTGAAATTCCTGGCTGGTTCAGTAACAAATCTCCATCTAACAGCAACCCCTCCACAACTCAGCCTCAAGAAAATCCCTCAAATCTCCCACAGGGAGAAGTGCAATTGCCATAGCAGTTCTCAGAGCTGTGGTGGGGAGGTGTAGCTGCCACAGACCAGAAGCCATGACAAAGGGCTCAACAGAGAAAGCTCTCAGGAGGAGCAGGGTCTGCAGTGAGATCTGTAGGCAGCAGGGCCATGGGCTGTGTTGGCACACTCACACATCTCAGAGATGTGGTTTCATGAACTATCTCCGCATCTACAGTGTCACTGAGTTGCTGAGTCCTGGAAGGGATGAAAGCCTGTTCCTGATGCCCAGACTGTTACAGATTCTCAGCTTCTTCCTAAGGTGATATATCTGCCTTTCTAGGAAGGACTGTGGACCACCTTTTTTGCCCAGCGTTGATCACGTAAGATCAGCGCAAAAGTGAATAGGCAGATGCTGCTCAGTGCTCTAGGATCACCCACGTTCTTACTGAGTGTGGGCTTTAAGGGATATGTGAAGTTTTTTGGCAAGAACTATCCCAATTATCCCAAAGGCAGTGCTGAAGTGAATTTGGCCCTGGTCCTGGTCTGGGTTTTCTTCTGCACATCACCAGAAGTGCAGACAGAGAGGCATTATGGCAACAGTTGCAGCTTTACCAGAAATCCAAATGGGAGGTTGAATTTGGGGAGGGGGGATAAAGCTGGAAGCCTGGAGCTGGGTTTTTAAGAGTGTGCTCATTCCTCAGTCAACCTTTCACCTCATTGACTGCTACTGACAATGTACTTTTGGACGTGCTCCCCCTTGAAGTGCATATTCTAGCTATCAATTGTTTTTGAACATGTAGAAAAATATATTCATCATCCTATAGTAGTGCAAAATAAAAGTAGCCCCCCTCCTCACAGGAGCACTTGGATTCTTGCACAGTTCATAAAGTAGGTGGTCACCTTTTGCAGTAATACCACATGTCTTAAATATTAAGAAAGTGAAAAAAATGATACAACACAGGGTAATTAAATATGTTAATTGCCCTCGCTGTCCCAAAAGGACGGAGCATTACTCTTAAATGGACAAATTTTGTTTACTCTTTTTTAAGAACAGATGCAGTATAATCAATGTTAAATTTCCTGATTAACCATAAAAGCCCTGTTTGAATAAGTGATCCCTGGCATTTTAATAGGCTTTGATATAACTACGGTGTGCAAGCAGAGTTTATTAATACCATAGGACTGGAAGCAGAGTGTGATATGGGTAGAATTGGTTCCTGTTTTGTATAACTGTTAATATCCTGTGTAGATGACCTTGCACTTCCTTTCACATATATTTTAGCTCAAGGCAGCAAATGAAATTTAAAGCGTAACTACAAATAACAGTGTGGCAGAAAAGTAATTTTGATTTGTGAGGAATTAAAGTGGAATTTCCTTTCATTAAGAATATGGATAAATAATTACACATCTTAAAAGCTAAACTGTGTAACAAAGATAAGGAGGTGAACATAAAAAGTAGACAGCATTATAGATTCACTAAATATGCTCACTAAATATGTGCACGGTGTAACCAAGGCAAAGAGTTCCTTAAATCTTCGGGATTTATGGGCAATCAAGGCAACTCACTTTGCAGGTGGAGGGTCACATAAAAGCAGTTTCAATAACAACATATTATTTTAAAAGCTTGCTAATTTTTTTTTTTTCTTTAATGCTGTTGCTGTGGTGTAGTCTGTGTGGCATGACTGAAATATTATAGTGCATGTTGCTGTAAAAGTTGTTTTGCCACTTGTTTGAGATGACCTGCATAACTCACAAGCAGCATGCTGGCAATAAAACCTTTATAAGCACTCTAAATGATTGCTGATTCTAACCATATGTTGATACACACACGTACGTATATCATAAAGCCCAGGCTGTGCTTTAGCATGCTGCTTAATAAGACAAACGTCGATGTGACTTAACAAAAGCAACAAACTTTACAAAAACAAAATCTGTAAACTCTAGTTCAACAGTATAAAGCCAGGTGGAAACCTGGCTGAGAACATACAGCTAAGATCAGTCTGGCCCTCGCATGGAGTTAAGTAGACCATCTTAAGAAACATTTTATTTGCAGTTGCTTCTCTTACAAAGCCTCATGCCATTTTAGATAGATTACTTATTTAAAAAAAAATATATATTTCTAACGTCATCAGTCCTGTTTTCATTGTCATGGCAAAATGGATCCCAGAAAGACTGGACATTAGAAACGCTGATGTAAAGTTAGGCTTGTGGAAACACTGATGATCAAGGATCTTTGATTCTCCACCCCTGCCACAGAAGGGACAGCAGGTAGAAGACTCATCTTCCCTAGAAAGTGGGGAAGAAGAAGGGTTGGGCAGAAACATGCGAGAAGAAAGGTGGGGCAGAACACATGCAATCCCATCTTGACCATTGTTTCACTCCACAAACTCATTTCTCACTATACACAGTTGAGAAATGTGTGGAAAATTCATACAGCTTGAACATTATTTACTTATTTATTTTAATCAGGTATGTTAGTGCATCACAACAGAAATCTTTTCTGGAAAAATGCAAGCTTCCATGAAACTGTAGCAGCATCTATTCTGATAAGAGCACTCATGTCAGGTGTGGGGGACTGAACTGAAGTTCATAATTTCTAAGAGGCACCTAATAACATGGTGGTTTTGTTCTTTTTCTTGGTGAAAAGTGACATGAAGTTGCAGGACAATCCCAATATGAAGTGATGAAATTTTTTCAAATAATTAAAATTTACAGAATGAGGAATTAATTTTCTATGTGTTTCTAGTAATCTCTCCTGGAATTTTCTTGAAAGGAACCGACTAGTGAGGATACAGTTCTCACACTGAGGAATTTTCTTGCCAGTAGCATGATGATCATTATGATGAATATCCTTTTAAGTGGATGCATCTTGTAATTAAAAGTAAATACATGAAGGAAATAACTATTTCTGGAGCAGTTAGAATTACTTGTTTGAATTCTTATGTGTTTATGCCATAAAACATATCTTATGTAGCACAGTGTTGTCACTCATTATTCAGTACATACTCAATGAGACAGACAATCAGAGGACCAGAGCAAAGACAATACATTTTGTCAAGGTTATCAAGAAAAGTTAGGGAAAGGAAACATGACTAGATTAATTGTGTGTACGTTAACACACTGCAATCCCAAAGACACTATGCCTTTTATCTTGTACAAATATTGGTATAAGAGCATGTATCATTACTAAAAGGAAAACAGAGACAGCTAATTTGGAAACCTGGAGAGCAGCAGTGACCTAGACTACAGCTAGGGTCTTGTTTTGGTATTCCAGCCTTCATGATTTAAGTCTGTGGTTACATTACTGATCTTTGCTGTCCTGGTGGTTCCATCTTAGTCACTTAGACTGTAAAATTTTAAGGCCAGCATGCATTCTAAATAGAATGTGCCCAACCATGCCACAAACTCATTTTTGGCCACTTCTGCTAATATGCTATAACTAATGTTTATGTACTAGTAGTCAGAATCAAACACTAGGGAACTGACAAAGTCAATCTTCTAGCTTTATGATTTCATGCAAACTGGTATTGCAGCTCTGGTCTATGACATATCTGATGTTCAGTGGGATGTTGCAAGAAGGAGTTGCTGTGGTTTAACCCAGCAGGCAGGTAAACACCGCACACAATTGTTTGCACACCCCCACCTCAAGTGGGATAGGGGAGAGAATCAGAAAAAAAGGTAAATCTCATGGATTAAGATAAACAAAATTTCATAAGGCTGAAAGGGAAAGCAGTAATAATAACAGCAATGATGATGATGATGATAATAATAATAAAAGAAAATATAAAACAAGTGATGTCCAATGCAGCTGCTCACCAGCCATCAACCAATACACAGCCGGTTCCCAAGCAGTGGTTCCCCCAGCCAGCTTTCCCACAAATACGTACTGAGCATGACGTCATAAGGTATTAAATATTCCTTTGGCCACTTTGGGCCAGCTGCCCTGACTGTGCCCCCTTCCAGCTTCTTGTGCATTTGGCATAGTGTGAGAAGCTGAAAAGTCCTTGACTACTTAGGAACAACTGATGTTTTCATCACTGCTGTTCATCACTGATGCTTTCATCACTGATGTTTTCATCAGTGTATTATAAACATTATTCTTATTCTAAATCAAAAATAAAGCACTATACCAGTTAATAAGAAGAAAATTAACTCTATCCCAACTGGAACCAGAACAGGGGTTTAATGGAAAAAGCAGATTTTTTTATTGGAGGGATTGCCATATTTCATAAAGGTAGTTGAATCAGAAACATTAGTAAAATGATGCAGCGTATGTCTGTCTTAGGCATGGAGTTTTGCATTTCAGACCAATAATGAAAATAAATGCCTGCTCTCCCCCATTTCCAGATTGATCTTGTTGCTTTTAAGTTTAGGTACTGTGGTGGGTTAACCTTGGCCAGCAGCCAAATCCCCACGCAACCACTCACTCCCACTCCTCAGCAGGACAGGGGAGAAAATAGAATGAGAAAGTTCATGGGTCAAGATAAAGACTGGGAGATCATTTATCAATTACCTTCATTGTCAAAACGACTCAAGTTGGTGAAAATTAATTTAATTTATTGGCACTTAAAATATATTTGAGTAGAGAGAAACAAAGGCAAACATTAAAACAACACATTTCTTTCCCCCTTTCCCATGTTCATCTTCGTTCCAGGCTCCAAACTCTATTCCCTACTGAGCATTGCAGTGGGAATAGGAAAAGGCCATGATCTGTGCATAACAATTTCTCTCTGCCTCTACTTGCCTCTCATGTGTTTCCCCTGCTCTGGTGTCGGCTTTCCATGGGTTGCAGTCTTTCGAGAAAAAACCTGCTTCAGCACGGCTCTCCCATGGCCTGCCGGGGACTCTTGGCTCCGGTGGCACCCCCTCCACACCGTCCTTCTCTGGCCTTGGCATCTGCAGGACTGTTGCTCACTATGTTTTTCCCTCCTTCGCTGCCTGTCTGTCATTGTTACACTTTCTTAAATACACTTTCCCCAAGGTGCCACCATCGTGGCTGAGAGGTTCAGCTGTGCCCTGCGGTGGGTCAGTGGGAGACAGCTCTGTCTGGTATGGGGCAGCCCATGGCCACTTCCCACAGAGGCCACCCCTGCCATCACCACCACCACCTTGATACCTACACCCAATATAGATACACAGCTGATGAGCTTTTAGTTTGTAGTCTTCCTAAATATTCTGTATAACCAATGGAGACAGATGGGCATCTCTAAAGAGTAATTCAAGACTTGGGGAATCACACACTGGAGATGTCCATGTGTCTCCAGTTTTTCTATAATATTGCAATCATTTCTGTTAAATTGAACAACATAGATCTCCAGAGTATAACACACAACACCTTCTGAGATCTATTTATCCCCTGTACATACTTCACTGAAACTGAAAAAAAATTATAGACACTGAAATAGATGACACAAATATACCACTGAACTACCTTAATCAAACATAATTATATCTTTTTATTTGTTTTAAATTTGCCTACAGGTACAATAAAATTTAAAAATGTATGCAATGGAGGACATCTGTAATACTAGCAGGGATGGCAAGCGGGCTGTAAAAAACTGTAATAGTTTTCAAAGCACTGAACCAGATTAGCATGGATTAACACATTTGTTTGAAAACCCATGGCAGGAAGCATTATAAGTGCTTGGCACATCATCCCTTATTACTTTGCTTATTTTTTCAGCAGTACAAAATAAATATAGCATGAAAACAAAAACATTTTGTTGCATGTTTCAGTTTCCCAGAAATGGAAACCAGTAAACAAGATGACAAGTTCATTGTTGGAAAATAGAATAGTGGTAGGTCCATGGCTTACAGTGCAAAGTCTTTTTAACTGGTACACAATGGAATGCCCTTGCAATTGAACATGAGAGTTTGCGTTCACTTTTCTTCTCCTTATTTGAAAAAGAAGCTACTAAGCATAAGAAGCACAAAAGACATTTTGCAAGTTGCAAAATGAGGAGTGTCAGGTGGCAGTTCTCAGAATGTAAGTTGTTCATACCATCTGAATCTTCCCACCTTTTTTCTTCACATATTTTTTTTTCCAAAGGAACATCTCTTGCTATTCAAAGGATGGTTGGTTCTCCAAAAAAGAAGGATATTCTGGGAGCCAATAGGGCCTGTGATGGTCTGTAGCAGCCCTGCTTCCTTTGCTTTAGCATCTGGGAAAGGTTCAAAAGAAAACTCAGTAAGTAATTTAGAGGAAATAAATTGTTTGAGCAGGTGTGCTAAGTATATTAGTGTTGCAGTAACTCACAGATTTTGATGTATTAGAGCTGTTCTGAGAGGATTTAGCAAACTGAATATTGAAAAATATTATCATTTGGGTTGGGTTATCAGGCAGTGGAACAGGCTGCCCAGGGAAGTAGTTGAGTCATCATCCTTGAAGATATTTAAAAGGTGTGTAGATGTGGCACTCAGGGACCTGATTTAGTGGTGGACTTTGCAGTGTTAGGTTTACGGTTGGAGTTGATGATGTCAAAGGTCTTTTCCAACCTAAATGATTCTATGATTCTATTCATTCATGTGATTACAGTAATTTGCATTTGGTAATGTTATGTCCCAGCTAAAAATCCCCAAACAAAAGTATGACTTGATGCTGCATGAATGTTGATATCTAACGGCCAGATCCAAACTGATCTCATGGTCGCAGATAAAGAACAACCAAATGACAGAAAGCAGTTATAAGTATAGGTTCTATAATAGGTTCATCCCTTTTTAGATGTTTTCTTCTATCCCAGTAACTTTAGCTGGATGTTCCCTGTGCCGAGTGCCAGAACATTGGATCAGGTTTATCATTTAACAAATATTCAACACACGTGGTTTTGTGGTTAATACAGATTTTGATCTCAGGTTCACCATGGTCTGTCTTTCCAGTCAACTCTGGCAACTCACTAAAATTTTTCATTTATCTGCTGATGACAATTTCCCCATCATCTTGCCCTGAAATCATGTAAAACAGCATTTTTACAGATTGCCACATGTGTCCTAAGCTCCCAAGTACTTATTTTGTACCTCCAGGGTTTTACAGCAGAAATAAAGAGCATGCACAAGTTCAGTGCACCCTACTAGGGCCTAAGATATTGCAGTTTATCATGAAACACAAGTCATAGTAGAAAATCTATGGCTACTAAGTAAAAAAACCCCATCACTTATTGATGATGAAGTCCCAGGCTCAGATGTCACATGAGGCTCAAATATCATCCAGAAAAAAATATTATAATACTTAGAAATACAACGTATTTATATCACTGCAGGCTTGTTCTATCCTCTGGCTTTCCTGCTGGCTCCCCAAAATCAGAGACAGGATGCTGGCTTATAGTCTGGCCTGGTTCGAACATCCATATGTTCATCACATTTGAAGGAAATGTATCATGTCTCAACATGTGCCTGGTGGCCAGGTGATCCTAGATTATAACCGTTCATTTACTGTTGAGCCCATATGTTGCCTTCTAAACACTTTGTCCTGGTTTCTCCAGCTGTGAAATGCATAATGTAATATTGGTGATGTGATGAGTGGTCACAGGCTTTCAGGTTCTTGAGCAAAATACTGAAAAGTTTGCAAAAGACTGAATTACAATTTCACAAAAATATTAAATCACTTCCTGAGGGAATATCTTGACCATTATCCATTGTGCACATTAGATGAAACAGACCTCTTCTGGGAAAAATGATGTGTGGGCATGGCATTAGAAGCGGTCATACCGCATGTGCACAGGGGGCAACAGTAGATTTAAGGTTCTGTGTGTAACCTAAATCACGAAATTTCCTGATTTTTCAAGTTCTTGCCTTTGCAGCTTTAATACTTTCTAACATAGTTCTACATAAGCAGAAGACAAAGACACAGATCCATGCCTCTGGAGAGCTGCAGAGAGATTTTAGAATCAATGTACATAAATGTGAATATTCTGCAGGGAAGAAAACCCTTTTTTCAGGCGTGGTAGTGCAGGTCAGTACATCACAACTTGAATTGATGGTATATTTTCATTCGTCCTTTTCAGCCATTTATGTGAATGATGTGTGAAAGCTACAAATATATCTTATATCCTGCAGGTGCGTGATACTATCTCTAGAATGAGTAAGGAAAAATAAAATTAAATTATGGTATAAGCAAAAGCAACACCGAGCTGTTTTCTCTACTACTGCCGATAAGTGATGGACAGTAAAGTGGGAAAAAGAAGTCCTGCTCATAAAGGGGGAGCACTGAGAAGTGATAGACACAAATGTGGGTGGAGGGGCTCAGAAAGAGAGAGGTAAAAGGATTTTGTTACTTGGTGCCGGGCTGCTCTTTGATGCAGCTGGACCTGCAACATAGACCTGAGCAGTAAACACAAGTATCCTTCTAGCAAGGTCACAAAGCTGACCTTATGTTTAAAACCAAGAAAGCTGACTTTTCTTGGAACAGAGCATCTATGGTTCATTTGTCTTCATTCCTCTGGAAAGTTGTAAACCCCACTTTCTGATACTGTATACCTCCTTTGTTCTAGTTCTACCTACTAGTTTGCTATTTTTTTTTTATCATTTTTGCTTTGCTTGCAGATGTTCTACAACTGTGTCCACTTGCCCCTTTCATATTTGTTAAACAAATACATTGAATTTTGAATACACCTCTGGAAGGGACCACTGAGTTAGGGAACCACTTTCCTACAATCGCTGGCAAACATAGCATATATTTCCCTTTATAGTCACAGAAATTAAGAGCATTGGTTCTTGGACTATCTTGGTATGGAAAAACTGAAGAAAGAAAAGCTTTTTGGTGAAAAATTCTTCCTATCCTTTCTCTGGCTGTAGAACATTCATGGGGTCTAGGTGACAAACTTGGGATAGGTTTCTAATATTTGCTTGCTTAAAGACAATCTTTGGGATAGACCCTGTATCTTAATCAAGGTGGGTCCAAGAATACTTCCTTCAGTTGCAAACATTTGTAAATGGTCTCACAGATTAAAATGTCTGCATCAATCAACTTACTTCAAACTGGATACAAAGTTTTGCTCTTGGGGAAGGAGTCCTAATACTTCCAGATTTTCTAAAAGCAAATAGTGTTTCTTAACTTGGAAAAGTGGCCAGTATCCCAATGGTATTTTCCTCAAACCAAATGGAGCCATGACTGTGCACACTATTTTGAAATGCCAGTAGTCATAAATGGTTTTGAACTGCTGGAAAAAGCAGAAGCATTGGCAGCATCAAAAGTTTGTATCGACAAACTTTTGAAACCAAAATCAAAGCTCTGGTAACACCTGGTGCTTCATGACTGTCAGCTAATACCTTCTAGGGGCCTCTGACCGGTGTGGAGAAGTTTGTTTAAAAGTACAGTCCAAAATAAAATAAAGTGCTGTAATGTTTATAAAGTTCCTGGTAACATGTCGCCACCTTATAACACTAGAAACTGATACTTATTTTTTCCAGTATGAATAAACTAACCCTAGCACAGAGAGTTGGACTAAAGGGAGTAGAGCTGTTAGGTATAGCTTTGGCAACACTTCTCTTTCCATCCCTGATTCCTTTGCTTTAGTTCTAATACACAGTTTTCCTTTCTCCTGTGAATTAATCCTTTTCAAAGGTATAGTGTCATCACTCCACGAACTCTTCCCAGTAAAGCTTTTATTTAATGTTGAAATGCCCATTTTAATTAAAAAGAAGTGGGTTCACAGCTCCAGTACTGCAAATTGTAAATGGTTTGTCAAACTGAACCCGAACTTTTAATTTCCTTTACTGTTCTCAAGTTGCAGGAGTTTTAACTGTATTTCTTTTACTTTTAGAGCCCTAAAACTTGTAGGTCAAAAGTGTTTTAAAAAAGAGCTATCCCTTAAGAAATTTTGTGATTCCATTAGAAAAATGTGATATTCATTTGCCTGATCCCTAGTTTAATACTAATTTGTGATGTGCGTTGACCCAGCCAGCAGCTAAGCACCCACACAGCAGCTCATTCTTTCCCCCTGCAGAAGGATGAAGGAGAGAATTGGAAGAGCAGAAGCGACAAAATTTTTGGGTCAAGTTAAAGACATTGAAAGAAGGAGAAAACAAAAACACATAGTTGTTGTAATGTCAATCCCTCACCACCTCCCACAGGCAGACTGGTGCCAGCACGATGTCCTACAGTATGGGATATCCCTTTGGCCAGTTCAGATCAGCTACCCTGGCTGTGTCATCACCTAACTTCTTGCCCACCCCCAGACTACTAACTGAGGGACAGACTGAGCAATGGAGAAAGCCTTGACAATGTGCAAGTACTGTTCAATAATAGTCAAAAACTGGTGTGTTATCAACATCATTTTAGACTCAAATCCAAAATGCAGTATCATACAAGCTGCTACCAAGAAAGTCAGCTCTATCCCAGCCAGACCTAGTACAATTAGCTATTTAATTAAATAAGAATGAAATATGTATATATATTACTATTTCCTCATGGTTCTTGGGTACTTTTACTCTTGCCATTTCTTTTTTTTTTTTTTTTCCTTTAAAATATGTCCTTTTCTAAGGCAAATTGGTACCAGACTAATTTCCCAATTTGCTTAAGCAGTCAGGACAGTGTATGGGCAGTCCAGTCTACAGCCTCAGCAAAGAAGAGGAAATCTGTACACGATAGTATAAATTATATATATATGCACTGATTGTATACCATTTCATGTCCATGTATTAATCACAGATGTAAAGCACATATCTTTAATAAATTTGAAAAATCATGAAATACTTTAAAGAAATGAGATAGCAAAATATTCAGAGGTGGAGTTTTTTCTACCACGTGTATTATTTCCACTTTCGTATGTTTTGCATTAATTGAGGGGAAAAAAAGGTATACTGGAGCTCTCATTTAAAAATGCAACTGTTAATGTCTATGATGCTGTTTTGTTATGGCTGATAGAAATAAAAACTGAGTATTCCCATCCTGATTTAGGATAAGATTCTGCAGATGATTTACTGGAAACAAAGTTCCATCACAAAGATTGTTTCTATTACTAGTTCTGATCATTTGCCTCTTTTTTATTTTTTCTTCTAAATTGTGGCAGTATTCTTAGGAATAGTAAAAACTCTAGAGGACAAATAGCACTGATAGTAGGAAAATTGAACCAGTTCATGTACAACAAGCTACCCTAATCTCTTGCCAAATGAAATAGTTGAGCAAGTTTTTCTTCATTTGAGAGGGTCCTAGAGAGCTGAGAAAACAAGCTAAGGTACTCATCGTCTGGGAACTCTTTAAGAAATCAGGATATCTAGCATAATTTGCTTGCTTCAGGGTTAGTGAATTAATCTAAGCCCACCCTTCATAAGGAATTCAACAGCACTGTGGTGATTGTCACTGGTCCTGCTGCAAAACTCCATCACATCCATTTGCAATGGATCCTAGAAGATCTCTCAATGGGAATGGGGATTTTTGCCACTCAGCCCATGAAGTGTGTTTGCTTGGCTACAGAAGCGATGGACAGCTGTGTTGACTGTGACCTAGTTAGAGAGTCCTGCCAAGTTTTACTTGTGACATTGGCAGATTGTCTTTCTCCTGCACATTCTGAATTATCTACCCATTTTCAAATCAGTCTCAACCCTCTGAAAGTTGTGCAGAGTGAACAGAACAAGCACTGGGCACACTCTGAAGCATATTGATAAAGCATTGGACACATATCCACATTTTTATTCTTTGAAGCAAGCTTTTTTGTGGGTAAAGAAAAAAAATAAAGGAAGGAAAGGATGAGGAAAATTTTCAGTGCACATAAAAGTAACTCTAAATGACAGGCAATAGGAAGATAAGACCTTTCCATGCAGAACTCCACAAATATTGTGTGGACTAATGGTGTCTAAAATTACTTTGAGTACTTTGTGACTTTTAATTCGTTTTTAAACCACAGTCACTATTAAAACTTCTTGGACCATGCAAACTATCCTAAAATGAACACTTTTTCTCTCTTATTTTCCCTGGGAGAATTTGTTGTCAAATAGCCTGGAGGTATTATAAATTCTCATGTTCTCCCTGTTTTCAATGGTGCTTTAGGGTTTATATAACGTGATAGTCTAATTCACAAGGTAAAGAGGCGTTTAGAATAGTCCTAGTCTTGTTAAATTAAACAAATAAGTGGCCAGGTTTTCAACGGTACTCTGCATGTGGTTCTTAATAGTTTATTTAAGGCTTACTGAGCACTAGAAAGGTAAATTGAAATTATAGCAACCCTGAAGGCAATGAGTTCATATGGATGGGAGGGCTAGGCAAATTTTGATGCCTGCTTAACTACGAAGACATGTGTCCAGTATCTGCATCAGCAGCCTGATTCTCAGGAAAGACCAACATTCACAGCCTGTGTCAGGTCCATCTGACAGCTTTCAGACAGCTTGCTGCTTCCCTGCATCACAGCTGTGGCAGCGGGTCAGAGGGATCCTTCTCTTTTTAATGTCTGTAAGTGGCATATGTTTATCCATTTGAGCTTTTACATTTTCCTCTCCCCCCCCTGCCTCGAATCAAGCAATCTTTTTTATCCTGGGCTAACAGGGCTGTATCTGGGATATAGTGCTTAATCCATGGATGGATTCTTTTTCTCCCCCAAGACATCAAAGGAGATATCTGCCTGTTCTTAATCCAGACTCCAGCCTGATGAATGATTATTAGTACCTTTTACTCTTTTCATTACAAAGTATCAGTGCAGTGCAATCATTGTATAACAGAAGAACAGAAAGAACAAAAGGATATGCCAATTGGAATTAAGCTACTTTGGAACAGAGATTTTTAAAGTGTGGCATGCTTTTACTGTAAAAACATTGGATAAAATTTCTCCTTGTTGGATAATCACAGATGAATCAGAATCTGTACTAATTTGTTCTTAAAAATGACATTTAAAAACTACTTTATTTTAATGCTAGCAGCTGCTTCTGTAAAGGGAGATGCATGACGCTGGTACATGCTGTTGCTAAACTGTCTTCAAATTTCAAGAAGAGGACTCAACATTCAAGCCTAATTATGCCAAAAGCAGTGTCAATGACACCAGAGTAATCTTGAACATGCCACTCACAAAAACTAGAGGTGTTCTTCTGGGACCTTTGATGGTATTAATAAGGGTTTCATCAAATCAAGAGATCTTATTAAAGAGATGTGCTGTATATATCTTAATGACAGACTATTTAAGAGTTTATCAGGATCCCAAATGAGAACAGTAATTACCTTAATGGGATGCTGATTCTTTCCAGACATAGGATACTAGCAGTTGAAAGTAATGTCTTTGTCTCCTAATTTTTTTTTTTATTACTTACTGTAATAAAATAAGAAATGTAATTCCTGTTATAAAAACAAAAATAATCACTCCTTTAAAGTTAATCTCTGTAAAGCTCCATTAAAATATCTGTACTAAACTAGTATTTACCTTTTTTATTAAGTCTGGGTTGAGTTTAAATAGAATTTATGGGATGGGATGGGATGGGATATACTGCTAAATTGGTATGGACTAACACTATTGCCTCTTTGCCTGCAGTTTAAATCTTCTTGGTCGTCTTAGAAGGACTTCCTGTTGCACTCAAGAAAATTACAGTTATATCCCAGGAGTCTATTCTTTTTCCAATCATGTATAATGTATCTAGTAAAATTTAGTTTATTTGAGGAAATGGCAACTAAATCTGTGCTAAAAAGATACTGTAAGGTTATTTGCAGAAAAGAGTCTGAAAATAAAAACAGGGAATATGATTTTTTGTGCAGATACCTGTGTTTAAACATCCTTTACTAGCTATCATGCTTCTTGATTCATCAGGTAACAGTTGTCTTGATCAAACTGTTTCACTGGTAAGATCCAATCATGACAGTTATGGAAAAAAAAAGCAAGAATAACAGCAAGCCCCTTCTTTTTTTTTTTTTTTTCCCTCTAACTTGAATAAAACTGTATCTGATCTCCACATCAAGAAACCCCTGAAAGAGAAAAGCTGCATGAGTAAACCACTGATACTAGACCTCTCCTCACTACAGGTGATAGGTCTGCTGCTTGAGAGAAAAGTACATGCAAAGTTCTCCTAAGAAAGCACCTTTAAAATGAAAACAGGAGAGGTTGGGTTGATCAGCTTTTCCTTGTGGTTTTGACTGGGGCTGAGTTGCTGCTCGTTGAGCAACCTCCAACTATTAAATTATCTCAGGCCCTAGCATCACTGTCAAATAAAAGAAAGCCAAGTGGCAGGGACTGACTTGGATATCCCCTGCTGAAGAGTAGTTGTGTTCCCAGAAGACAGGCCTTGTCCACACGACATACTGTTAGGTTTTGGACTCCATTTGATGTTCCTCTGACCTTAGGATACAAATTGTGTGTGTGTGTGTCTCAGTTCAAAGTGTCTGATATGCTTTGAGGGCTCTATAAAAATATTGTGGTATTTCTGTAGCATGAAAAATGATTGTGCTGCATGTCCAGCGACGTATCGACTGGCATGTGGGGATATTTGTGGGCATAAAGCTCTCTGGAGGAGTGCTGTATGGAGGAAAACAAACCTGGTACACTTTTGCTTCAAAAAGTATTGACTTTCAGAAGAGGTATCAGAATGAAACATCCTTTTAGCATGTCACCTTTTAAGGCTGGAAAGCAGAATTGGTTCTGTCCTAGTCCAAATCAGGGCAGAGTAGTGCTCCAGCAGTGTCTTAGGGAATGTTCGTTGTAGTAATCCAGATCCTAGACAGGAAAGGAACTATCAGTTGAGCAGTATAGGTGATCACATGGTTCAGATTATCATTGCTGCAGATGTTGTTCTTCACAAAAGACTTAAGCTCCTAAAAATTAGGACCTGTACATAGCTACATCAGAAGTACCATGACAGCTGCCATACAGGAAGAAAGAGGATGTTTTTTGAAATCCAGTTCACCAGTACAATCTCTTCCTTTGAGATATCATTTGTTGAAGTCATTACAGTCTTCCCAACATTCAAATAGCTTGAAAAAAAGACTTTGCAGTCCCATGAATGTGCTTGGGATGAATGAGGAAAATATTACAAATTCTGTTACTACTGTAAACACACAGTAACTTTTATTAAGACCACATTTGTCCAAAATATATTCACGTTTAACCTTTAATTCAAAAAAGGTACTGACTTTTCCATTCTTCCTCTTTGTCATTTCTGAAAACCTGAAAATTAGGGGGAGAGACATTAGTGGATGAGAACTTGCAGTGTAAAGCTATGTTTTATACGAAATTATCTTCAACAGCTGGTGACAGATGAGAAGACCGAAAAGAGCTGGAAATTGTGTCTTGTATGGAAGACTCATTTCCTTTACATAACCCTGCATAACAGTACAGTATCTAAGACTGAAAAAAAAAAAAACCCACTCTTAAAATACTTGTGATAAGACTGTGTAGCTGCTAATTCAAGAATGTGTAAGGTGAAGATAGAGCAGCATTTGAACTGGCCTCAGAAATACCCTTATTTAGTTCAACCCAAACATTAGTAGTCAGGCAATTCATGATTTTTTTTTCCTTGTCCATGTAGATATTGACCTGTGACACGGTTTTTATTAGAATATTTTTCATCCTCAAAATTTCATGTGGTCATTTCTCATTAAAATATGAAAGCAAAGATGATGAGAAGGAAAAGCTGCCTGTGTGTATGTGTTTCTGCTCTCGGTATTGACCAGCTGAAGTGAACTGAGGCCCTTTGCTCCTAATCCCAGTGCTGACTGCTTCTGCAAGTACTTATTCTGCTGAATTTCTAAGAGGAGAAAAAAATCACGAGTACTTTAAAAGGCGTCTTTGGCAGAGGAATGTTCAAAGTTGCAAAGAAAAGTGCCACTTGCTCTGAGTCGTATTAACTATGCACTGCTGTCCTTGTGTGGCATATTCTGGCTTATTTCTGACTGCAAGTTGACAAGCAGCCCCAGGAAGTAAAAACTGAGATGATGAAGGTGTGTGTGGTCCCCAGCTTCTTCAACTTCCTCCTTTATAGTGCTAAAAGTCTGCTTCCCTCCTCCCTCAGCCTTTTTCTCAAGATGTTTTATGGATCATGTACCTTTTTATCAGCTTCTCATTTGACTTCACCAGCTCTACTGTTTTGTGTTATGGTGTGGGTTTTTTGCTTTTTTTGCTTTTTGTTGTTTTTTTTTTTTTTTCTGGAGTCACTGTGCATTTTTTATTAAATAATGCAGAAAACAATTTAGTGTGACTGATTTTCCTTCACTGTTTTTTTCAATTAAGGCATTTGTATATTGATAACAATGCAAAAATTGGCTGTTATCTGAGTTGTGGTTGGTTGGTTTGTGTATTTGTTTTTCTGATGCAACAGGCATCTGTGTACTGATGTACTCACAGCCCTGCTCAAGCCTTGTATAGTCAGTAGTGCAGACAAGATTACAGGTTGGATTTTTGCATTCAGATAACCTATTGAGCCAAACACCTATTACTTATCTGCAAGCTAACAGTATTTCAGAAGTGCTGACTTGTTTATACTGAAGGCTGTACTGGAAGTTTTGTGCTCCCTTGTTTACTGCACACTCACTGCCTGACAGTTTACTATGAATATGACTATTCACACATATTTAACCGGTACTCTTAACTTCATCATATAAGCCTCACGTACCCTTTCATGATTTTTACTCATCATGCCTCTTTACGGTCTCTTGTTGCAGTGAGAATTTTCAACTATACCCAGGTTTAGCTTAGTCTCTTTCATGACCAACAGATGAAAATAATAATCTTCTATAATTTTTTTTTGTCAGTTTTGTACCATTTTCTAAATGGGCAGAAATAATTGGATGAGTGGATTATTGGTAATTACCAGTAAAATATCCCCAGCTTGTCTCCCCTATCTGACAACAAGAATACAAGAGAAAATTGTTCTGACACTGAGCTGTGATTAATCAAGTCAAAAGAAGATTTAACCACAAACAAGACATGATAAAAATCTAGCTGGAATATGTTACTGTTGTTCTGAGAGTATTAGGACAGGTCTATGTCTAGTGTTTAATCAGGTGGAATTGCACAATTTCTGGTCAGAATTACTGATTAGCCATCTTCCATGGGTTGGGTACTTTTTCCATTAAGCCATAGCTGTATGTGGGTGATATTTTTGTTTGATGAAGGCCATCTCAATTTCACACAGATCATATTATATCAACAATCCTGTAATTTTTATTAACAAAATAGCTACCGTGAAAATATTCCAAAAGACGCAAAAGAATACTTAGTCATATAAACCCATAAGGTGTTTGATTCTTCATCTTTATTTTGGCCCGTATTAGGAACTGCTAGAGCTTTCCTGGGGTATATTTTTTACTTGTTTGCTGTGGAGGATACAATTATGGGCAATTTTGTTCTTAGGCAGTAGAAAGACATTGTGTAAGCAGAAAGCAAAGACAGCTGAAGGTTTTTTATGTGTTTCTGTAATTCAGTAATTAAAAAGGATCATTCTGGCAAACAGAACTGCCTCTTGAGATAATGCTTAATGAACATTTCAGTAACTGGATACCTTTAAACTTTGGTCAAGATTGCTACAGTTCATAAGATTGCATTCAACATGACTGCATATTATAGGACACAAATTAGTTTTAGCTTTCATCAAAGAACAGTTTAGCATATTTATATGTCTCGTATTTACATTTGCTGAAATAATTGAATTTGTAACAATTATAAGCCTGCACAGATCTCTTTAACTCTGTGTATTGATTGTTACACAACATCAATTTTACATCATTAATAATAGAGTCTTTTGACATAATTCCTCCGTACAGACACTGGTTACCATTCTTTCAGAAATCATCTGTTTTGGGAGATACACCTAGGACTCCTTACAGTGTGACATGTACAATGCTGACTGACTGAATCTCAATAAATCCAGCTTTCTGTGAGTGCAACCCATTGCTTTGGAAAGACTCCTTGCAGAACACTCCTGGTAGGGTTTTATGAGGTTAAAAAAAAATCTCCTCAGGAGCACTCACGAAGATGACTAAACTTTCTTGACGATCTTCATGGATTTGGCTGTCTCTTGGAGGGGAATTAAGAACAGTACACTCCCCAAATTAAAAACATAATGATATAAAGCCAGTGGCCATTAATAAGCTAAAGCAGCTGTTCTTCTTGTCTTCTGGGATATGATACGGGACTCAGCAGCTAATTGCTGATGTCCCACTACTACCAGAAAGAAGAGCGGATTTCTGTTTGTTCAGATTATAGAACCTCAATTTAGAACACAATGATCTTTAACATTGAGAAGCTGAGGATTTTAGCATATCTTCGGCTGGTAGTTGTTCCCATGGTAGAGCCTCACCACGTGCTCTGTCTTAGAAACAGGCCCTGTAGGATGGTGCCTATAGCAAGAATCCAATCAAACAACTGTGGTGTGATTTACACTTCATGAAGGGGGTTGGGAAAAAACCAACCAACCAAACAAAACAAGCTTATTACGTGCAATATGTGTAGAAATTTGTCAGATCAGAAGTGACTGAAGAGAACTGTTATGGAAATAATATGATAATGTAGCTGTTCTTTCTTTTATTGACAGAGTAATTTAAATATACTTTAAAGAAAAAGCGGTCTCATAGGTATGAAAGCAATACTCCAATTTTAACACTCTGTTAAGCTTAATCTCTTTCTCCTTTTTTTTTTTTATTTTCTTTTTCCAGAGCTTATTATGTCTGTACGCAGAAGGGTTGATACAAACCTGGTATTCAGTCAGGAAAGTAACACATTTGAGATAATTTACTTTGTATTTCATTTTTTATTAATTTTCATCATCACAATTGCCATTGCAGTTCTTTGGTAATGGTTCACAGAAGTGGGATAATACAGGACCATATTCACCATCTTCTGCAAAACTAACAGTACGTCTCATCAAAGCATGTAGGCATCAAGTGTTCTTCACTTGATCATATGGAATTTAAGATGCACAAATAACTTACATGCAGGGAGTATCACTATGTCTGATTTTCAGGTGTGCCACTACCTATACAGACTATATAGAAAAAGACACATGGAAATGTACTTCTCATCAGCCAGCATGTCATTAGCTGAATTGCTTGAGAGAGATTTCTCATTTTGTGGATAGTGCTTCAAGCCCCAATATTGCATCAGATTTGAGATTCCTCCTCCCTTTGATTTAAATGGGCAATTACTTTCGATTGGATATGGCATCATTTTTGGATTTAGGCCTAAGTGCAAGAGCGTTGTTTTGTACTGCATGTTTTGTTAGATGTAAAGTGATGACAGTATGAAAACTGTTTGCTTCAACAGTTTGGCTTTGACAGCAGTATGGAACTAACACTTGGGTTTGGAGCCCCCATTTGTGCAAGTGGTTTTGTTTTATTTTGTTTTCCTGTCATACCACATTAAATCACATTCTCTTAGCTTGTTCTACTTTTCTTTTTTTCTTTATCCACATGTTCTCCACCTTAATCTTGAGGCCATAAAAATTATGAAAAAAAATGCCAATTCTGGATTTGAAAATACAAATTTAGGGTAAAGTTTCACATTTTCTTCAGTTTCACACATGCTTTTAATTAATAGCTGTTTTAACATTACTAATATCACCAGAGCTGGAGATTAAACAGAAAAACTATTAATTAAAATGGTATCAAGTATAAGCGTATAACGTTCCCTTATAAACTAAGAAAGCTGAAATAGTAAGGAAATATAATAATTGGAAATTAATCTAGTGTCTGCCATATGAAATTATGTCAATTTTAATAAAACCTGTATGAAAAGAACTGGAAACTATGTGAAGTAGTGAGCAGCACTAACTGAAGAGTTCGTCAAATATGTTTACACTGTCAAAGTCTGATTCTACCTTTTGTTTCTGGCCTTACAGATTGCATGTTATCTGGGGCAGTGACTTCTTAATTGCATGGGATGTTCTGCTTTTCACCCAGGAATGGACCTGACCTTTCAATCAAAGGCTGAACTGAAAAGGGATGAGAACTGCCCTTATGACTGCAACTCAGGAGCATGCAGAGCCCTGTTTTCTGCCTTCCTTCTCAGGCTGACACTTGACACATGGGCAAAGCAGGTTGAAATCCAATGTGCATCACTTTACAATCTTTCATGCTTGCTTTATGTAGCTGCCCATGCACAGATCAGTGGACATTCAGAGATGTTATTCATGTGACAGGGTGGGTGCTAAAAGAGTATGGACAAAGTAAGAAACCTTGCTTGCAGTTTTCTAGCTAGGCTCAGGTCTATGTGCTCTGTGCTGCCTCAGAGCATCTCTCCCAGAGCCCCCCAGGCCAGAAGCTTGTCCATGGCTGTGGCTGGTAGACAATGAGCCACAGGTGCTCGTCTTTCACCAGAAAATTGCTCATGGCACATTTTATTCCTTTTGTGAGTCATTTATAGTTCTTGCTTTGTCATTTTCTCTTGCTGCCCCAAGTGGAAGGTTTACATTTTTACTTTTTGTTCCCTTTTAAGGAGAAGGAGGAGGAAAAAAATTGCTTTTCTACCTTTAACTGGCCTCCTGAGCATGCCTCCTGTGTAGACAGGGTGGTCATTAAGGTTAATGATTCTTCGTCGTGCCTAATCTTGTGAATGGCACAAAGCTTTTCAGAAAATGACAAAATTCCCCATCCATAGATAGAAATAAAAAAACACAGGCTTTTCACAATAATTTTATACAGATGACTAGATCTCATAAACTGTACATTGGCAGAATCCCAAATCTTTAAAGCAAAGAAATCTGGAAGTGTTTCTCTGAGATAAAAGGATGCAAGTGCTTTCTACACTTCAGTTCTCCTGGAGACTTTGGGTCACTGGCCATTTCCAGTGTTTACCACTGCCACTTCTAGATATTGCATCTTTAAAGTTCTATGAAATGTATTTTGGGTGCTGAACATAAAATGGTGGAACTAACAGAGTACGGCTAGATTGATTCCTTTTTGTGACAGGGAACTGCATATAATTATGTACGGCGAACTTGAACTCAGCATATATGAAGTAGGAGGCTGAAAATTATCTTTGAGATTCAGTTTAAACTTAGAGGGTCTTGAGGGAATACACTGAGAAGCACTTGCCAGTCTTGCAACACCTGCAGCAAGGATCCTGAGCAGAAGGGCAAATTGCCATCTCTTCTGAGAGTGTGAATGTATCTCAGAGTAGTCAAAGATCTATAGTGTTAAGAAATGCCTAATAAAATTCAATCTAAATTTGCGCAATCCATTAATCATCATGATATGAGTTACTTAGGTCAGGATGAGCCTTCAGTGCACTGAAGAAGAGTTTACTGTCTTAGACTTTAAATTATGTGCTAGTTAGTTAAATCAAACAAACAAATAGAAAAAAGTCTTTAGTGAGTGGTGTCTGAAGGTAAGTATTGTACTTTGGATTCTGCTTAGAATTTCGCAGGTTTGAGAGTTTATATCCATTGCTGTTTGGAGCAATGTAAAGGAGCTGCCATTTGTGCTTAAAAACATCTTGTGAGAGACAACTGGAGGCACTGTGAGACAGCCGTATCAATTGCATACACTTATCAGAGGCACGGGATCCCTGCCCTGGCTGCTGCTCTGGGGAAATGAGACAGGAGGAGGGATCTGTCTAACACCTCTGCCCTGGTGGGTCTGTACTGACCCACTTGTGGATCAGCCACAGTCAGCACTCCCACACGCTGGGACTGGAGTGCAGAGTATGGGAGAGACATGGACATACTGGAGCCAGTTCAGCGAAGGGCTGCTAAGGTGATGAAAGGGCTGGAGCATCTCTCATGAGGAGAGGCTGAGAGAGCTGGAACTGTTCTGCCTGGAGAAGAAAAGGCTCACAGGGGCATCTCATCAATATATATAAATATCTGATGGACGGGAGTACACAGCCAGGACACTGGACACAGCCAGGCACTTTTTGTGGGTGTCTACTGAGATAGTGAGAGGTAACAGGCACAAACTGAAATATAAGAATGTCATGTAACAATAAGAAAAAACTAATTTTCTATGAGGATGGTCAAACACCGGTACAGGTTTCCCAGAGAGGTGGTGGAGTCTCCATCCTTGGAGATGTATTCAAAACCCAGCTGGGCAAGGTGCTGATCAGCCTCCTGCAGATGACCCTGCTCTGAGCAGAGGGTTGGACAAGGGAATCTTCAGCAGCACCTGCCCACCTGAGGGATCTACTGTGATTTGGTGCAGCAGGGAGCACACTCCACTTGAAACGTGGATCCTCTGCAGGAGAATGGCCAGCCTTCCCCCTTGGCTGTATTACTGACAGAATAAACATGTAACAGTAAGGAAAGAAAGATGGTGGGTAGACAGGCACAGATCCCAGATGCTACAACCGGAGTGGTTTTAACTGAAGAGCAAGACAAGCAGATGGACTCTGAGAAAACACCGACCTGCTGTTTCCCAGAGAAAACCTGTTGCTCTTCACAGAACCAATCTGTAAATATTTTGTGTTAGGAAGAAAGTAGTGACATGGGATACACTGTTTCCCTCATTCTACTCCAAATCTCTGTCCCAGAAGAAAAACACTACATGTGTAGATGTTGTGCACATACATGCATTTTTCAAGTTGTAAAAAACAAACCTATTTTTGTTACAGCAAGCATGTAACGCTGAAATCTTTAAGAAATTGCTTCTTAGGGAGATAAATGGTATAGCCGGATGCAGCAAAATCCTGAAAGGATAACTCAGCAATAAACATTCTGGGACATGAGAGTTTATTTTTTCAATTGCTATCACAACCTTTTCTAACAAAATAAAGAGCTTTCATATTTTCAAACGTGTTAAATATATCTTTCTTGTGTCTCAGCTGTATGTGTTGGAAGTACTTGAGAGATTTTTTTGAATATTCCTTATAGATTTACCTGTTCCCTGATAGAAATCTCACTAACGGGATGCTGAAACCTTTGTTCACACAAACTGTCATACTGGTACCAGCAGAGCTATCACGGTGTCAAAGGTATTGCACTGAGGTAAGGGTTTGCAGAATGGCCACCTGAGACCCATGGAAAGCAAAATTTTCAGCATGATGTACAGAAAACTTCTCAGTAATCTTTATTTTATTGAAATATTCCTGGTTTGAGATAACCATTGTAATCTCAGTTTATGAAACAAAATCTTCAACAAGACTTTATATGTCACAGGGAAATTACTTCAGCAATAAGTAGTTCTGTGGTGTTCCAGGTATGCAAGAGGGTAGCAATATGAATCTCATTTTTAGTTCATGCCACTGTTTACAAAGATATATTTAGTAAAACAAAGGGATCAATATTATTTCTGAGAACTGATTATTATTATAAAATAATTGACTTGTGGCAAATTGTTTACATAATGAGCAAACTAAGAAAGGAAAAGTGGTTAATCCACCCATTTTGAGATCTCATCCTGACTTTCCAGGCCACTTTTTGATCTTTGCTGTTAGGTCCTCTCATTCATTTGCCAACAATATGAGCCTTCTTCATTCAGCTCTCCTGCAACTACCTTCTTCATGGCTCATCCCTTGCTTCTTACTGCAAAGGAAATGCTCTTTGTATCCCAGGGCAGAATTGCATATAACAGTACACATAAAAGTAACATTCATAGATGTTTGGTAGTGTCATGAAATAATCTGAATATTATTTTGCCTAAAAATCATGAGTAAAATGCTAGCACTACTGAATCAAATGAATTTTTCCCATTGACTTGAGCTGAGCCAAGACCATAGCCCAGGTGCTCCAGTATCCATTGGTTAGGCCCATTACTCATAGACAGGCACAACTATTTAAATCTATAAAAAATGAGACATTGAATATTTTGACAAAGAAGAATATTAAATAAATAACAATGACAGGAAATGTCAATGAAATACTAGACTTTAAGTTCACAACAGTGTTCTTAGACCATTTTCTTGTTTTGTTTGGGGTTTTGTTTGTTAGGTTTGAAAAAGAGGTATTAAAATAGTCTGGCTTCTGGTACTTTGATTTCTTTATGCATTTGATTACACAGGTCTAAATACAGAATGTTATTTGACAGTATGTCTCAAGATACCATAAAATAAAAAGAGTACCTCTTTTACACAGGATACTTTTGTATAAAAGAATACATCTTTGTAAAAAGAAAGTAAAAAGATACATTATTTACATACAATACATCAAATCAGTTTATTATAATTAATCATATTTCGGTTTGGTCTGTGGATTCTAAATATCATTATCAAATACAGAAAACTTGGGGGTTTTTTATTATAAATGTTGACTAATCAAAGTAAAAAAAGTTCTGCTCAGAAATAACCCAGAGTTAACAACTAATGGTTTCTTCCCTGTACTCCCCAGCCGCAGGGGAAATGTACTTTTAGGAGAGTACTATAATAAAGTTTTAGTATAAATAATAGTGAAATCACTTGCGAAATGAATCACTGTTGTCAATGTTCTTTTAAAGACCTGTCCCAATATATTGTGCTCAATTGCCTTTTGGTTTTGAAGGTTTTGATTTTTTTCCTATCAGTTCATGTATCCAGTTGAAGAAATTTAACAATCTCTGTACTCAGAATGGATGTTTCATATGTTACATTTTTACTCACCATAAGTAGACCGTTGCAGTGATCTGGCATTTGAATTTGGACAAATTATGCTGAATAACAAATAAAGCAATTAATAAGAGGCTTCCTTAGGTAGCAAAAAAATGAGGATAATCAATCTTCAAATGTTTTACCTTACCTTGCAGTTTTGCACTTTTGATTAACAAGTGTGCTACAGACCCCTGTTGTGCCTAGCAAGTCTTATTTCCAAAGCTATCCAGCAGAAATGAGATAAAATCACAAAGATTATTTATTTATACAGAATTCAACATTTTCTGAGGTTCGTGAACTGGGAGCCAAGAGTCTTTTTTAAATGTGAGTCACCTCTAGAGACAGGTGAGTTTCTAGACTGACTATGGAAGGCAACTGTATTCCTCAATTCGGTAGGTTCCTACATATTGGCTATGATTCACTCCATAAATTCAGTTGCAATGACTTCTAGACCATCTATCTTGAATTACATTTGCAAATTCAAGCTAGTCTCTGAGTTTCGGAAAGACACTTTAAAATTCAAAAGCGTGAAGACTGATCACTTTTCTGGTCTGTACTCCACTCCTTCACCTCCAAGTCTAGAAAGATACCTTTATTAGAATTTGGGGTAGCTTTCTCACACATTCAGAATTTCCACAGCTGACACTTCTGTTCTGCATTAGAGTTTTCACTTAGAAATTATCTAAACCAAAGCAATGTATTTAGGAAAAAACCTCATTGCTATGTGGAAATAAATCAAAAAAGTTACTTGTGAGATGGTCAGAAGCATTCGTGTGACATAAATACTTTAAGATTTATCCTACATTTAATCTATTAATTCAAATTTTACTGCATTTTCTGTTTATCTTGGCCTATAAAATTCTTATGAAATAACTAATTTTTATATATCCAGTTATTCAAACATGATTAATGCTTTACATTTTCTAATTAGCCTATTGCCTTCTTTCAAACCAGATTTCCGTTCTAGCACTTGAGTCAGATTCAAAGAGAAAATTCAGTTTACTGATTTAAGATTTAGCAACCTTATCATTCTTTCCTTTAATTAAAAGTACAAAGATAACAATGATTCTCTTGTCAGGCAGTTGTGACCTCAGGTTTTTTTAACACCATACGACTTTGCTGAAATTGGATCAGATATTTAACAGTAAATAATGACCTTCACTGAGGAACATTCCAAAGTCTTTTTTAATGAGGATTTGCAAGTTATTCCTCTTGTTAATTGTGCAATTTTATGCCTTTATTTTCCATGCCTTACAGTTTTCTCTCTTGACATGTGAGCTATTGTACTTTCCTCATAAAAAGCTTTTTGGATTTTTTTCTACCATTAGCCTTTGCTCTGATATCCATGAGTTGTACTTTATGAAAAGACATTTGAAATAAAGACAGACATGAAGCAACAGCACTTCTCTTTTGTTTGCTCAGAGAACAATACACCTAAAAGCTGTATTGACTTTTCATTGCTTCACGCCATGGCAATAAGCACTGTCGTTTAATATTATGGTTCACAGTTACCTGTCTAACCTAGAATGGAAATCCATTGAGTCTATATTTATACTTTTGTTCAATGCCAGATATGTCAGTAAAACTAAAGAGATTTGTATTCAGTAATACACAAATTCATGATTATTCAGGCTGTTTATGATTCATTCCTCTACTTTCAGTGGTAGAATTAGGCAGACAGTGTTACTTATATACAACTAAATAGTTTTAAATGTTCTTAAAAATACTCTAAAATCCTTCCCATTTTACACTGGAATAAATTTCAGGGTTTTTTACACCATGGATGATGTAATAAGGAATATGATATGGAGTATAAGAAGCTGTGACAAAGAGGAGGGCAGAGGAGCAGAATGTAGGTAGGTCAGGGAAATAAACCTGGGCCTGCCAGAGCCTGTCAGAGTACTGTAATGAGCAGGACATTCACTGTCATTTCCTCTAGCATTGGAGGAAAATAAATAAATAAATAAACAAAAGTTTTAAAAATAAAAGTTGTCCTTGACCTAAGAAACCACTTGGATGAATTTGGTCAAATTCTTCCCAGGAATCCTTTTTGGTGGAGGCACATCTTCTGATGAAGTAAAACAGTAAAAACCAAAATAGTCTTATTAGCTATGTTATTTTAAATAACTTATGATTTCCTGTAGACTAACTAGTCAACAAGCAATATTCAGTTCAGATTAATAAGGATCAAAATCACTTCTATTTCATAGATACACAGTACTCTTACTAAACATGGTCATGTCAGTTTAGCTCATCCATTGCAGTGATCTTATACAAGTTTATCTTATTTGAATAATAATGGAATTATAGAATTATTTGGGTCAAAAAAGACCTTTAAAGATCATCTAGTCAAAGCCCCCTGCTATGGGCAGGAACATCTTTGACTAGATCAGGTTTCTCAAAGCCTCATGCAAGCGACCTTGAATACTTCTGGTGATGGTGCATCTCTGGGCAACCTGTTCTAGTGTCTCACCAGCCCCATTGTGAGAAATTTCTTCCTTACATCCACTTTGAATCTACCTTTTTCAGTTTGAAACCGTTACCCCTTGTCCTGTCCCTACAGGCCTTGGTAAAAGCCTTTTTCCGTTTTTCTTATAAGTCCCATTTAAATCTTGAAAGGTTGAAATATGGTGTCCCCAGAGCCTTCTCTTCTCCAGACTGAACAACCCTAGTTCTCTCAGACTTTCTTCATAGGAGGGTTGTTACAGCTCTCTGACCATTTTCATGGTCCTCCTCTGGACCAGCTCCAACAAGTCTATATCTTTCTTTTACTGGCAGCCCCAGAGCTGAACATAGTACTCCAGGTGAGATCTCATGAAAGCAGAACAGAGGGGGACAATCACCTCCCTCAGCCTGCTGGCCACTCTCCTTTTAATGCAGCCTGGGATACAATTGACTTTCTGGTCTGTGAGTGCATATTGCTGGCTCATATTCAGTTTTTCATCAGCCTGTATCTCCAGGTCCTTTGCTGCAGAGCTGCCCTCAATCAATTCATCCCTCAGTCTGTACTGATATTTGGAATTGCCCAAACCAGATGTAAGACTTTGCACTTGGCCTTGCTGAACTTCATGACGTTCCCATGAGCCTGCTTCTCAACCCTGTTAAGGTCCTTCTGGATGGCATGCCATCCCTCAAAGGCATCAGCTGCACAACTCAGCTTGTTGTCATCTGCAGACTTGCTGAGGGTGCACCAAATCCCACTGTATGTGCCATCAATGAAGATATTAGAAAGTGTTGACCTCAGTATGGACCGTTGAGAGACACCACTCATTACTAATTTCTACTTGGATATTGGACCATACAGGTTTCCATTTGGATAGTGACCATAACTCTTTGAACTCAGCTGTCCAGCCAATTCCTTAGGCATCAAGCCCATATCTCTTCAATTTAGCTGCAAGAATATTGTGTGGGACTGTATCAAAGGCCTTACAGAAGTCCAGATAGATGACATCTGTAGCTCTTCCCTTGTCGACTGATGCAGTCACTCCACCGTAGAATGCCACTAGATTAGTCAGACAATATCCCCCTTGCTGAAGCCATGCTGGCTGTCTCTGATCACATCCTTGTCTTCCATATGTTTCAATCTATCTCCCAGGAGGTTCTCTTCCATGATCTTACTGGGCACAGAGGTGAGGCTGACTGGTCAGTAGTTCCCATGGTTGTCCTTTTACCCTTTTTAAAAATGGGCTTAACGTTTCCCTTATTTCAGTCACTGGGGACTTTGCCTGGCTGTCATGGCTTTTGAAGTATGACGGAGAGTGGCTTGACAACTACACCAGCCAGTTTCCTTAGGACTCTGGGCTGTATCTCTTTGGGTCTCACAGACTTATGTACGTTCAGGCTCTTTAGGTGGCCTCGAACATGATCTTCATTCCTCCAGTCCCTGCCTTGAGCTTCATGAACCTGAGAGATTTGAGAAGAGAGATTACCATTGAAAACCGAGGTAAAAAAACTGTTGAGTATCTCAGTCTTCTCCATGTTGATTGTCACTGTTCTTATTGGAGACTATACATTTTCTTCAATCTTCCTTTTCTTTCCAACATCCCTTGCCAAACATAGCCTCAGCTGTGCCTCAGCTTTCCTGATTCCATCCCAACATGTCTGGGCAGCACCCCTGTATTCTTCCGAGGATACATATTCCTTGGTTCCACTGCTTCTGCATTTCCTTCTTTGTCTTTAGTTTGACCAAGAGGCTCTTACACGGCCTTCCTGGTCTCCTGCTTTCCTTTCCTGATTTCCTACGCATGGGAATCAAGAGCTTTTGTGATCTAAGAAAAATTTCCCTGAAGAGCTGCCAGCTCTGTTCAGCTACTCTATCCCTGAGGCCAGTTACCTAGAGGGTCCCATCCACCAATTCCTTAAAAACTGAAAGTTCACTCTCCTAAAATTCGAGGTCCTGACTCTACTTTTCACCTGACCCATATACCTCAAGATTGTGAATTCCTCTAGGGCATGATCACTGCAAACCAGGTTGCCACCAATATTGATGTGTCTAATTAGTTCAGCCATGTTGGTAAGCAACAGCTTGATTCTCCACTGAAGACTTAATAAGGCAAAGATGAGATTATCAGTGGATTGAGCACTGAACCCAAGATATAATTTCTTGTTTGTATCTTGTCCATCTGCCCTAGGTACATTGCAGATCCACACCAGGGAAATCTTTTCTCAAAGCTGTGTTGCTGCACCCACCATTAGTGACAGAAAATGGGATCTATTTCATGTACTAGACATAGAAAACTGACACTCAGAATATATTAATATGTCCTTGGATATTTTCTGCTGAGTGGTGGTTTTTTTATCAGCTTCCTACACTATATATGTACCTCAATTTCTCAACTCTCTCTCAAACTCTTCTTATTGGATTCTTACTTTTTTTTTTTTATCACTTCACACCCTCTTTTCATCTGAAGTCCACTTGTGTATACTGTCCCCACACTATAATGTTTCTAAAATAAATTAATAACATCATTTTTCCTTTCAAAATGCAGCATTCTGCTGGTGGACTCTCTGATTTATTCCTTCCTCCCTTCACCAATGTATCCTTTATCAAGTCTTTTTAGACAGTAGTAGCCAAGAAGCCTGGATTGTCATGTTTTCTGTTTTCTTTGCACAGTGTAGTGCCAAAGCCCACTGGAGTTCAAATGACTGCCATTATTATTAATAATAATAATAAATATTTTAAGTTTTTCATTAGAATTTCATTATCTTTCCTTTCTTCTTATTACTCATAGTCCCCAGATTTTTCCTTCTGTTTCCATTCAGCTGTGGTTTTGGTTTCTCTTATTCAGTTTGCAAATCTAATTACATCTGTCTAAGGACTGATACGTGAACAGGTTCAATACTGGCAGCATCTGTTCATAGTCCTGTGTCACTGAACATAAATAGAAGAGGCCTACTGACTTCAGAAAAAAAAAATGATAAATTAATTTGGGGTGATATTTGGGGACATCTTGAAACTAATGAGGTGACCTAAGAAAATCAATCTTCAAACTAAAAGACATATTGAAATGAAGAGCTAATATGTCAGCCTATACGTCAACATCTGTGTAAGACAAGAGCTAACAAGCATGGAAAAAAGAGACAGTTTTACATATGAGGAATTAAAGGGCTTCAGTGACCACACACATTTTACTCAGATCCCAAAGAAATGACTAAAAATCAGGATATAGCACCTGTATCTCACTCATTCATTTGGATAAAAGCTTATCAGAAATCTAACCCAGGAGTTTTTCCTTCACATTGCAAACAAATTGAATACTATGCAATAAATTAATAATAATTTAAAACATTAAAAAGAACCTTAAATCAAAATATTCACCTCTAATCCAATTCATGTTTGACAAGGTATAACTGCCTATTTTAACCATTTGCTTTGATCTGAGTTGTGTTGTTAAAATGCTATCACTTTTATGTGTTTAGGATGAAGCACACAGCAGGATTGCATTACAGATGTTTGCATTCTCTGATTACTTACTTCTGTTAGTATCTTTGAACACATCTTCGGTAATCTTATCAGTTCTCAATGGTATCCCCATCTCATCACATTTCTGAATAGTTGAAAAATTACAGCATTATGTTTGTGAACTTTATTTGGAGTAATATTAACAAATAATTCCTAAACCCACTGATTCTCTCAGTAACACCTATTAGAAGTATTTGCTAGCTGGAATTTGGGATTTTTTTATTGTCTTGAAGGCCTTGAGGATCAAAAGGCTGGAGAACCTGCCCTCTGAGGAAAGACTGAAGGAGTCAGGTTTTTTCTCCATGGAGAAGAGAAGGCTCAGTAGGACCTCATCACAGCATTCCATACTTCAAGGTCAACTACAAAGAGGATGAAGGCTCGTTCTCTCTTCACAGGGAGCCACATGGAGAAGACAAGGGGCAATGCATACAAGTTGCACTGGGAGATATTTAATCTTGATATAAGAAAAAAATTTTCTACTCTGAGAACAATCAAACCCCAGAGACTTCCAAGATGTGATTGGAGATGCTGCTAGATTATTTCATCTAGGCTCCCTTTCCTGCAAAATGTTGGACCAGATGATCTTTCAAGGTCCCTTCCAACTTAAGCTGTTCTGTAGTTCCATCATTCTATGAGTTGATTCTGACTTTCTACATTATTTCTTTCTTATATAATTAAAACTTTTTTTAAGCATAAACATTGGCTTAACTTAGTGATAACTTATTCCCTCAAGGCTCTTTACGGTGATATTATCAGATCAGTGTCAGCCCTCAGCAGTACTTGGATGGAAAATCCATAGACCAATTTCAGCTAAATTCAGCAGACAGGTAGTGATGGGAAAAGAAGAGAGACAGAAACCAAGGATGTGGAACACAACAGCAAGACACGTTGGTGTATAGAGAAATGCCAGAAAGTAACTGATAGACACACTGGACGTCATGAGTTCTGCTACTAAAGAAACAACTTGTGATAGCTAATATGTTACAGTAATATATTGCTGTTGAGCTAAATAGCTTCACAAGAAACTCCTTGTTTATTTGGAATTATATACTGAATTAATGAGTTGCAAATTGTAAGCCAGTCCAGCTTCAATAAATAGCATTATGAGCAGCACTAGGTTTACCTACACAAATGTTCAAAGCAAAATTATTCTGTGACTACAATAAGATTTAGAGAACAGTTATGCTCCCTAAAATATAAGTACTTAAGAAGAAGCCTACCATATGTTTAAAATTATCTGTAGTTGCATTTATGATCTGTGATAACAATGCATATATTTTCTGGATTGCAGCACTTTAGAGGTTTTTCCATTTTATTTTTATAGTGTTAGTGTACAATTCACCTCTAGCAATTTATAGTTAGGCTTTAAAAATTCAAATAATAAAGAGTTTCTTTCTATGGCTGTGAGTAGTAATTTAACTTTACATTAAAATGTTCACTACAGAGAAACCAAAATAGCTATTGCTGACAAATTTAATAAACTGTATTTGCGCTTCAGTGTAATGCCAAATTCCAGGTAATGAATACTGTTCTAGGATTATCATTGATGTTATTTTTAAGAATGGAATTTATGGTAACGTGTTTACTCATGTATAGTGTGGGACTTTATTTCTTTGTCTGAAATCAACAGAGAAATACAAGGCACTGGTAATCTGCTGTTTCTAAAAGTGTGTTCCCCATAACCACCTGGGCCTTTGCATAGTCCAGTATGATTCTCCTTCTCTTCTCTTTGGTAATTCTGCATAGAAGTAGGAAGTCAAGGCACATTTCCACATGGATGACATTACTTGCAAGTGCTCGTGTTCCACAGAAAGACAGCTATTTCCAGAGAGAAAAATCATCATCTACATAGATTTAGCAAGGCTGTGGCTGTATGGAGCATTTCCATCAGCACAAGGCAAAACTTCCCAACCCAGTCTGCAAGCCGTCCAACTCATAATGCTTATGGGAGGCAGGCAATTGCATGCCAAATGTTCTCCTTGACAAGGTTCTATCAGCATTTGCCATGTTCACTTGGCTGTTCACTGCAATGTACTACCTGAGCCATGAAGTCAGAGAAGCCTCACTGTGAGTGAATGTTAATCAGAAAAGTAAACCATGGTGTACAAACAAAACCACTTAGTATTCAAAAATGAGATGCAAAATTACATTAAGAGATTTGTAAAAAAAATGATCATGAGTGTAAGTCAGGGGAATGCTCTTTCTCTAGAGATCCAGTACAAAATATTGGATTGTTGAGATGTAGAGTTGTCAGACGTCTGTATTGCTAATTAGTTACTTCACAGCAGTTTGTTGATGTTTTGGGGAGCAGTCCCAAAAAATTGAAGTAAGCCCTGCAGACACTGCTAGAGATGTTTAATACCAACTGGTTGTTAGAAAGGAATCATTCTTTATAACCTATTGGTCTCAAAGGTAGGTCTTTATGTTCAAAGCAGTCATTTGTCTTTGCTGTCAATAGAGATAAAGACAGTTTCAGAGAGTGGCTAAATTCTTCTTGAGAAAGAAGTCTGAGATGGGTCAGGTGAATCACTTTTAGGAAGCATTTGTTTCTTTCTGTCATCAATCATGAAATAAATCCAAGTTGCGTAACTCACACCTGATACCCAGTGCTTACAGAACTAGAAGGAAGAAGAGATGAATCTCACCTGGGATCTCTGTTGAAGGCAGTAGGAGTTTAGTCACAGTCACTAATTCATGTTAACATATCTATGCTGTAGGCATGTACATATATATAAATTCCACCTAAGGCATCCAAGAGCGTGCCTCAGTGGTACAGACCAACAATGTAAGGAAAGATATCTTCAATGCTAGAATTGTTTCAGTGAAATTAAGAATTTAAAGATATATGTCATGGTTACCAGCCTGGATTCCATACTGCCTCTTTTGTATCTGCTCAGTTTGTAACCATTCAAGAAAGATACTGATCATGAAAGATAGGAGCATGCAATATTTAGGAATTATAAAACCATTAGATGCTAGATTTGCTATATATTCTCTTACAGAAAAATACCACTCTATTTTCTATTGATAAGAGCTGGATTTTTAAATAATGTATTCTTTTCTGCCTTTGATTTGTATGTTGCTAGACTGAAAATGGCACTCCAGCTTCAGACTGAAAAGAGAGAAAATATATTTCTGATAAAACACGAAGTGCCTCTAAAATATTATTTCTTTTCTGTAAAGTATTTATCTGATAAAGAATATGTGATGAATTGATGTGGCAAGAAACTTTTACAGTGACTTGTCTGAGATGAGTTTACAATGTGCTCCTGAATTCCCCCTTAGGAACTGTGCACCCGTTGATAAACTCATGACAATTGAACAGATTATGCCTATATGCTCTATCATGTAAGTATGGACATTGAGCACAGATACATGCAGATTAGATATGTATTTATGGGTACACCTTAATATTCAGAGGAAAATACTTTCATTCTTGTGCAGACAGCCAGAGGTTCTTTCTTCTGTAAGTCAAATAATTTTGTATAAGCAAAGAGTGATTTATTTTGTCATTACTAATGAATAAGATAAAAAGACATTGCTGTCCACCCATGGAGCAGTCTTTGTTCTCTACTTCTTACCACCATTGAAATTCAGTTCAGCATCCAGCTAGAAACTTTCCCCCAGAGCCTATGATTAGGCAAGACAGTATTCTGTCAAAGTGTTATTTAAATTCTGTTTCAACTTTATTATGTGATATCAGACAGCATCAGAAATCTTTAACACCCAGTTTAACACTTCATAATTGTTCTCTGTGACTTTGAGCATTTTTGTAGTTCTCTCCACAGGAATTCCTCAGACACCCCAAGGGCCAGATTAACACATGTATTGATGGAAGTCTTCACCTGCCATAGTGTTTAATAGTGCCCCATCAAAATCAGAATGTGTAGTGGGATATTTAGAAGACTATAAATCTTTATGTCCTTAGGATACAATACTCACTTAATGTATCTTGGACTATAACTATTATGTCCCTTCTTTACCTCAACTAATTCCTTCCTGTGAGCAATGGTTTTTTGCTGTTTTTGTTGGAACCACACCAACTACAGAATCCTGATGCTCTAGATTTGAAAAGTGCTTTTATTCTACTTCAATTCTAACATTTGTATTGGTTTGTGGGTTGTTTGTTTGTTTGTTGTTTTTTTACTTTCTTACTTTGTTTTTCATTTTGGAGAATGTCACACATAAGAAATTCTGCTGGCACCTGAAAGACTGAATGACTTTAACGAATTTCATGTCAGTGCTTGTGCTTTCCAGCCCCTATGATAAATCCAAAGTACAGAGGGGTATGTTAGTTTCATGATGAACAAATATTAGTTTATATGAATAAAATCACATATTGGGAAAAAAAAAAAAAAAGTAGCAAGCTTCATTCTCCATGCTTTGTGGATCAGAGTGGATTTAACTGTTTAACTGTTGTGAAAAAAGGGTGCTGATCTTAAGTCATGTTAAATTCCTGCCACTTCAGTGGGTTGAGATCTCTGTTAGGGCAGATATTTGCACAGGTGTTTCTATTGGCGTGTATAACTACTGCATGAACCAGGGTTGTCAGCTGGCTGACTAAATAAACCTGATACTTTCAAAATCAAGTCCAAAGTTACTTGTTCCCCAAAATAAATGGTAAAATAGGAATGAGGTCCCAGGACCTGTACCTTAATATGCTCTGTAAAGTTGCTGCTATTGTTTCCCAGGTTCTAAATAGTACATTTTTTTGGTCACCTTTTCTACCCCTCTGTACTCTTCTTCCCCAGAGAATATGAAAACTCCACATTCCTCCCCCACTGAAATTAAGAGAAGATTTGCTGTTAGCTTCAGTGGGACTTGGCCTTTGCTTTGTGGCATCCAGATTTAGGTATGCTGTCAGTCCTTGAAACATGACTCTCTTTTCCTACATTGATGATCCCTTTTTTTTCCTAGTACTGATTGCAGGCTGTTTTAGTGGCATTTCATTACAGAGTCAGAAGGACATCTCCTCTGAGAGACTTTGTGTGTGTGTGTGTGTGTTTATGTTCCAGAGTAGATGGTGTAAAAATAAAGTAGCAGAAAGCAGCTGAAGGCTAGGTTGAACTGGATATTCCTGAAAGTCACATCCGCCCTGGCCCGAGCTGACACAAACATCTTTTTTTTACAAGCAAAAGAAAGTTCTTTAAACTTTAAGCTGGTACTGATAATGAAAAAAAAAAAAAAAAAAAAAAAAAAAATTAAAAATAAATTCCTGAAGGAAATGTGAATGCATTATCATAAAAAAAGTGTAAAAGGAATGCTGCAAACTGAAGCTGTCCATTCGTTTTCAAAAGTGTCTGGACAGTCACACCAGGCAAAGAGCCTCCTGCAGCAGCTGCCTTTGTGGCTACTACTGTTGCTCCTTCAAGAAGTCATTATGTAAAACTTGCTTTATAGTCCATTTCTACTCCTTTTTTAGCTGAAATGTCATGCTGACATCTTTTCTATCTATACTTTTTTTAAAATTGTTTCTACTAAGACAATCAGCTCTTTTGGTTTTCTTGAATTTGTTGTCCCAGGCACATGGGTACCTAGACAGAATGCAGGGATAGGGTTTAATTGCATCACAGCATTACTATTTAATTAATTTGCAATCCACCAAGCAATAAATTTTCCAGTGTAGTTCCTTTCTGACTGCTTCCAGCTGGTGGAGCTCAGCTGTCTGCCCGCAGCCCACTGCCCTGTGTCCTTTCACAGCTAACCTTTTCTGAAAACACCTTACCTTATTTCCAATTTTAAGGTTAACGGACTGAGGAAAGAGATTATATCAGACAATAAGAGCTCATCTTCTTTCTTACCTTCTCTAGGGGATGCATTCTCCTAAATCCCCTTCTGTCAGCTAACAAAATCTCTCATACAGGAGGCCTCTCAGACATGGGTGATGACCTTGAGTTCCCCTATGGCTCATTATAGCTTGTGGCTTCTGCTCTCTCCTACTCTATAGATTTATAATAGTGTGTTTGGAAACCTTGTGAGGTTGTGGTTTGGAAGGTAAATGGAGCTGATGTTATATTACAGCATTGTCTTAATCAGGGCTGAGAGGACATAGGATGACAGGAAAGGATTCAGTGGCCCAAGAAATGCCTTTCCAGCTGAACACACCTCCATCGGATAACTGCCTACCATGAGCAATAAAACAGCCAGGACGACAGGGATCTTGATTTGAGTTACCACAGTTTAGCTGCTCTTCAGTGCTTGTTATAGAGTGATATAATGGAAAAATCTATTCTTTATTATCAGGAAAACCTGTTGTGACCAAGAGAACATGAATGTGACCAGTAATGTCCCTTAGGATAATAAATACTTCAGTGTACAGAAAAATGTGAGACTCGTTAGAGTTTCTCTTCTGCCTCTACATCCTGATTCCTATTTAAGTGTGTTTTATCAAACACTCTCAAAGAAGTTTTCATAGGGAAGGTCCTGTCACTCAAGGTAGTAAGATGTCTTAAATCAGTCAAATGTCTCTGTATCAGCTGAGAGCTGTTGATCTGCACAAAAACACAGAATCATAAAATACTATCCATACATAAATTGGTACATACAGTAGTTCCAACAGCAGAACTATTTTCTACCAAATTTGATAATTATCTCAGATATTCCAATAACAGATGGTTTAACTTAATGATTAGTGAACACTAAATATCATTCCTGGTTTTCGCCTTTGGAAAGCAGAAATTATTCACTTAGTCAGATACAAAACTATGATCTCTCAGAAATCCCCTAGCTGATATGCTCCTAGCAAAAGCTGCTTTATTCCAGATGTTACAGAACATATGTGTATATGCACAGCACAGCAGAAAAGATTTGTACAATATGTCACAATTTACCAGGGAAGACTTAAAATGTCATTACAGAATATCCTTTGACCTTTCCAGTTTCACCATTGAATCGTTTTAAGTGTCTTCTTTAAAAGGCTTTTGATACATAATCAACCCAGATATTTTATTTTGGTTTTATGCTTGTGCCTCAATATTTGCTAAAAACCAAATTTTTTAGGGCTATAAATTCTACTAGAGATTTTAAGACTCATTAGCCTCGTGGCACTTAGACACACTAGGAAATCCATCACACACATTGCAAAAAGGACAGCTGTCTGTACTCTTTAGGCACATTTTACTTCATTTACATCTCACTGTACCATGACACACTAAAATACCAAAAACAGCAGCGTCATTGAGTAGAACACCAAACCAGCAAGTAAAACTAATGCTGTTTTGGTTCTTTCCCAGTTACAAATGGTTAGAACACCAGCAACATTTTGCAGCGTGATGGAAGGTTAGTCTTTTGTCTGATAGTAGGCAACAGGTGCTGTAGCTAGTTCATATAATACAGCTTTTTAGTCTGTAAAAGGGAAAAAATATTTACCTGAGCTAACTTTCACTAACTGACTAAATCTAACAGACCTGTTTTCTGAGACTTCTGAAACGTTGTGAGAAACAGAAGTTGTCTTAAATGACACCTGCTCAAAATGTGAACTGCATCCTGAATCATGAACTGCTGGCTGAACATGAGCCAGCAGTGTGCCCAGGTGGCCAAAAAGGTCAACAGCATCTTGGCTTGTATCAGAAAAAGTGTGGCCAGCAGGACTAGGGAGGTGATTATGCCATTGTACTCAGCACCAGTGAGGCCTCACCTTGAATCTTGTGCTCAGTTTTGGGCCTCTCACTACAAGAAAGACATTGAGGTGCTGGAGAGAGTACAGAGAATGGCAACGAAGCTGGTGAGGGGTCTGGAGCACAAGTCTTAATGAGGAGCAGCTGAGGGAACTGGGGCTGTTTAGCCTGGAGAAAAGGAGGCTGACGGGAGACCTTATCACTGTCTACAACTACCTGAAAGGAGGTTGTAGCATGGAGGATGTTGGTCTCTTCTCTCAAGTAACAAGTGATCGGACAAGAGGAAATGGCCTCAAGCTGCACCAGGGGAGGTTCAGATTGGAAAGTAGGAAAAATTTCTCCATGGAAGGGGTTGTCAGTCATGGGAACAGGCTGACCAGGGAAGTGGTTGAGTCACCATCCTTAGAGGTGTTTAAAATATGTATAGAGGAGGTTCCTAGGGACATGGCTTAGAGATGGACTTGGCAGTGGTAGGGTAGTGGCTGGACTCAATGATCTTAAAGGTCTCTTCCAACCAAAATGATTCTCTGATTCTCTCTAATTAAGTAAGAGCCTGTATCATGGTCTTCCATGTGTATACATGATCTTTCAAGAAACTGTAATCAGTACCATGAGCCACACATGCTGATCTAAAGATGAGGTTGCAGAGCATACTGAGGCATGCTTGTGGACAGAGAATGTAGTGTGTATTATGTCAAAATGGTGAGGCAAGTTGTAAGCAATGACAACAAAAGTTTAGAAATAGTCATCAGTCAAATCAATTTTTACTCATTTTCTTCTGATTTTTTGTTATGTTTTGGATTGGGATTTGTTTGTTTGTTTTTTAAGAAAAAGCTAACAACATGAACATAACTCTACTGTTTACAGACTTCACCCCTGCTAGAGCTCTCTTTGCAATCTCTTTATGTTCATGACAGCACCTAGAGAGAGTTAATAGGTTTGGACCTGGTGATCTGGTCCAAAAATTACCAGAATGTTTGATTACCTATAAGCCTGCCTATGTAACTGTTTCTAACACTTTTTGGCTAGATTTCCAACCATATTCACCATCTGTGTTGAATGTCCCAACTGTGCAGACACCTATAAGGCCTTTCACCTCGGGATCAACAACTAATTAAAATAGTGACTGAAAATTGTATCTTCAAACAGAGCAGTGTGTGATTTTGAAAGGCAATTTTTCATTCATGAAACAGTCACCCTTTCCCCACCCCCAGCCATAACAGAGGTATTTCTAATGTGGAGAAGCCCAGTTTCCTCCAGCATCTTCTCATTTTGTCTTTGCTTGCCAGTCAATTCCCGACAACATTTGCATTGTTCCTGCATTACTATAGTAGGTTCACATTTAGCATCTCCTAATTTCTCCTAAGAGTGAACTACTTTTAACCAGATGAAAGTAAATACAGAGTTTTTTCAATTAACAGCAAAATCTTTATTTATTTAGCATTTCTTCAAAAAGAATTCCATTGTTTTTATTTTCTTACTTGTTCTTTTAGCGAACACTATGATCTAAGTGTGGGCATTCTTGCTGGAAGATGTAGCATAGATAAACTCAAACATTTATGACATTTATTAAAAAATATGTCTCTATTCTGCATGTTTATAGAGACCAGAAAAGAAGGAAATTCAGATATCTAAGACTGGATATTTTGTGCTTTTTTATTATGTAAATGAGTTTAACAATGTGTGATCCTATTTCTTGAATATTAGCAAATGAAACAGATCCTATTTTTCTGGGTCTTATTTTGATCCTATTTTTATGGGTGAGAAATGAGTCTACTGAAATCAGTGAAGTGTCACAAAGGGAAAGTGAGTGCAGATGAAATCAGTTTAGTTTTGCTTGCCAGTTCTCCACATTCACTTTAGAATCTGTTCATACTAAATTGCATCAGTAATCTCCACAAGATAAAACTTTAAATTTAGGAAAAGAAATATTCACATGAATATTTGGAGAAGTTTAGTGACTCCTTGAATCTGAATGAAAATGTAGAGCTTCAGATGAAGCAGTTTAGCTTAGCTGAGTTGACTTGCTGCTTAAGCTCCCTAAGAGAAACATGTTATTCTACAAGCATGACCGTAGCATATATATTGACAGCTACTGTGCACTTCATTGGCACTGTCCAGACATTTTAATATTTACATTTAAGGTATTTCCCTTGTAATGGTGTTGACATTACTCTAAATTAAATTTTATGAACCTGGCTATAATTGTATACACACAGAATCTGACTTTCTTGGAGCAGCCACCTTTACTGACATATGGAAGAAACTGGCTTAATTTTGGCAATTAAACCAGTAATATTTCAAATGTGGTTGCTGGCCATTACCACAAATTACCTTGGACTGGGTACATTTACATAACACATATTTTGCCAGGAAAATCCATTACAAGAAACATCTTGTTTACAAGGTTATTTAGGGTACAAAAAAGCAGCATCAAAATGTTACTTTATATAATATAAAATAAATTAAATTTAGTTAACATAACTATCTGTGGTGACCAATAATGCAATAGACTAGTAATGTGCAGATGAGTCATAATTCCAGTCTGAACCCAGTTGTCGCAGCAAGTTGAGTGATTACTCTGTAAAGGGAAAGGGTTTGAAAATTGTCCACTGAAGATTAAGAGGTCAATAAAAGCATGCTCTGAAATTTGATTTGTTATCAGATTGTTCCAGATTTGTATCTGCAGCACAAATATCTTTTAAAGATTATTGTATTAGACTTCAAGTAATGCTCAGTTTCTACAGGCCTTTAATAAAGCTTTCTAGTAATGACAGAATTTTGGAAAGCAAACTTAATGCAGATTAAATGGTCTGAGTCTTACCAAAAGACTTCTCAAATCATGCCAAACAAAATGCCCTAATAAATGATACAAACAGTGAAACTACTCCAGTATCAGTCAGAACCACTGGGAACATTTCCATTCAATTTAGTGGGTGTTGGATCAAGCTCATTTGCAATTTGGGAGCAATGTTAGACAGTAGCAATGTTAAATCAGTCAAGGCAATTATAGTAACAAATTTTAACTAAGCCAGTCAGGCCCCTGGAATGATAGGAAAAAGTACAACAACAAACAAGCAAATAAGCCATTGAAACATCATAGATCTGATTGCTGATCTCAGAGTGCCTCTATTTTCATGTGAAATTTTAAATTCATTCACATCTCAAAATACTTATGAATACAGGAAACTAAATGAGCTAGCTGATGCTTCCTACAGAGACATTGCAGGGTTTCATTCACTTTTTGGTCTGATGCAACATATAATATGAAATGCTTGACCTGACCCTTTTACTGCTTTCTTGTCTAGAACATTACGCATTATATAGCATGTTTCTGCACAATTCAGTAAAATATTTTGAGATACTTAGAGGTCATGACACATTACTGAAAATATTAAGATAAAGCATAATAAATGAATAGCATAACTATAAAAATACTTTCATTTCACTCATTTTCTGGACTAAAACTATAAATCATAACATTTTGGCATAGCTAGCATAGCCAGACTAATTTAATTAGTAATTGTCATATTTCAATTATCCTTGTGAAGAGAGATTTGTAACAAAATTAGAAGTGTTTCTCTTCCATGAAAGGCAGAACAGTATTAGAGCATAAATTCTTTCTTGTAACTAATCAATTCTATGAAAATTTATAGACCTAATGTAATAAAAGGCCAAAGGTAAGAAAAGAGATCATAAACTAATGAAACTAATAATATTAACAAAGTATTAAAGCAATCAATTATTAAAGAGACATAAAGGTTAACTGCCCATGAAATTAACATACTAATTCAATGTTATTTTATGATGTACTCACAATTTGTTTCTAGATTTACTTGAGTGGCTCAAGAGAAAATCTACTTACTCTTACTTGTGTTACATTAAAAAATACTCAACTACAGGTCAGATTTATGGTAAGCATATATGCTGGTGACTTCCCACAGCACTCCTCATTTGTCAGGGTAGAAGTATATCCATATTATTACCTCAAGGTCTGAGCTGATTCCCTCTCCCTTTGATATCCAGGCAGCCCAAATCAATTTTGCTCCTAATTAGGTGTCTGGCTGTGTGTGAGGTGGATCCAAGCCCAAGCTCTGAAAGCTTCAAACACCTCCACCTAAGAATTGTACTCACAGAGAGCTGAACACCTTCCTTGCAGCAATGAACAGATTGAGATACTTGTAAACATAAGAAAAGAATCCTTAAGGACTTATTCTCCTGGATGAAAACTGAAATTACTTACAAAACTTCTCACCCAGGTTAATATTATCTATTTGGATCAAGAGTGCCCACACACTTGATTGGCTGATAGTGGTTTGGTTCATTTTCACTTGAGATGCTCCTATCTCAGCTTTGTGAAGATTGATTCAAAGAGAGATGATGACAATACGTACTAAATTTGAAAAGCAGAAATTATAATATATTGTTGCGGAATTAATGAGGTGTTGAAAGATATGAACAACTCTGCTGAATTCTATCACCCAGGATCACCCAAACTGGGAAGGATCTCAGGAGATCTACTTCAGCTTCCTGCTCAAAGCGTGGTCAGCTGTGACATTACTCTGGATTGATTAGGGCTTTCGAAGGGCTCCCTTATACATGTGCAATAAATCAAACATATTTCTGTCTCTCAGTTAAGGCTTCCTACACCTATTTTCCCCAAAGATCTACGATGCAACATTTTTGATAGCTTGCATCTAATGGTTTCTTTCTCAAAAATGAAAGAAATAGTGCCAAGCTTCATGCTTAGAGAGGGCCCAAGTACCTTTGCCATATAATAAACTAAATTATTGCTCTTGCTTGCCTGTGTTCTTTTAGGTACTTGACAAATAGAAAAGCAATAAGTGCATGTATCTTGGGGATGAGTGGAGCGAAAATACTACAGATTAGCCCATAATTGCAAATGGGCTTAGTTTTTCAGTATCGTCCATTAACAGCAACACACACAGATACGGCTGGTTGCATTTACTATTTCATTGCAGGCAGTGATGAAGAGGTGCCACCTCCCAATGGCCTTGGGTCTGGCAGCATAACTGTTTTGACTGTTTTTGTCTCAGTCTCACGAAGTGGTACAAATTTCCAGCTTGTACCAGCTTTGTTACTTCTACTCTTCCTCTGACTCCACCACAGAGGGAGCTACTACTGTTTCTCTCCAGGTAGCATTTCTTCTTTTCCTTACCTTCCTTTCTCTCTCCCTTCTTATTGAGAGGAATTGGACACAGAAACTACCTCATGTCTTGGCTTGTTCACCTCTGTTCTTCCTGATTTGTGAACATTTTCTCACTTAGGTTTGGCACTAAGAGACCTGTGGTCAGCCATGGGGAGAGGCACAGCATATCTCTGCCCTGCTCCTGGAGTGTAATGGCAGGGCATTTGCCCCAGAGTGAAGTTCACCCTCACAACTCTCTACTGTGAGAAATCACTCCATTTGTATCCCATCAGAGGATAATTACACTACTATAAGTTATTTACCTCTCATTCAGTATCATTTTCTTTCCTGAGGGGATTATCATAGAAGGTGCTTATGCCTTCACCTGCCCAGCTTTCTTCATTCATTTGATCTGAACCACATCCTGAATTGCACTTCTTGACCAGGGTGCCAAGGAGGAGGGGAGAAAAAAAAGAAGGTTACTTATGTGAAATAAGGATAAAGTAGTTTCTGGCAGGAACCAGTATCTGTTCAACCTGACTCCTTTGTGCTGCTGTCTGAGCTGTAGACAGCCTGAACGGATGCCTGCATAATTCCTTTCCTACTGAGTAAGGGTAGAAGCCACTGGGTCTTTGAAAACTGGCATAGCATGATTTGAAAGATTTTGTATTCAGCCAGTTGCCTTCCTATTGGTCATTATTTGCAAATAGGTTTACAAATCTGATTATGCCCTTTCCCAGTTTACAATAGCGGGAGAACAGAACTGGATCCTTGCTTTCTAAATCTTTTAGGTCCTCACCTGAAGCAGAACTTGCAGGCTCTCTCCTGCGAGCACACAGAGAAAAACAGTGAGTGCTTCTCTTCCTTGCAAGCTCTCGCAACCTTACATTCACATGACTGAACTATGTAAGATTTTTTAGTGTACGAGTAGATCTGTTGGAGCCAGAGAAATAGTCATATCAATTAGTACTTTTTATCAGTGATTCAATTTTGAACACAAAAGCTTCTAGGTCTGCTAATTTTCTCTTTATCCTTTTTTTTTTCTTTTTTTTTGCCAGCAGAGACAGGTGGATTGCACAGGCACAGATGTCTGGCATCTGGCTTTAAATGTGCTCATTTGCTCACATCTGAGTGAACAATGTATCCCAATAAATTGGATTTGAAAAGAGCAACACTAAATGGAAAGACTGAAATTTCCTCCCATTTCCTTCTGCCATTGCCTACTGCAGAGACCACTGATTTGTACCTAACATCAAGGAGGTGGCACAGGCAGGTTCTGGATGGTGGAGTTTGGAGCTACAGCCTCCTAAGCAAGAACCCTGGGAGAGAAAAGCATTGAGTCTCTCCAGGTTTCCAAATCAACAAAACCAGAACAATAAGTTAATGCCAAGAGAATGAATCTGTGGAAAGGCAGAACATCTCTTGGCCCCCCACCTAACAAATCTCTAATATAATCTGGCATATGATCTCTGAAAGATTGTCAGCTGCTTGGGTTAGCTGTGGAAATTGCATGCTTTTCCCAATAGTTTAGAGGGTTGGTTGTTTTGAAGGGGTTTTTTGTGTACTTAGGAAAGCCTTTTCATTTGAAGTTGGGGGATTCTATAAAAAGTATGAAAATCTTTTTTTTTCTCAACAGGTTTTTGACCTGTTCAATCAAAAAGCCCTTGAATGACAAGTAAATGCTTGATCAAAATGAAGGCATTTCTACTACCATTGAAATGTCTTAGAGGGAGAAAAATAAAACTTAGCCACGTCCCTTCTGTTTGTTTACTTCTCACAGAATGTTTAAACTTTCCCATGGCATTTTTCTTCAAGAAAGTATGGCATAGGCCTTTTGCAGACATTTCAAAAACAAATGCACAAAGTTGCCTACTAGATTTCCAGCTGCTACAAAGTTATGCTTGCTGTTACAGTGGAGAGTGAATGAAAAACCTATTTCACAATGGTCAGCCAGTTTTAGTTTACATTTCGTAGCAGATTTTTTGCAATCAAACAAGTGAGGAAAATGTCTAATGTAGTTCCCTCTGCAGAACAAAATTGATACAGACTGGTAGGTTTCAGGTATCACAGGCAAAGTCATTTGCTTCACAGGTCAGCCACAGTTTGCTTCCTAGAAACCTCATAAGAAGGGACTCAGACTAATTTTGTGAGAAGGCACACAGGCACTGTAGCTGCACAGTGTGTATGAAAGAGAACCCTATCTTTGAGATGGTGCATAGCATCTTTTGGAAGCAATTGCATAGCCACCCAGTTTTCTGACTTTTTCTCTAACCAGGAACTGGGAAAATAAAAACCTCAAGAACGCGAGCTCTGCCCTTTGTCTCACCTGCTGTTTAAAGTGCATATTCTCCATACTTTGTCTCAGACCTGGACATAGGGTAGCACTACCTAGAGAAGGATTCATCTCCTTAAACTTTTTTAACCATCTAAAACCTGGATATTTAGTCTACAACAGCCACCTGGAATGCCCTCATAGTAAATGGAGACAGACGGATGCATAAGACTGGTGAGATGAATCATCCTCTGGAAGTACCTGCTCCTCATAGACTCATAGAATCATTTTGGCTGGAAGAGACACTCAAGATCATTGAGTCCAAACTCTGCTTCTTCATTTTCTGCAGAGAGAGAGCTTAAATAATGCTTTGGTACTAGATAGAACTTCCAAAAAATTAATCTTACCAGAAAGAGTAAACAGTTAATAACGCGCAGCACCAAATAGGCGGTTTCTATAACTCGGAATATTTTTAATATTGTGGTATCAGATTTCCCTAGAAAGTCTCCCCCAATATCCTTTGCAGTTGGCACCCGGCGGGGGGGGGTTATGTGACAGTATTGTCACATATAATAGGAGAGTTTATACCTGTCAATATTCTAATAAAGAAAATCGTAGGAATCCAAAGTGTTCATAAAACCATCTGTACATGTGCTGCCAATCTGGTCTAAACTGTACGTGTACAGGTCAGCTCTTGCCTGTAAGTCCCAAATGAGGCTGGGTTTCATGTGGGTTGGTATTGTATCCACACTGACTTAAAAGTGACCAGGTTGTGTTTGATTTTCTGTACACAGAACATGGAGTTACTTTGGGTGCAGATAGTGACTATTTTTCTACATTCCTAGATGACCAGAAATCCTGTGCATTGCAGAGTCAGAAATCTAGTAGCTTGTTGCTGAAAGTCATCAGATGGCACATTATTGCTAAATGTAATAAAACTGACAGTATATGTATAAGATAAATTTCTATCATCAAATGAGAGAACTCTTCAAGTAAAAAAAAATTGTGAAGAGCAACTACTTTTCAGTAGTAGGATGCTGAAAAAAGTTCAGCTCTGTGCTGAAAGCATATACAGTCTGGGAGAGCTGCAAGAGTGGCATCCACCTGAGGTGCATGAGGAATAGGGTCACTGAACCTTAATGGGCTTTTATGAATCCAGGTGGAATAAATACACAATATGAACTAGGAGTTATAAAAAACTTTTAGCAAAACCTGAGAGGAGTTCAAGTGTCAACTAGGCACAGAAGAGAAAAGCTACATGTATTCTGTCATTTTGCAAAAGAATTACTTCCTGTTAAGTCAGTACAAGTCCAGCATATAAAAACCAAATTAAGGTCACTCCCTAGCACTGCGTGAAATACAGAGTGCCTAAGCCAGTACATGGTCTCTTTCTCAAATACACCAATTTCAATAGCTAACACCAATTCAAGACATAGTAAATCCCAGGAGTGATGACTTGACCTAAACCAATGACTCTGCCTTGCTTGGTGGTCACTGCTGGGTTTCACCAGCTGACTGCAGTCATCTGAGGCAATTTGTATTACTGAGACGAGAAAACATATCGGATGAAGCAAAGAAATACACAGTGCAGTTCAGTTCAGTGTGCTAGCCTGCTATGAACCCACCCAACATGTCACATGAAGCAGGTTAGGAGGGCAAAGCAGATGGCACGGGAAGCTACAAGACAGGGGACCTCTGCACTCAACAGATGACATCAACAGGATGCAAGAAAATCATCAGTGTCCTTGTGGACTTGGGAGCACAACAGAAAGGTTTCCAGAGATAGCTACTGAGGGTCATGCCACCATATTAACACCCAGCATGTCAAGGCAACTCAGCAGCAGCTCAATAACTTTCAGAACTGAGTTCTATATACATTCCTCCTTCATTTGTTCTAAAGCTTTAAGGACAAATGTCCCTGTTCTTTCAGAAAGTTGTATCCAAATGCAAATTTGCAGCTTAAGAGGATCTTCACATGCTATTCCCTTGTCTTTTTGCAGCTTACTATGAATGGTATGTCAATATTCCTAGCTGTAGATTTTTTTTTTCCATGAAATTCATATTCACTTCTTGGTAAGACCTTAATTTGTTTCTGTTTATCTACAACTATCCTTAACTTTAACTGCAGTAGTTGTTTTTTTCTGTTTACGAAAGCTTTTTTTTGTTATATTCTGACAAAAAGAAAAGCAGTGAGAGGTCACACTGTTGAAGAGTGAGTTTGGTATGTTTTCACTAATGCTATATTCACACAGAGGCATACCCAAGATGTTCTGGATGGTTTGTATGCCAATGGTTCTTAACTGGTTTCAAGTGAAGAACCAGTTAATCTTTTCTGAAAAAAAAAATCTGAGATAACCTCATTGTGATTCATAGGAGGGAGTGAAAGGAGAGATAATAAATAAAATAATGAGAAATAAAGTAAATGCAAATTATTCTATAAAAACATGGTGGTACTTTTCTAATTACAAAGATTTTAATTGCAAGTATTGATAATAAGAAAAATAATTAGCAATGGAATTATGCCTGAGGATAGACACCAACAGCAGTCAGAAGTTATCTCATGATGATACCACCTCACAAGATAGGGCTTAGGATATATGTTGGATTTTCAGCAATTATTATGTTTTCTCCCTTTTTGCTTTCCCTGCTTTGTGAAGTGTTAAAGCAACCATATTTGCTATCAGACCATATAACAACTACTGATGCAATTTGATACGCAGATTGAGAGGATAAAGATGTAATCTCTGCCTCAATAAAGGAAAGATCTATATTCCAGTTATGCAGCAAGTAGAAGGGTATGAGGCATTGTGTGCTGGGTGAATACCTTGACATTACCTTTTGGGCATACCATTATCTGGATAACACATTTCTGAAATGATTTTTCATAGATACATACAGCTCCTCCCATCTAGAACTAGTTCAGTAGGTCATGTGGGTGTTCTTGGTATATGAAGCCTGGAAGCTTGCTTTGTAAACACTGCACTAATAGATTTTATTTAGATTTTTAAGTTCTTACAACAAAGGCTTTTTATCACAATGTGCTCATAAGTCACTTAGCAAAGCAGCACTCCAGTATCACATTGAGGCAATATCTACAACTACAATATCAGAAATCATTTATGCTGATAGTCAAATATGTACTGTTCGCTGAAAACCTTCAGAGGTTGATCCACACTTCTGTCTTTGACATTTATTTCTCACAATTGGCTGTATTCATGTTCATCATATGCTTGGTTGGACCAGATTGCAGATCAGTATCTCTGGAGATACTTGCATCTCCCCACAGTTAGGGAATTAGGCAATCTGCAAACTGTAACATTCTTCTAAGATTGTATTGTACTGAATGATGCAAACCCATAGCTGGATTAGAACCACTGAGGCTAAAATTAGGAAGTTTTAAGTAACACTGTATCTTAAAAATTACAGTGATTTCATCAGTTTTAAAATTCCCATATAAAATGTTTTCACCAAATTAGACAGCTGAAGTGTTAAGGCCTCGGTGTGTATTTTTGCCATTGCATTGAAGGCCAGATGCGTCTCACCTGCTTAGAGGATCCTGAGTCAAGAGCAGTTGCCTTTGTGTCTCACTGAAGCAAACCCAGTGAGAAGAGCTGTAGGAATGAGTCTCCTGGGAAGCCTAGGATTCATGATTCTGCTCTTGGGAGTCTTTGCCTTTCTCTCACGCGCTGACCAGTTTCAGGCAGATAATGTCGGTGTGGGATGGACCTAGGCTTTTCTATATTTCTTGTAACCACTGTTTTTGTCTGGCAGTTTGGTGATTATTTTAATAAATGCTAAGAGTAATGAGTAAGTAGTAAGAGTAAAGAACATTGTCTTTAACACAGCCTGAAAAAATTTTGACATGCCCTAATCAAAGATGGGAAAGGAGGAAGAATATAAGGTTTCATGCTTGCTGCAGACATCTGTGAATATAGAGTGTCCTCAGTCCTTCCATGGCATTGGAAGGTACCGTTCCAGTCAGTACAATAACACTTTTAATACTAAGGCACTTGAGAATTGCAAATCAGGTTATTGGCCATAGTCTGGCAGAATGGTCACCTGTTGGTTTTAGTAACCAATGCAGGGGTCTTGTTTTTCTTTAGAGTTCATTCTAAAATGCAAAAGACATTATCAGGTTTATGATTTTTACAACATCTGCCTTGAGAAAAATATGGCTGAAATGAGAAAAATATGGTCATAGTACCAGAACAGTGAGAACAGTAATAATGACAACCTCTCTGTTTATTATGATCATCAATTTATTCTCACTGTTACACCAAACAGTATAATTTATTGCAGTAATATGACCTGGCTATGAGTGATTATACAAGTACTTATTTTATGTTGTTCAGGGGTTTTGCATATTCATGTTTTCCTGATGAAAATATATTGTGTACCAACAAGAAGAAAGTCTTTGATTAAAAAGAAAGCAAATTTCTTCCACTTGGCAGCTCTCCATTTGAGATCCAAGCAGGTTATGAGAAATGCATGCAAATGTGACACCTGCCTGTTGGTACCAGGATTTCTATGGATCATCCATTAAAGCAGCACTGTTATCATCTTCTGCATCCTAATCCTGAACTATGTGAATTTACACTTAATAACCAACAAATCTAGCTTTAAAATATATCCAGCTGCTAAAGAAAGAAAAAAAATCCCTCAAGTAATGCATCTCAAATAATCTCTGAATTCAGAGTAAGAGGAACCTGTGTTCACTTACCATCTAAATAAGCTTTAAAGCACTGATTCTTAATGGTATTTCTTAGAGCTTTGGGAGTTCCTTTCTATAAAGGAAACTAGCAATTTAAAAAAAATAAATAAATAAAGAGGAAAAAATTAAATTTGTAGCTGAAATGTCTTCATGTAGCAATCACTGCTTGGTCTCCATTTCACAAATGATGGACCCAATCCTGAGAATATTTGAGTATACAAGTAATTCTGTTAATATTGAAACTGTCTGTAGTACTCAGTGATTCTACATATAAGTAAGAAGCAAGCTTTTTCACTTGATCAAGCACTTAAAAGATCAAAGTGCCTAAATCGCAAAACATCCTTAATACAGTATAGATTTTCATTTTCTCTCTTGGAAGAAGTCAATTCTGATATTGTTTTGTAGATCAGACTTTTACATGTTCATTTTCCACCTAAGAAAACAAATACAAAGGGAGTTAAGCAGCTTTGCAGAGCCTTTATAGCAATGTATTGTGCAATAATTTTTTTATAAGAAAGAATAAGGTACATGGTGACCTCAGTCATATTTCATGTTAATGCAGTACATATTCTAAGCTCCTCAAAGGCATGAAACATTGCATTTCTTAGACCAAAAGGGTCTGGCATTCAATGGGCAGATTTTGAATATTTTTGAAAGCTAGCTATAATCTAGTTATATCCAACACAAATGTATCTATGTATTGTAAGTAATGTTTGGAAGGTTGCTGTAACACTATTATAAATTAAAAGTAAACTATCAAAGTTAAACACTTAAGCAGGCTTCTAAATAAAAATTAAGGTTAAATGAGAGCTGATGTTTTACACATGTGGTTGCTGAATTTTGATTGATGAATTTCACATTACATCTGTCATTCTAGCAAAGCATGTGTATGTCTTTCCTATGAGAAAATTGTCAGTTAAGTTTTTGCTGTTTGTTTGTTTAGGGGCTTTTTGTGGTTGTTTGGTTGGTTTTGGTTTTGGTTTTGGTTTTGTTTGTTGGTGAGGGGTTTGGTTTGGTTTCTTTAGTTTTTGTTTTGGTTTTGTTTTGGGGTTTTGGTATTTTTTCTTTTAATCTTGAGAATAAAATTATGAACTTTTGGCAAATAATGCAGCTTTGCTTCAGGCATAATTTTCAGGCATACTCAGTCAGTTTTAGCCTGACGGTGCTCTTAGTGTTGGCAATTGTAAAGCTTTCACTGCAGCAACACTGTGCTACTCCTGAGAACTTTTGAAATATCACCTGAGAGCTATTTTCTGCTGAAAAAAGAGCAGATGACAAGTGACAAAAGAAAAAGAAACAAGCTGTTTTCATAGTTGACCTGTAATCCTTCATGAGGCTCTGGTAACAAGAGCAGAGATGTGGCCCATATGTTAATTAGTTAATACTTTTCTCTCAATTATACTGATTTCATACACAATTCTGGACTGACACAGGTGCAAACAATATCAGTTTGCTCGTAGCATGGGTTTTCTGGCCTGGTTTTGACTGAAACTGAAAACGTGCTTTTTCCATAAGGCAGATGTACATCACTCATTAGCTGGTGGTGTGTGCTCCTTGACCCAGCTCTGAGAAGACAGGAGTCCTGGCAGCAGCAATAGTGCCCAAAATCACAGCAGTGCCCAAAATCACAGCTGCTCACAGGGCATCAAAGCCCTGCAGAGCATCCTGCTATGGAGGCACGTGGCACATCCATGTGGCTTTCCAAGGTCAAAATCTTTCTTTGTCTCCATAGACAAAAAAGGATGGTTTAGCACATCTCTTATTAGATTGCAACGCTGAACCAAAATGTTTACAATAACAATCATGTTCCTAATAGTGGTTCTCTGCTGTGTTTTCTGTCACAACTGCCTTTCTTACAGCAAACCTGGCAAATCGTGTTTTATTGGTGAGCATGATCTCTGACAAGTTCCTAAACACTGAAAGGAAGTGATGACAGTAGCAATTTATAAAGAAAATAATGACAGACATATTAATTGATATATTTTTGGCTTTGAACAGTCAAAGATACTTCCACTGAAATTCTCATCAGGCTCTCTTTTGGTATTTATATTTCTGTAATTTGACTTAGTTTAAAATATTAGCAAAAGTATTATGAGATATAGAACATTATTGATTGTGTGGAGATAAAAAGAGCATTGGCATTCCACAATGCTTTGTCATTAAAGATGCTCTGAAAGTCTTTTTCTCAGCTGAGAAAACAAACTACCACAGGCTTAACACTAGTTTTAAATGCCAATATTCACATAACTTGAGCTCTGCTGATTTAGAGTCATAGTCCCCATTTCTAAGTTAATCACACAATTGCAAATATCAGAAAATCGACAAACACAGAGGTAATGTTCTGCCAAGAAATTTGTATGTGTACATTACACCTTTTAGAAAATGTCTGCATTCAAATTTGAATAGGTTGCTCCCATAGAGGAAAGCTATACGTCCTTTCACTTCTTTTTTAGGTCAGCACTGTACTAACAAGGTGTTCATTCTAATTACTTTTCTTTAGAGGCAGAAGTCACAAAAAGAGAAAAAAAAAAAAAAATCAACCTCCAAAAAAATGTAGAGAAGTACACCAGTATCTTTCCAGAAATCAAAACTCTCAGAGCCTCTTTCTCTCTGCAAAATAGTGACAACAATGTTTTTGTCACGAACAAAATTCACAGGCAAAATGGACAATTTAAAATACTGAGACCCTCACATTTCTAACAAGGAATACAAGCAGGTGGCCTGATGTGTTAGGTTCTGACAAGATTATCATACTACTGGGACCTGTCTTTGAACTAAAACAAATTGCTTGTCAAAAAATAGAGCCTGAGTTTTGAAATTTTCCTGTGACTTTATGGGGAATTTCCATTTTATCTTTCTCACCAAATTACAGACAAAAAAAAAAAATATGTCAATACCATACATGATAATAACAGCTGTGGAGGTAAATGACTTTTATACACCAGTATACTTTCCCTATATCTCTCCCACGGACTGGAGAGTAGATCTGTTCTGTAGATGACAGCTTCCTGGGTTTTTGGTCACTGATACCTCCGGTCCAGATCAGGGATAGGATTTTCTAAGTGGGAGTTGTGAAACACAAACACGTTTCATTAGAACCAGGGCTTTCAGGACGTTTTCCCTGTTTCTAGCTGTGCAGGTCAGGAAGTAAAATCATTTTCCCCTTCTACTGCTTGACTCTCAGTGAAATAAAATCTCTCTGGGTGACAGAGTAGATCCCTCACCCTTGGGGAACCAAGACTGCGGGAAGTGCCAGAGCATGTCCTGCCCTGCAGCTCTTCCTCGCATGTGTGACAAGTCCCAAATTGTTGCATCTGGAAGTTAACCTCTTCCCATTTTATCGCTTACCCTGTCCCTGGGTCTTCCTCGCACAATACCAGTAATAATTGTACCGCTTCTTACAGATCTTGGATAAATATATGATGTATCTGAGTGCCAAGAACAAGTCCCTGAGGGAGTTCACTGGAAGAATTTGATGACGAACAGAAACTATTTCAATTTACAATGACATTTTGAGACCTAACAGTTAGCCATCTTTAATCACTTTAACATATCCCTTGCAGAGCTTTAAAATAATTTGAATTTGTTAATGAAAGTGCCAAGTAACATCAAGTCAAATTCCTTCCGTAAGTTTAATTCAACACTTTTACCATTTCCACTGATCTTATGACTCATAAAGAAATTATTTAAATTTGATCTCCATAAACTTGCACTGACTGAACAATTACAGTTGCATCTTTTAGCTTTTTACTTACTAGGTCTGTAGCAGCCACATCATTATTTTGCCTGAAATATTCTCAAACTAGTTTTCTTCATATGTTTCATCTTACTTTAAAACTGCTTAAATGTAAATAGAAGTATCAGTTACTGAACTGCTTCTCTGTTCTTTCCCTCTTCATTTATTATCCTCTTGTATAACCTTTTTTATTTTACATTCCTAGTTTAAATGTTTCTAATATCTTAATAAACTTTGCATTTAAAGCATCTATAAAATCAGGCAAAACACATCATAGCATTATGATTATTAAATACCAATTGTGAAGACTACGAATATTTTCTAGAGGTTGTAAAATCAAAATTTTATAACATTTCAGATCAGTTGTGATCCTTAAAGGTACAGAAGCAAAAGTAACTGGTCTGAAAAATCTTAAAACAACTCTTTGTACTAGGGAAATGAAACTATGTCTGCACAGGATTATTTTTTTGCACAGGAGGAAGTTGAATTATATGGACTGTTAATAGTGCAACAAAATGTTGGTTTAGAAGTGGAATATGAAATTTCATTGGAAGATACAATGGAATGCGTGAAAAAGCCCAATTTATAATAGAAAAGCGGTTCTACTATTATTTTTAAAATTATTGTCCCTGATTCTGTAGCTGAAGAGTGTGAGAAAGTGGAGTAGGTTTTCAGAAGGTATCTTAGAAGACAGGAGTACAGACAGGGTGCAGAAATGCTCTTTCAAATCAGCTATTTAAACTATAGATAAAAGATGTCTCTTAACATACCAAGGCTAGGCAAATCAGTTTCTCTTTCACATCAAGGATTATTGCAATTTACTCTACCTGAGTCTGTAAAGGCATATTAATTAAAATACGTCAGCTTTATTGCCTATATTCTGAAACTGCTTTGTCCCACCTAAATTTAGACCCCTAACTGGAGAGCCTCAAGGTATACCATGTGTGCTTCCAATGGGCAGTCCAGACCTTTGCTTGACTAAATGGTCTCATGGAGTACCTATTTCTCTGCACTGATAAATTTTGTTGCCTCCTTTGACTAGTCCCCTAAATGAATCCAGGTCTAAACTCCAGCCTATCAAAATCAATGGAAAGACAGATGAGTGCTGGCATCTCTGGATGGTCAGAATGGGGCATGGGTGATGCCAGCCTGATGAGGTGCTCCTAGTCATGCCCAGACACCTTGGTGCTGCAGCAGCATGCGGCTCCCTAAGGACAGAGTCTGACTGACACTCCAGTGTTGGAAAAGAACTTTAAAAGATTGTTTGGGTTGAGAGAATACAAGCTGAAGAAAAGGTGGAAAATGAGAATATTGATAATTTCTCTGCATCCTTTTGGTCTCTGTTGCATAACTGCTAGTGCTTGGTGTGAGCTGATTGCTTTAGCCGAATTTGTCTGGTTTTGCTTGTGCACAGCTACTGTAGTTGCACATTGTATAGACAAAACTTTGGCAATGTCTCATGACTTTTGTAAAACAGAGAGCTTTAGAGGCACAGCCCTAATAGCACTGAGCAAATGAGAGTTCTTGGGCTAATCAGCAGATATCCTCTTGTGGACACCTTGCTACCATTGGGTTAATTAGAAAACAGCTGGCGCTGTCTGGGGGGAAGAGGGAGGTGTAGGAAGATGGAGATTTTCAAATCCCTATAATGTTTTATTATCTTTCTCTAACCTTTTAGCCTTAATTGCCATTTTAGGAAGTCTAACACGACTTAATGAGATGCATATTTTCACAGCTATACCCCTCAAGTGGTAGGAAGTGGGCTTCCTTGGGTAAGTGTGCTTAATCCTCTGGGTTTTCCTGCAAACTGTTCAATTTAATTGGATTACACTAGGGTTCTGACTGGGCGTGATGAGGGCCCTCTTTACAGGCCCTTGATTGCTTCATAGTGTGTTCATCCTCTTTTACTTCGACCTAGTGGGTTGTAAAATGTGAAAGACTGTATGTCTTAAGACTTAGTAAAACACAAAGTTTGCAACTAGGGCAGGATGTGCTGATTTCTGAGGGAATTAAGGAGAAATGTGGATGCATACAATATCTATAAAATGAACTGAAGTATCTGGCAGTAGTATTTTTTTTGAGCTTATGAACTGAGTTATGACATTGCCTAGTGTTTAGAACAAGTATTTCATTGCAAGGATATCAGGAAAAGATGAGCACATTCATAATAAGATGAAGAGCACCTGGGTTTAGAGCTAGTAAGAGAGGTCAGCGTAAGAGAAAAAGAATTAAGATACTGAGGAAAGAAGAGCTTAACAGATGTCAAGCCACACACAGAAACTTTCAACCACCTGCCAGTTTGGTGATGGAAGTGGAGCTCCTTGAGGAGATAAATCTGAAGAGGTAAAGAATTAAATCCTTCTAGAAACAACCACAAGTGAAACATTATGTGGATCATGAAGTCATGCAAGAAATATATGTTAGGTGGGGTCTTTTTAGTCTAACTCATAAGAGATTTAAATGTTTTAGAAAATGGCTGAGGCACTGGAAACATGAATAGGGTGAGCTGGCACATGCTGTGGTGTGAGCAGATCACAGAATCACGGAATCGTAGAATAGTTTGGGTTAGAAGGGACCTTCAAAGGTCATCTAGTCCAACCCCCTGCAATGAGTGGGGACATCTTCAACCAGATCACGTTGCTCAGAGCCCCGTTCAGCCTGGACTTGAATTTTCCCAGGGATGGGGCTTTACCACCTCTTTGGGTAACCAATCTTGGAGCAGGATTTCAAGGAGAATGTCACACATGCATCATATTCCTCTCTTTCCTCTCCACCTCCAAACGCTACCCCACCTTCCCGTAGGAGGTCATAATCACACACACAGACTCCAGTGCTATTGCAGCAGTTGCTAAAGAGAAATAAAGACAATAAGGCTGTCCCTGGAAACAAAAAATATTAATATTTTACACTGCAGGACTGGATTGGATTTTGAAATGAAGAGGCTACAAGATTTCAAACCATTTCCAGTATTTTCCTGGAATGCAATCAAGTTTCAGGTAAACAGTTTTGAAGTTACTAAACCATTACCTGTAAGGTTACAGGTGGTGTCAATCAGAAGAAATCAATTTGACCTTTTATATCAGGATCTGTGGGTCTTGGTGGACAGAAAACAATTTAAAGAAAAATGCAACAGCATAGTTTTCTGAACATATAGTCATAAATATGGTGGAGATATGAAATAATAAAATCTTTAAATGCTTTCTGGTCCTCAAAAATATTATAGGTGAAAGAACTGACAATTCACTAGATTAAATGCATTAACCAGAAATAACAGTAGGAAGTATTTGAGCAGCAAGAAGGAGAGTATCCTTGTGGAAACCATCTACTACAAGCAATGGAAAGTTGCTTCAATGGGAAGGCAGAAACAAAACAATGAGGACACATAAGTTCACATAGAATCATCAAGTATTTGGATCTACCTACTCCTACTATACAAGTGACTGCAACTTGAATATTCGTTTACCTAAAGCTGTTCAATAGCCTAGTACATTCCTGAACAATTTTAATTTTGTCCTGTGCATGGCAACTGCAGTGACATTGTCACCATGGCTAAGGCACTTGCAAATAAAGAAGATGTGATACAATTAATTCAAGATTGATCAGATGAATGCTGTGAAGGTTTACAAAGGATTGACATGAAAACCTGAGATAAATTAGAGATTCAAAGGAGGAGGAGAGGAGAAAAATTTAATGCAGATGTCTTTTGGAACAAAGAGCATATTTTGAATAACAATTTAAGAAAAAAAAATTTAAAATAATTTTTAAAGGAAGATAGGGTTGTAACCTTTTTCTTAAGAGAAGTGTAAATGTAGTTTGTATTTGAAAATGTGACAGTTGAAGTAATTTATCATGTTTTGAAATGACACTAGAACAAAGAAAAAAAGGAAACATAAGCAAATTAAGAGTCTCCAGATGAAAAAGCTTATAGCAACGATAGCAGTTGTAAACACAAAATTACATGGGAAGAGATGAGTAATCTAAACCAAATTGTTAAATTTCTGAATTAGTAAATTTAGGCTCATTACACGAGAGAAATAAATCAAGAGATTTATTAGTTCTGTGGTTAAAGCACAGCATTATACTCAATATCCAGTAGGGAAAAAGGAAGAATTTAGAGAAAAAAATCAATCTTTGGCTAGGTCTGTGTGTGGTAAATATAACAGGATTGCAGATTTGAGTAGAGCTCTTTTCAATTGTGTTCATAACCTAATTAGGGTGATAATTAGGACACAGGTAAAACCACAAAAGGAAGGAAAAAAAAAAAAAAAAAGGATGTTAAATTTCAAAGAGCAAGTTTTAGAAGATTGTAAAAGCACAGGATGAAATCAAGTAGGATAAATCAATAGAGATAAAGGACACAGAGGGAAATGGAAAACATTCAAAGACAAATTAATGTATGCCCAAGGGTTATGCATGTAATCTAGCTAAAAATACATCAGAAATAAAGAAGGCTAATGTTGATGAACAAAGCTCAAACCTGAAAATATATACTCCAGCTATATCCAAGGGACTATGTAGAACGAATACAGTTGATGAACAAAAGGTCAGAGATGAAGCAAACAGCACATTTAACAAATAGTAATAATAAATTTTCCATGAAAAAATATTCGTTTCTAAAGGCAGAAAATAAAATATTCTTAGATGTGGAAATAATCAGAAGAAGATACAGACAAAAAAAAAAATACAGGGAGTGGGATATTAAATGTAGGATTCTGAAAGAAATAAGAAAAACTGTTAAAGACATTTTGGACTCAGAGCAGAAACTGTTGTGCAATAGGACTGCAACTCTGACATTTACTTTTTACAATACTTCATTAGCATACTGCCAGGGACTATATGAAAATCCTAAAATTCATTCTAACTGCCTCTTGTAAATTCAGCCATTTAAACAGTCCATTTATGAGTGCTTTTATAAGTCGTGCATGCATTATTAAGAGATTGACCTCTTGTTATCACTGAGTTTTGTCCTGGCTTTGGATCCAACACCTCCTTAGAAAAAAAAAAAATAGAAAATTACAAATAGCACAAAACCTCAGAGGTATTCTATGTACCTGCTACATGCATAGCTCTGTCTAATATCAGGAGAAATTATGAAAGCTCAAAGTCTTCCAAAGTTTCAAGTTAGTGGATTGCTTTAGAAAAACTTTAGAAAAAAATAAACTATATTTCAAGTAAGTGTGTGAAAGGAAAACAGTGCCAAATTTGCCATAACCATACTGGAGCTCAAAACAGTGAATTGTTTATCTCTGTGTGTGATAACAAGCCTGACTAAAACCCAGCCTCAGCCTTCCTGATTCCAGTTTTTCAGCGAGGTCACTTAAGATCTTAATTTTCCTGAGAACCCCTTTTCTTCTTCCACCAAAGATAAAAAGGTTGACAACTTACACACTCAACTGAGGCACCTAAAGTTTTAAAAGAGTAAAGCAGGTCCTAATATAGTTTATTACCGTAATTACTAAAACAATTGCTCTATATATATAATAATGCAATGAGAAAATCGAATTACTAACTGCCTGAATTAAGTTGATAAATGTACTACAATATAGGAGCTAGAATGGATCCAGTGAGATAGCTGGTTGAAAATGAGTAATTGATAATCGTTTTACACCAGTAGGTCTTGCTTCCTACAGCCCATAAACTGTCTTTCTGTAATTTTCCCAAGTATATGACCATTTTTTTTTTCAACCAAGGAAGAAAATATCTTGGCTTGACAGAAATTCTGTTCATCCTTGATAAAAAGTAATTAAAAAGCTAAAATATAGGGCAAGAAAACTTCATGTAGCAGGAAGCAAGCATTCAGAAATCTCTTTAGGTGGAGGAAGAAGGAGAAGTAATTAAGTTTGTTTCCATTTTGAACCCGATCCTCTTGGCCCTTGCAGTTTTTTTGCCATTTCATGGTAATGTGTCAAAAAAAAAAAAAAAACAGTTTTCTTTTCAGAGATGAAAAGAAACTGAATTAAGCCTATAAAAGCATCTAATGAAACTCACAAAATTGGGGTGGAAATTGAGGGTATTTAGGAAACCCTTCCCAGATGACAAAAGAATCCAAAACAAGTATTCATATTACCTAACATTAAGGGCATCTAACATTAGGATGAGATGAACTCTGCCTTAGCAGTGCTTGTTTTTCTCTACAGACTAAGGGGGAAAAGGATGACAAAATAAATCTGTATTTTGTCAGAGGTATCTCAAGTGTAAATTTTTGTGCGACGAGGTACTGAAGCCAATTTCTTCAGGGCAGGGCAAGTGTTCAAACCTGCTGACTGAGCAACCATGTTTCATCCTGTTATCCATAGCAACCACATATTGCTTTCCCTTTATTGTAGGATTTGTATTATCCACCCTAACCTTAACATTTTTCACAAAATTTGACATAGTTAAAAATTCGAAGCACACAGTTTAAAAGTTCGTTCTTTCTTCTCCCCAGATACCATCAATGCTTTTCAGATATGAATCCTGACCTTACTATACAGGTCTTAAAAGAAAAGTGAGAAAGTGCAAATGTTTTTTCTTGAATAATGTATGCCATTGTAATGTGTAATAATAGTAAATTACAATTTGTCTTCTTTAGTAGTGTGAACTACTCTGATGATATAGACAATTGGCATTTTCCTTTTTTCTGAGCTGTTAGTATTATTCACGCTCACAGGATGAAGCAGTCAGTAACTTGGTGTACCTAAGTGTGATCCATTAGCATAGTGAAAATGAAAACTATATCCTAGGATACACCGGTAGAAAAATTTCCAGTAAGGAAAAAAAAAGAAAAAAAAATAAAACCAATAAAAGGCAGTTTTTAGTCAGGAAAAAGAGTCCAAAACTGAACTGGTAGTTGTTGTGAGTAGGCTTCAGCTCTAAGAAGAGCTACAAAAATTAGAATAGGAGAGAGTAAGAAAATATTGCTGTTTATATCAGTGGTGAGTTGACCCTGGCCAGAAGCTAAGTACCCACCCAGTCACTCGCTCATTCTCTTTGAGCAGGATGGGGGAGAGAATTTGGAACAGCAAAAGCTAAAAACCTGTGGCTGGAGAAACAAAAAGTTCAGTAGGTGAATCAAAGCTGTGTGTGAAGCAAGGCAAAACGGATTAATTCACTGCTTCCCATCAGCAGGCAGATGGTTAACCATTTCCAGCAGAGCAGAGCCTCAGCACATGTAAGGGTTATTTGTGAAGACAAACACCATAACCATGAGCATCAGTCCTTTCCTCCTCCTTTCCTTGAGCTTTCATTGCTGAGCATGATGTCATATGGTATGGGATATCAGTCATATCCTCAGCTGGGGTCATCTGTGCCAGCTGTGTCCCCTCCCAGCCTCTTGCCCACCCCCAGCCTACTCACTGTGGGGGGCAGAGTGAGAAACAGAAAAGGCCTTGAAGCTGTGCAGGCACTGTTCAGCGATAGCTGAATAATGTGTTATCAAGACTGTTTTAGTCTCACATCCAAAACACAGCACCGTATGGGCTGCTGGGGAGAAAATTAACTCCATCCCAGCCAGACTCAGTACATTACGTGAGAAACAAGCGTAAGGAAAGCAAAGAGTAATTAAAGAATGATTGCAAAATAGTATATTTTTTCTGGGATTGAAAGAAAGGCTTTTCAAAATTAGAGCAGTAAGATTCTGGAATTCCTTTTCATTCAAGTAGTGAGGACAAAATTAATTGCTTTTACAGTGCAGCCTGATGATTTTATGAAAAGCATTATATCATAAGAGTCTTGAAATACCTAATCTCAGCTACCCACATCTCTTCCAGTCCTTGGTTATTTATTGTTTGGAGAAGTTTTTTGAAAATAAATGTACTGACATCCCAAAAACTGCTTTTACTCCCTTTTCTCTTCAAGAACAATTAACAAACAGTAAATCTGAAGCACAATGTCTGCAGATCATTTGGAATTAACTAAGCTACTTTATATCTGTTATCTTAGACTCTAGTAGCTGTTTAGCTGAGGTAGCAGAGCTCAGAACAATGTGGGGAAAGCTACCCACCAAAAAAAAAAGTGAAATATTCTGTCAGTTAGCACGCACTGGGCTCCCTGCTGCTGCAGTCTGACAATAATTTAAAATGTGTTTGGGTATATCTGCAATGGCTGCAGGTCAGATATCATCTAAAGGCAAAAGAGCAAAGGATTTTCCTTCCCAGCCAGTGCATGAGAGAAGTCCACTTCCAGGCAGTTGATGCATAGATAGCATGGAGCACGATGCTCCTAGTTTGCCCAGTCACATCTCCTCATTGATTCCCAGCTCAAAGCAGGGATGGAGACCAGCTTCTTTTACCTTCTGAAGTGTGCAATTTTTCTTCAGTGGTCCTACACAACATCACTCTGTGCACTCAGTCTATTTACAGTAGTTGCAAAGGCTGGAGCAATTCAGACTCTCTTCTGTGGAAGATGGAAATACCTACTCCTCGCTACAGAGACACTTCTAAACTACTCCTTAAGTTCTCTGACAGTGTCCTCCCTCCTCAGTGACTCCTCTCCATCTTCTCAAAGGGAGGTGGTGAAATGTATCATTTATAAGCTCTTTTAATGGGGTATCACACTGTTTTTAAGAGGACGTTCGGAGGAAGATAAATCATTAGGGTGGTTTTGTGAGAAAAACCTAACAGCTAAACTGAACTAACCACACAGATGGGGGAAAGAGTGTCCCCATATTTTTCATGTTTTCTGTATTTTTACAGAACAAAATTTTTAAAAATACTTTGCAGAGTTAAAAAGGCTGCATAGCTCTTTATCCCCTTGGTTTTGAGGCTTAAATTGAAGTGAGATGGGAATTTCCTATGAAGTCTGGCTTCTGTCAGAGGACTTCATTAATATGCCTCAGGTAAAGCTTATTGCTAATTCCTTAGAAAAGGACATTGTAATACCAAGAGCAAATGTACTCTGACCATATTCAACAACAGGATAATAAGATTGTTACTCTGATTGAAACTGAATACAACAGTCTTTGCCCTGGGATTCTCTTCTGCTTGTTAAGCACTCATGAGAAATATTTCTAAAACAGACCTACATAAAATCTCTCTGAATTAAATTCTCCTAGTAGCTTTCCCAGGATTAATACTCTCTCCTCTGAGGTGTTGTGTATCTTCACAGCTTTGGAAATTCTGTACTGGAAGGAATGAGAGATACTGGAATTTACACCCTGGCACTATTCCAGAGATGTTGGTGGTCCCCTTTGAAGAGCACAAAGACTGGCTGGAGATTCAGACAAACAAGTCAATCCATCTGTGTCTTCATTGACAGTACCTTGAGCAGGTGTTCCCTTTGATTTTGCTACTTCTTCACAATCAGCCTGAAGATTACATGTTAAGGGGTGATCACTCTTTCCTTTGTTGACAGCTGGAGGAACAAGGCTGAAAAATCGGTCACAAAGGCACTTCTTAATTTTGGGTTTTACCTGAATCTTATTGTCTCTAAAACAGATTAATTCCAGAAACATGAAATCATCAGGAGTGAATAATGCTTTTCTTTGCACTAGAATGCATAATTTTCAAGGGGTGTAAGTTTTACTCTAAAGAAAAATTAAGATATACCCACAACAAAGGGTGAAGTCTACTATACATACCATGAATGAATGAATGCAATATAGACTTTTATTAAAAAAAAAAAAAAAAGAAAAATAACATATCCTTTTTAAAGTGAGATATTTTCTAAGGCTACATATATGTATGTGGTACAAAGAGAGATAATGTCATGCAGCACAGTTTAGATCTCAGATCTCTCGACAGATCTGTAGGGAGATCAGTGTTGCATACAGAAATAGCTAAATTTCGTCATTATAGCATCAGATTCCCAAAGCTTTATGTTCCCCTGGATATGTGTGTGATAGATGCTCCAGCTTCTCTTACAGTAAACAAATAAATGAATAAATAAATACAGGGTAGGCTTTGTTTCATGTAAACTTTTCCCTTCAAGCGTGTCATTTAGCTTCTGGACATCTTATATAGGACCTGTCATTCACTGACTGCACATTTGGAAACCTAGTTTTGAATAAACTGGTGTTTGTTAATGCTTTCTCAACATTTCAGTACCAAGAAGAATCTATCAGAAAACAGACAATATTAGAAAAATGAGACATGAGAACAAGTTTCCCAACACAAGAGTTCAAGCTCTCCCCTTGGGAGCTAAGCCAGATCCCTGGCTCAATTAAATGCTGTATCAAATTCAGAGTTAACATACTTATGGCTGTTGATGTGGAGTTTGATAAAAGGGTTTCATGCAATAAGTATGTGCAGTAAATAATTCGGTTTGTCTTTGGTTCCTGAATTCCTAAATGGACAGTAATGCTCACTGATAGTCAGAGAGCACCAGGTTATGTGCTACTTTCTCTTGGGTCTGCTCTGGTAGAACCCTTTCAACTCTAAAAACAGTATAAAGTCCTACTGTCATGTGCTCTTCTTCAAAATAACTTTAAGCTCATTGTCAAAAAAGACCAGTATAATTTAGAGATGTTTTAATGGCTCTTGAGCAGCCTTGCTGTACAGCATATTTGGAATGGAGGAATGCAGACTACCTGCTATGGAGCTGGGGATGAGGAGGCTCTGTTGTAGACTCCAGACCAGTAACGATCAGGTGCCCTGGAAAGCAGATATTTTATGTAACCCTTCTCAGGTTACCCCAATGCTATGCAAGCATTTGCAGGCAAGAAATGACACTGTCTTTAGCAGCAAGTCTGAATCCCTTTGGTCTGTGCTAACAAGCACTTACTCTCCCATTCACTTCCCCAGAACGATTCGGCTGATAAGCTCCAGAAACTTTTCCCAGCTTGCATGCAACCACAAAGGAAAGTCTTGATGCAGACCATAATAATGTTCTGTCTGGTCCCACTGTCCAGTTACATACAGATGCTGTTTCAGTGTCCTGGCAGCTAGACCCTTAGGAAGGATCTGAAATCCTCAGTACCTCCTGCCTCTTGCATGCTAGGTCAGGAATCCAGGAGTCTGGAGAAAATTGGACTCCTGGGCCTTTCCAGGCAGACACCTGCCACACAGTCAGGAGTGCTAGGTGGAGATACCAGTCTCCTTAACCCTTTAGGTGATCTTCTCCCCTGGGGATGCCTGCTGCATGCCCAGTTCCAGAGGCTCAAGCATAGGTCCGAGCAGTGACTGCAAGCAAACATCCACTCTAATTCATTTATGAGGAAAATCAAAGTGTCCTGTCTCTCCACAACAAATTCTTTTTCAGTATGTTGTTTCATTAAGAAATTTCCACAGTTTAAATCAGAAGGGCTAAAAAATCCCTGTGTGACATGCCTGTCAGTGTTTAGGAGTAATTTGGACAATGCCCTTAATAACATGCTTTAACTTTTGGTCAACCCTGAAGCGGCCAGCCAGTTGGACTAGATGATCATTGTAGGTACCTTCCAACTGAACTATTCTATTCTATTCTATTCTATTCTATTCTATTCTATTCTATTCTATTCTATTCTATTCTATTCTATTCTATTCTATTCTATTCTTTTCTATTCCATTCCATTCCATTCCATTCCATTCCATTCCATTCCATTCCATTCTATTCTATTCTATTCTATTCTATTCTATTCTATTCTATTCTACATCAGATTAAATGGAAATTTGTAACATGATTAAAAGCAGTTTTCAGAAAAACTGGATGCTGGTTTTATACAAGAAGAATACTTCCACTGAGCAAATATACATATTTTAACCAGAAATTAACATTTTCACTGAGTAAAAGTATTTCTTTCCCCACTATTAGTTGATAAGTATCCCCAAAGACCCAGCCTTGTTTCAGAAAGGAATTTAGCATCAGCTGGCCACAGGTAACAAAGATGGGGATACCTGAGATATTCAAAAGAATTGAACAGGCATGAGATATAGACAGTCAACAGCTATCATGGCTGCAGAGTCGACAAGGCGGGTAGACCCCAGGTGACTTGAACAGAGTGATTCAACTGTGTCTGTCCCAGGCTCCCAGTCTGACAGCACGTATCAGATTGGGCACAGCACCAGACCCATGCTGACTCTCAGCATTAGCTCCGTTCGGCCTCTTAGTAATAATCCCTTGGACCAGGAGTGCTGCTGGAAAACAGTGCAGAGACATGGAGAGTGAAAGCTCTATGAGATATCACGCTGTGCAAATCAAACTCTACCTCCTCTCCAAGCCAGTCATGCCAGGCTTGGACTAACTCCATGCAAAGCCATTTGCTTGACTCTGTGTGGTACAGGGAGACAAAGTGGTATTGGTTTAGACTCCTGGTTAGCTTCTGGGCCAACTTGACCCTGAAAACTATGTAGCCACCTTCCCACAGCACTGTATGTTGCTATATATTGGCATACAAGCCCTTCCAGACCAGACCTGGCCCTTCAAGCAGACAGCTCAGTTCAACTAACCCAGAACTTGTAAACCACCCACAAATAATTGAGAGTTGAAGGGGTAGAATTTATTTCGTGAAAGTAAATTCTCATTAATCTGTAATATCTAAGAAGGAAACTGGAGGGAGGGAGGGTGAAAGACATTTTACTGAAGTGAATCCATGTGAAACATTAAGAAAGTCATTACATTAAATTGCAGGAATAATACATGAAGCAGGATGGTTTTGGAAATGAAACAAGCTTCTGTTCTCACAGGTTTTGATAGGAATTACATCTGGTCATTTTCTGTGTGGCTTCTTTGCTTGGGATAAGTGGAAGAAACTTACTACAAGAACTGGAACAAAATGGATTCTTTATCACAACTGTCAAACCATAAATAATCTGGCCAAATGCTACCACTCATTTAACAAGAGAAGTTCTGAAAATAACTCTTGATTCATTGTTGAACAACCTTCTCTGCTCAGCAGAGCTGCTATACACGATCACTGTTATGTCATTTTAGCATGTATATGAAAATAACTATTCAGTCTTCAGTGGTCTTATTATTCATTCTCAATTCTCAATCAATTTAAGTGCCTTGCAGTTTCTTTCATCTTGTAACAGGGAACATAGATACTTTTTCTTAGTACGCACTGGCAAGCCCTACTTGGTGTGGTATAACTAGCCAACTGATTTTTAAGAGGTGGTGACTGGGCAGCTGTTCTCAAAAACACTCAATAAATGGCAGTGTAATTCCTGTTTCCATGGGGATATGGCACAAAAATAAAAACATTATCTTATATGTGTCAGGCAAGAGACCTCAAAGGGAACAGAAGAGAACTTCTGGGACATTAAGATGTAGAAAAAGGATTGACTGGAAAGGCAAAACTGCTAATTATAAATAAGAAGAAAAAATGCTTAGGTTTGCTGAGAAATAGTTCAGCTGCTAAGAATATATCTGACATTTCACAGGGGCTTGGTCTGTTTATTCAGCATAAAAGGGAACAAATATGTTATTTATACTTTAAAGCATCCAAATGGCAACACCTTTGTGCCCTAAAGAAATTCTGGAGAAAGCTAAAGAAAACAAATATATTCCTTTTCTCATTTTGCCATGCTACTTAAAAACATCTGTCCTGAAAAGAAGTGATAAAGTTGTAACAAACATTCAATTGCATTACATTCCTGGACAGTATCCATTCTAACAACAAACCACTGTTATCAAGGAAAAGTTGAGTGTATTCTTATGCCAGCAAGGTCTTGTCCTGTGAAGGTGCCAATAAAAGGAAAAGTAATCTAAGTAGAGCTTTGCCAGTACATACGGTATCACTTCAAAAAACAGCCTCCAAGGTTTATTTTAGAAGTATCTGCAGGACACGGCTTGCTTATGGTAAAGTAAATCCAATCTGAGGTCACCTAAAAATGAGTTACTGACTTTTGTTTCAGTATTTCTATTCCCAGTGAAATCAATGGTCAGACTCATTCACTGGCAGCAGATAATATGAGCACATTTGTAAATAAAAAGTCAAATACCTACAGAATAGCTACAGAACTAAGGATATCTGCCTTGATATCTTGGAACGGTTGAAACCTCATGCTGTGGATTATTTGTGGGGCTCTCATTTTTTTCTCTTTCCCAGAGGAAGTCTGCTGACATAGGACTTCAGCGCTAATGAGTTTCTGCAATTCCCATAACTGGTACAATAGATGCAAAACCCGATCCAATTCAAACGTTTGGCTACAGGAATAGCAGGAAGAAGCATCTGGTTTTTGACAAATGAAGCGCTGCTCACCATTTCAGTGCAGGAGGGGGAAAAAACTTAATGAAACCTAGTATTAATGTACAAAAGATGTATTTATTTTAAAGCAATAATGAACAAGCAAAGATGTAACTCTTAAGAAATGCAACTCAAAGCAACTGTGAAAATCCTCTTTCTCATCCATGCTGATGCTGAAAGGAAAAGCTTCTGTTCACAAGTCAGCAGCATGATGCAGCTTTGTGTTTAGACAATGCTGCTACTGACTGGGAACATTTCTATGAAAACATACAAAATTATATTAAGAGATAATCAGAAAGAAGTTAGTTTCACTCACCAGACAGTTTTTTTTTCGGTTTGCATATGACAACTAGGAAAGGCTATTTCTTAAGCTAGCAGTTCCTCTAGCAAAAGTGTCATGACTTTCATGTGAGCTCTGGGAAATATATCATTTATGTATAGCTCTCAGCACTTTTTCACTTGCTGGCAATATTGTTACTGATATCCTGTTGATCTGTAAGAACAGAACACCATGCAAAGCTGAATTACTGTAAATTTAGTTTTGACAAACTTATAACACTTTACAACCTGATCCTTGCCATTGTGGAGTTTTACCTGATCAGAAAAAATGTTGGTAATTGAAAGAAGGCATATGAAGTAAGGCAAGTGTCTAGAAGAGCTCTTTGGTTTGCATCAGGAGAAAGTATTTTAAAAATAAAGCAGTATTTGCAGCCTTAATATTTGATCTGTAAGAACTTCTACCTACTTCTTTAATAGTTTTTCTAAACCCTTAATGAGTTCAGTTGCTGTTATTTTTTTCAAATTCATCTGGGCTCTTGAATTCCTACTGCTTCAAACAGAAACTTGAATTATTCTCAGTTAAGACTGGATATTAATTTTGCCATTTAATATCCATTTCTAAAGACACTGCTTTTAATAAGTTGTCCTTTGTAATTTATTTTCTAAAGGAAGGAATTTAATTTAATTCTTGATACTACCTTAAATTGAACAGCAAATATAACAGAAGGCAGTAGAGATGGGGGGGTTGGAAGCAGGGGATGGGACCCATACAGGGGATGTATTTTCTTCCTTGGTTCTAAACCATTGTCTAATTCTCTATAATTTATCTTCTGTTTCAGCTTAATTTTTCATCTCTTATTTTTCTGTATTTGCATTTGCCTATACTTCAGGACCATTATTCAGGAGTTTCTCTCTCAGCTCTTCCACAGGGATGTCATCCTGTGATCAGTTGATTGCTCCATCTCACAGCATGATGGAGTTTTTATCTCACAGGATAGGAAAAAAGTATTCTTAAATATGGTCTAAAATAATGTGGAGATGAGAGAAAAGTTTAGAGGGGTCCAACATTTTTTAAACACAGTATAGTTAGCTGCCTCCCCACCATCTTGACAGGTTGCTCAAACCTGACAGCTCCATGGCCCTTGTCTTCTCAGCATCTCAACTCAGGAACTTAATTTTTCCTCACCTTCTCCAGACCAGGAAACCAACCTTGTTTCTGTTTCCCCTCTACTTCTATCTCCATTTTCTCCTGGTGCTCCAAACCCATACACTATTTCCAGCCCCAGAAATACTGGTTCTCAAGCAGGTCCCTTCACTGCCTGGCTGAGATTTGCTCCTCTTCCTCTAGGTATCTCTTGTATAGGCAGCAGCGCTATTTCCCTATGCTGCCTTTGTGGTCATGGAAGAGAAATAGAAACTTCAGGGTTGTGATGCATAGTGTCGTAACATCAGTATCTAAAATAGATGAGCTGATAGTCCTGTGCAACCAGCACACCTTTAGTCATATGCACAGTGTGTACATTCCTATGTAATGGGGGACACAGGCTCTAGCATAGGACTGCTTTGCTCTGCCTGCAGCATCTAATCACCTTAAAGCGGTAACCGGTCAAACTGCTTCTTATCAGCGAAAAGGAGACGGGAAATGATGCACACAGACATCTGCTACTATTTGGTGTCTATTTTATTCTTCTGAAAGGGTCAGTTACAAGGTTGAGTTGTCTTAATGAACCCAAATCCTTCTGGTTTGATTTTTTTGCTGGTGATATTACCTACCCTTGTAAACCGATGCCTGACTGCCCTAATTTTCACATCATAATATACAGTAGAGAGCAAGAGCTGCAATGAACCATTTTACTGTACAGAATGACTATAGGACTATATCTATACCCACTAGCTTGGCTGTCGTTTTGATGATACTGCAAAAATGCTTCCTGTTCCTGAATTATATATATCAATGCTGCTTTTGCAGCATTTTTGTAACCCTATTCTGAGTATTTGGCATAATTTGGAATTGTTCATTACATATATAATAGAAAGTACATGTTCGCGTGTCTCATTCATTTTTTTCCAACAATAAAGATTTGTGAGTGATTATAGGCAGCAGTTCAAGGGCACACACTATTACAATGCAGAAGGAGGGAACTGAGAAATGACATTTCATTAGTTAATTAATTCAGTCAGTGATTTTATGCTTACAATGTATGTAATTTCTTTGAGTCTGTTCCAGATATGCAGCTAAGCCACAATTCCTCATTCTTTACTGTTCTTTCACTTGCAATGCAGCCTTCTATGAAATAAAGATCAGATATAGCTGTGGTAGTCACGGTGGGGATATCAGGAACAGAGACCATATCTGTATATAACCTGAGCTGTTAGCTGTCTCTAGCTACTGCTTGTCAATAAGGCATAATTGAGCATCCATAACACCCATGGCTCAGTAAATTATTTTAGCAAAATTATCAAAAAAGACTGTAGTCTCTCTTGTCCTCAGGTTTCTTTAAAGAAGAAATACTTTTTTTGTGTCTTTTGTCTTTGAAGAGTAGAACTGCAAAAACTAAACTTTTTATCACATTGAATCAAACTAAGAAGTTTACTAAACTATGCCAAGGAATAATTAGCACACTGTTGGGTTTCTGTCTAGGTAGTATACATACATGCTTCCTCTCCTTCTTTCTTGCATCGAAAGCTAGCTATAAAATTAAGAACTGCAGAATATTATTTCTAACAGCAATGCTGTTGCTTTTTCACCACATTTTGTAATATTTGTAGATGCAAGGGATCTTTTACATTTTTAGGAAAAAAAAAATTCACAAAGAGAATGGTCAAACACTGGAACAGGTGGCTCAGTGGGTTCTCCGTTCTTGGAGATATTCAGAACTCAGTTGGGCTTGGCCCTAAGCAACCTGAGCTACCTTTGAAGTCAAATCTATCCTCAAAGTTAGCCCTAGTGACCTCCAGACATCAAATCTAATTATCACTAGGACTAACAGATTATTGTATTAATCCAATATATGCAGTTTATACTTCGAACAATTTCCTCTGGAGTGTTGGTTCACTAAAACTTTCAAATTTGAGGTTAGGTATTCAGTATGACTCTTAGGCATGCTGTGCTTGGGTGTGTTTTGGTTTTATGTTTTCTTTGGGTATTTTTAATATGATCTGTGATCTATGACTTTTAGCACAATTGATGATGAGATGCTGCTGCAGTGCTTGAAAAGCACTTGATTTTCCTTTGTGTAGTTCCTTCACTTATGTAACTTGTGGTCTTTTGTACTCTTTAAACCTTATTTTAAGGAGGGGAATTAATCAAACTATAGATTACTACATACCTAAGCTGGGAATCTTAGGCTTATTTTTAATATTTGTATTAAAATGTAAATCACTTCATTCTGGTAGAGTGGCTAAAAAAATTCAAATGAATTGTGCTTTCAAATGTCTGTTTCTGTCAAATGACAACAGAAATTGCCTAGAATAATTGGCTAGCTCGGGTCTAAACATCTATACCACAGATGCCTGAATTTAGCTGAGATGGATTCCATCTAAGATTTTGGGTGATGTTTATAAGCATGTGGCTTGGGAAAATATGTATTCTATGGATATTTCTAAGTCTCTATTACTTAGTTTTCTGTAACTGCCACGGTGATTCATTCTCAGTTCAGGAAGTCTTTGGTCAGAGGCCATAACAAATCATGTCCAGAAGCAATTTTGCTGAAAAATTCTATTTCCCATTCTCTCCCCTGGGGCATAAGGACTGTTGCATGTTTTAGGAAAAGGTCTTGATTTAAGATGCTGAAGACTGAAAACACTACTAAAGAATAGAGTTAGATTTTTTTTAATTGTTTTTTATTTAAGAGGAAAATATTCTGCACTCTGTACTCCAGGCTTCTGATGAAGCTTTTCAGCAGGAATTTAGGAAAGGACTCTGTTTTTGACCAACTTTATTGGTTATGTCTGCTGTGTGTTGGAAAAGTAAAGATGTTCAGGTATGGATTGGCTGGTCATCATACACATTGCAAGAGTCCTTAGAGAATCTAAATGCAGCAGAGTAAGGCTTAGAACCTGTCTTCCAAAATGTTACTGTCCCTGGCTTGTCTTTGATTACACTGTCAGATACATCTTCTGTCTTTTCCATTATCAGCCTTAGATAGATGTCATTTCTGTCAATGTGAATACAGTCAAACCCCTGAATGCAAGAAAGCTGGGAGTGTAGCTCAATGTCTCGATGTCTTTTGGGGAGGAAAAAAGAGATACTTGGTTCATCTTCAGTGAGTTGTTCCTTCATTTAAGCTTCGCTTCCCTTTTAGAAAATATCATATCCCTCTTTTATTTCTTTGCTTTTTCTATGCTGCTATGACTGAAGCTGTGCAAGTTCTTCATTGTAAAATGAAGAAATAAGCGAAATTTACGTAACTGAAAACTGAACTCAGATAAATCAAAGGGAATGAATCTCCCTTCTCAGTAAGGATTTAGATTGAAAAATATGTGGAGAGTGAAGGTACAGGTGGAAAAAGAAACCAAATTTGTTCCTTTGATTCAGCTCAATATTAAAAGATAAATTTGTAGGATGCCTCTGTCCAGGAGTGCAGAATGGAACAGAGCTACTGTCTAACTTACTGAAAACTGAATCCACTGAGTGTTAGAAAGTTCTAACAGTCATCCCTCTTCCTTTCAACTGCTCACAAATTTTATGTTGTTACAATGAAAGATATAAACAGCAGAAAAGAAACATTTCATTTAGAATTTTCAATGCTAACTAAATTTGCATTTACTTAACTTTTTGCCTCACATCAATTTTCTCTCTGTTGTGACAGTAGCAGCAGTAACATTAATACATAATTAGATGGGTAGGAATGTGCTCAGAGTCAATAGCTTGTAATAGCTCCTTTGGAGCCATAGTAAAGTATCTCCTATAGCAAATACATGGTTATGGACTTGTTAAAACAGACATTAGTTACTCAGTAGTCCATTATGGCTCCTTATAGTCTACCATTTGAGTAGGTCTATATTTAGAGTCATATTGATCAGTAATTAAGTGATAGTATGGCGGCAAAATGGAAATATATCATAAACAATCTTAAAGAAGTAATTTATAGAAATGGTAAAAACATCAGGAACTGGCAAATGTCTTTTGCACTATTTTTACTTTCATGTAGAAACCAATAAACTCAATAAAATTCTAACTAATATTGTGAGATTCCCTTGTGTAGACTGAGAAGCTTACTTCATCCAGAATTAATTTTTAAAACAGAACTATTAAAACTAGGAAGGAGCCAGACAAGTTATCACCATGTATGTAGTCTCCTACTCATTGTAAAAATTAACTTTATCAGTGGTTGAAAGTAAGCACTTGTAAAGGTAATTCAGTCACTTTTCATTTGAGCCATCTGGAGTTTTCCCATCTCTTATTAGTCTATAATACCACACAGGTCAGTTTATCCATGTTTCTATTTTACAACTCTATTCACTGAAATACAATTATAATAATAATTAATTAGAAATAGTTAAAAGTCTCTATTGGAATATGCCTAGAAAAGATGTTCAGGCATTATAATCTTCTAGACTATTCAAAGTGCCACAGAAGTACTAATCCCTTATGATTTTCACATGGTACACAAGATGTTGGGACATGATTAAATGTAAACCCAGAAAGAACAGCTATTACTCACTTGGCTTATATTTCCTTCCACAAGGGGACTGCGATGTTATTACTTGTGTTGTGTGTAATAGAATTGTTTAATTTACTATAGCTCTTGCAAATGTAAAGATTTAGTTACTGTGTTTGTATTCACTGAGTAAAAGAGGGATGTTCTGTAGTAAGCCTATTCTTCTAATTGTTCTAATCTATGCATTACCTTTAATTAGCACATTTGCCTTTCCATTTCTCCCACATCGGCCGTATTCAGTCAGGGTTGGGTCAGTAGGGAATTTAATTAATTTATCAGCAAAATAGATTTTCATTAGGTGTCCTTGCTTTGCTTTTCTTTCTTTTTTTCTTTTTTTTCCCCCAGAAATTTTTGATGGTGTATATAACCATAGGGTTGTTTTTTCCTGTACAAATCTCCGATGCAGAGGTTGCTAATGGAATGATACTGAGCAGAAATACCCAATTTATAAAGAGTAACAAAAGAGAGGCTCTGTCTGTCTCACTGGTCATTTGTAAGCAGGTACTTCTGTTCATAAGAACTTTTTCCTGTGTAGGCTTGAAATCTAGTGGGAATATTACTTTACAGTAAACCTGCCAATAGCTGGATGTATAAATGCCTGATATTTATGGCTTAAAAACAAAGGGTATCAGTGTGTGAGAATTCAATTCAACAAGGCTAATCTCAAATGCAATTAATGTTCACATTCTTTATGTGCCCCTATGGTAGTCTGTTTGCCCAAGGAATTTATTGGAAGTGATACATTTAATTAAACTTCTTGAAACACTTGGGCAATGATATCATTTAGGTGATAAGGCAACTGGAAGGAGGAACAGCACAAATATTGTGTTCATTCTATACTGCTTTACATATAACAAAGGGTAGGTGTGGTTCCATGGCGGGTGCATGTCAAGTCCTACTACAAAAGATTATTTCCTCATGTTCTACCAAGCTGCTAATCAAAGTCAGAAATGTTTTGATCCTGTGACAGTTTAGATTTAGCTTCAGTAAAGTAGTCGATACATGTACTGTGTGAACAAAGGTAAATAAGCAAAGAAATTTGCTAAACTACTCAGAAAAAAAAAAAAAAAGAAAAGAAATGGCATGCTATATTTCATTGGGGATTATTGTTTTGCTAATAGAAATAATTTTTTCTACCTATTTAGCCTCCGTTCTTTATAACTTGTTATAACCGTAACATAACCAGTGCTGGAGAAGGTTATGGAGCAGATCATCTTGAGTGCCATCAAACAGCATATACTGGACAACCAGGTGATCAGACCCAGTCAGCATGGGTTTATGAAAGGCAGGACCTGCTTGACCAACCTGATCTCCTTCTGTGACAAGGCGATCCATTTAGTGGATGAGGATGAGTGAATGAGGCTATGGATGTTGTCTACCTAGACTTTAGTAGAACCTGTAGGACACTGTTTCCCACAGCATCCTCCTGGAGAAACTGGCAGCTCATGGCTTGGATGTATGTACTCTTCATTGGGTAAAAAAAACTGGCTGGATGGCCGGGCCCAAAGAGGTGTGGTGAATGGAGTCAAATTCAGTTGGTGACCAGTCACAAATGGTGTTCCTCAAGGCTCAGTATTGGCACCAATTCTGTTTGATATCTTTATCAATGATCTGGATGAGGGGATTGAGTGCTCCCTTAGTAAGTTTGCAGACAACACCAAATTGGCTAGGAGTGTTGATCTGACGGAGGGTAGAAAGACCATTCAGAAGCGTCTGAACCAGCCTGATCAATGGGCTGAGGCCAATTGTATGCGATTCAACAAGGCCAAAGGCTAGGTCCTGAATGTGGGTCACAACAACCCCAGGCAGTGCTACAGGCTTGGGGAAGAGTGGCTGGAAAGCTGCCTGGCGGAAAAGGACCTGTGGGTGTTAGTCAACAGCTGACTGAACATGAGCCGTCGGTGTGCCCAGGTGGCCAAAAAGGCCAACAGCATCCTGGTTTGTATCAGAAATAGTGTGGCCAGCAGGACTAAGGAAGCGATTCTCCCTCTGTACTCAGTGCTAGTGAGGTCACTCCTTGAATGCTGTGTTCAGTTTTGGGCCCGTTGCTACAAAAGGATATTGAGGTGCTGGAGGGTGTCCAAAGAAGGTCAATGAAGCTGGTGAAGTGTCTAGGGAGCAAGTCTTAATGAGGAGCTGCTGAGGGAACCGAGGTTGTTTAACCTGGAGAAAAGGAGGCTGACGGGAGGCCTTACCACTCTCTACAGCTACCTGAAAGGAGGTTGTAGCAAGATGGGTGTAGGTCTCTTTTTCCAGGTAACAACTGATAGAATGAGAAGAAATGGCCTCAAGTTGTACTAGAAAGGTTTAGACTGGATATTAGGAAAAATTTCTTCATGGAAAGGGTTGTTGGGCATTGGAATAGGCTGCCCAGGGAAGTGGTTGAGTCACCATCCCTGAAGGCATTTAAAAGATGTGCAGATAGCACTGTAAGGTGGTGGTTTAGTGTGGACTTAGCAGTGTTAGGTTAACAGTTAGACTTGATCGTAAAGGTCTTTTCCAACCTAAATGATTCCATGATTCTATGTAAATTTAACTAAAATATTCCCTTCCTTGCTACCAAGGCATCTTCCATTTGGTGTTAAAATGTGTGTTATTACAGAAATTACAATATAAATTCTCATGGAAATTTTATTTTTACTTTTTTCTTGTGCTTTTTTTCAAAAAGCCAGGCTCTGCTACCCTCACTCTGTGCTGATTCTGCACAAGGCTGATATTCAGAGATGAGTTATACAATGCATGAAATTATTGTCACTGTGCATCTCTAAGAGCCCTGTTTTTACAGTGTTCTTCAAACAGCTCAACACTACAAGTGAAATCAGTCAAGATTGGCTGTGTGAGTAATGATTTCCTTTGTGTACTTTATGTCTACGTGGGAATTCAGGAGAGATTAAATCCCCGTAGCCTAAATTTTGGTTCCCACTGTTTAAAAATTACTCTTTGCAGAAGAAAGTTAAGACAAAAATACATGTGTAGGTGGATCTTGTTAGGGCAAGAAAGGCAAAATGAATTTTGGTTAATTGCTTGCATGAAGCTTATAGATTCTCAATTCATTGAATCATAGAATGGTTTGAGTTGGAAGAGACCTTAAAGATTGTCTAGTTCCAACCCCCCTGCCAGTTCCTCTTCGCTTATCCATCAACACTGTAACCCCACTGTAGAAAGCCACTAAATTTGTCATGCACGATTTTCCCTTAGTGAAGCTATGTTGGCTGTCACCAATCACCTCCTCATTTTCTGTGTGCTTTAGCATAGTTTCAAGGAGGAACCACTCCACAATCTTGCTGGGCCTGACTGATGAGACTGACTGGCCTGTAGTTCCCCAGGTCTTCCTTTTTTCCCCTTTCAAAAATGGGGGTTATGTTTCCTCTTTTCCAGTCAGTGGGAACTTCACCAGACTGCCACAACTTTTCAAATATGATGGACGGTGGCTTAGCAACTTCATCTGCTGGCTCCCTCAGGACCTGTGGATGCACCTCATCAGGTCCCATGGACTTCTATATCTCCAGATTCCTTATATGGTGTCGGACCTGATGTTCTCCTATAGTTGACAGCTCTTCATCCTCCCAGCCCCTGCTTTTGCCTTCTGCTATTTGGATCGTGTGACTGAAACACTTGGCGGTGAAGACTGAGGCAAAAGAGTCACTGAGTACCTCAGCCTTCTCCATATCCCAGGTAACCAGGTCTCATGTTTCCTTCAGGAGAGAGCCCACGTTTTCCCTAGTCTTCATTTTATTACCAACATACCTATGGAAGTTTTTCTTGTTTCCATTGACATCCCCGGCCAACTTTAATTCTATCAGGGATTTAACTTTCCTAACCTGAACCCTGGCTGTTTCACCATATTCCTCTCAGGCTATCTGTCCTTTAATTATTTCAGAAATTTTCTACAGCTACCCAAATATATGAGAAATATCTGGTGACATGACTAAGAAAGTTTGCTCTGAGCCTATAACCCCTAATATAAATTCAATTCATATTTCAAGATTATCTTTACAATGAAAATACCTCCTAAAGTCTCTTAAAAAAATATTAATTATAGGCACTGTTCCAATACAGGTAGTAAATTCTGCAGCAACATCAGTGTCCCAGACATGTCCTTTAAGAGAACAGAAGCATAAGGATTGTGATAATTTTTGTTATAGAAGCATTTAGATTAGGCTTTTCAAACACAGATTAAGATACAGTCCCATTAGATGTGCTTTGGTGAGAATCATGGAAAAGCTTAATCTCATGAACAGATGTAATAATTCTCCACCATCTTGTGTGTATGTATTTGAGTCTCATTCAAACAAATACAAAAAACATTGAATATATGTCATGAAAAAATCTGTTGTTTTTTTACTATACATGCATAGATATTAGGAAAAATCAGAAAAAGTAAAGTTTTTGTTAGGGTGTGCTAGAATGAACTTTTGTAATAAGCATGGGAATCCTTTCAAATGGCATAAGGAATAAACAAACAATACCTAAGTAGTGCTGAACATGCAGTACTTTCATGTCTCTTCAAATCTGTCCAGGCTCAGTTGGAGGAGAAGGTAAATGCTTCTTGAATATGAATGCTTTATCTTCTTTTGCTTATGTACTGACACTGTTTCCATGATACAGAATACCATGGAGAGCTTATTTGTGGTTTAGAAATGCCGTATTTCTCCTGAATTTAAACACAGGTTACTGTTGGGGGTTGATTTTCATCTGTAGGGAAATAAGCATAGAGAAAATTTCCATATTTGAAAAAGTCTCCTAATACTTGATTAAAAAAAAAAAAAAATAAGGAAAGTGGATTAAAGAGACAATAACAAATGAAAATGTATGTGCTAATTACATCCCAGCATGAGTTCAAGCATCTTACCAGGTGTGAGTGTGCTAGTCTTCAATCAATCCACAGAGCTTCACTGACAGTAAGGTTATAAGGTACCCTTCAGTCTCATTAGTTAGACCGTCTGATCATCATGCAGAGATGTTGAATGCTGAATTTGAATGAAAGGTTTCAGACATCCCAGTAGAGATCTGCTGAAATTACCTTGACAGCATTTTGGTCTTAAATATTATTTTAATCTATGCAAAATCCCAAAATTTTGCAAAACATAACATGCAGTCAGTCAGATTTACCCTTGCTGATTTCTCAAGGGGCCAGGGCACAGGTTGGACCTGTGCTTGGACCATCCTTGGACTTTCTTTGTTGCACTTTTAGCCCATGTGCAATTCTGAGATATTTAAGACTCCTAAACATTTCACAAATTCTGTCTGATTTCTGCAGGTATAGGACAGATAAAAGTTATTTCTCACTGACTTGATGAGGACTTTCCATTTAATGCAGGGTCTTTGGAGGAACAGAGACAATAACATTATCTTCTACTATTATACATTACTCTGGGAGAGCTGTTTAAAGCCATTTTTTCAACCTACATAGTCACTGGAATCGTAAAAGAGGGTGTATTACATGAAAGAGCCAAGTCTGAAAATTTTTATTGTTCTTTCTTTTTTCTTAAATAAATACAGATACGTCTCACTGCCTCTTAGAAATTCATGAAAAAACAATATCACTTACTTATTGCAGACTGGTAATGAAGCTTAGCATTTGCTACTATGGTGAAATGTAGAAGCATCATTATACTGCTATTGTAGGAGAAGCATAACTCATCAAGCGAGAGAAATTCAGATATTACTCAGAAATAAGAGCATCCATGCAAGGAAAAGTATTGTTAAAATTATCCTAGTAAATATCATCAGAATGACAAGTTGTCCTGCCATGGAGGCAGGATTCTCAGTTTCAGGAGAGTAACTTGATAATTTGAAGATAAGCTTGAATCAAGCCCTAGGATTCAAGTACTCAGGAACATAGTCCAGCTGAGACTGGCATCTGAATATTGCCCTTTGTGATGGCCTCTATTCACATGGTGGAACATCATACATAGGAGTAATGAGTAGTTCTTAAAAAGTGCAACTATTAGGAGAGTTATATTATATTGGTAGGTAAACTAGAGGAACATAAGTTTATACTCTGACTTTTCTGTAGCTGTCTGTTAAGAACAAGCAGATAAATATTCAGTTTAAGTAAATAAATATGGTAATGCAAAGCATTTAAATCTGAGGAACTTTGGCATTAAATCAACCTCCATTAATCATGATTGTGTCTGATACCACTGAGCATAAATAATGGTATTTTAAGGTTCATTTTATATGAATAATAAATAAGATAGTAAGATGCATATTGAAACAATTTTACTTTTAAAATTCAATGCCACTTTTTTGTTATATGACATTTTTTTAGTAGAACCTCTAATCTAGACCTGCAAATATATTTATGTTTAACAGGTATAAGTATCAAACCTATTCATCATTGCAATTGTTAATCTAACACCGGTTATAGAAATGTGAATAAAAAGAGCTGCTGCCTGCTTCTTCAATCAGTCAGTTCAAAGCCTGGGACATCAGTCACCTCTGCTATGGCACACGTACTTCTGGTTCCTTCTCACCATACAAGCAAGCTGACCCTCTTCTGCACTTTAATCATTCCTGCACTCTCCAGTGCTCTCAGATCAGCTGAAAGAACTAGGGACATGTCCTGAGCACTGATACCACTCCCTGGTGCTTAAATCAAGGGTCTTTCAACCTAAATAATCTAGTTGTTCTCACTGCTATAATAGTCCCAAGGAGAGAGGAGGCATAGCAGGTGTTGACAGGCATACATTGCGTTGAAGTATCTGAATCAAAACCAGTTTGGACAGAAAGCTCCTAACTGTTGAGAAAGTGATGTAATTTGCACCTGGTAAATACCACTTCTGTAGGTCATATAAATTTACATGGAAGAGGTGAACCTGCATACAATACTTTTATTAGACATGGATAATAATCCACAATCCCCCAACATCCCACTGGAGCACACAGGGCTGTCATATGCCATTACAAGTTATGCATTCAAATTGCCTGTATTCTTGCTGTCTCTATAGTAGTACAATCACTGAGATCCTTTAGAGCAGCTACTCCTACATTTATACAGTCCTAAAATTACATCTAGCCCTTTGAAGACAACCACGAGGGTGATGTGGCCCCCAGTGAAAATGAGTTTGACACCCCTGCTTTAGAGCATTCAGGCTAACTGGCCCTAGATTTAAACATCAGTCAGAATCGAATATAGCTGTTATTTTATAACACTTATTACCCATTCACCTTCAAAGTTGACCCCAAAAAGTGAGATTTGTGTTTTCCAGTGTCACATGGGAGATCTGAAAATATCTGAGTAATGGTCACACACTTCCTGATCAAGTCTGTCATCACCCAGAAAACAGAAAATCTTTTCAAAGTATAAACAACCAGTGTTAAGAGTTATTCTACACAGGGGAAAATCTTTTGGATAATGCGTAGTTAAATAAAACATCAAAAGTATAAAATGTGGAATCACAATTAAGGTGTGATGTGTTTTATGAAACCTATAATTCAGCACACAAGCAGCAAAAAGCTTTAGATGGAAACTGCAGCTACTCACATAAATTGGCCATAAGATCCGAAATGCTATCAAAAAAGAAAAAAAGAAAAAAAAAAAAAGTTACACTATTTCTCTACACACTCTATGTTAAAGCAGGGGGTTGTTCAGAAGCCCAGATGTTATCACTCAACTCTACATCAAAACTTCAATATTAGCTGATGTTAAATAGTCTATAAAGCTTTGGCTTTTCCATCTTGAAAATCTCGAGTAAAGTAAGTGTACTATAGAACAGAACCAAGAGGATAAACAAAGAGCTAGAATCTCTTCCATGCTAGGAATGATTCTGTGGACAAGTTCTCTTTGACTTAGAATAGAGACACCTCCCAGGAGACATTGCAGTGACCTGTAAAACCCCAAGAAGCCAGGGGAATGTGCACAGAGGATTTATTTCCTGTCTCTTGTAGTATAAAAGGTGAGAAACATCTGATTAAATCAACAGAGAGCAGATTGCACATCAGTAGAAGGAAGTGTTCATCCACACGTGGCATGGTTAAGACTTAGATCTTCATGACAGATAGTGGCGTGGTTGCCAGAGAACTTTACACGGGTTTAGAAGAGGGGACGAGTGAACACATGAAAGAAAAGTCAGGTAAGGGCTTTCAGATACAAGATGCTCCTCTGGCAGTACGGTGCTTCAGGAGCATTTCAGTATGTGCTTAACCTGCTCTTCCATGCGTTCTTGGGCATTTGCTGCCAGCCACTGTCATGGATTAGCAAATTATGTAAACCTTGGTCTGACCTGATAAGCCATTTACAGCTCCTAAAACTACCTTAAGCATCCACAAAACTTAAACCACCTACTTATTTATTTAATGCTACATAAATCAGTGTAGTAATAGTATATGTGTTGTATATAGTGATAAACTCTTTTCCATTATATCCCATCCTGTTTTCTATTTCTATATTATTCAAATAGATGTGGCTGCTTCCATTAATAATAGTGGGAAATAATGATGTAAATCCTTATGTCCATGTACAAAAGAATAGTCCCCCACAACCTATTATTGTGAAGAACAATATGGCATTACCGAACTCTGAAGTAAACCTATAAAATATTAATTAGGGATTGATTTAGTCTGGTTGGAATTCAGCATTAATGGTTTCACTTAGTGTTATCTGGTTTTTCAAAATTACGGCAGAAGGAGAGGGTAGGGGAAGTCACAAATGGAGCTGTGGAATGTGCTTTAACTCTTCACCTCTAGAAATCTAGGTTCAAATTCCAATTGTTCCGTGCAGACATGACTTCACACTGTCAACCTGTGTACCTGGGAATGCTAGTGTGAATCAGAAAGCTACTACACAAGCGTATGAGTGAAGAGTATCAAGGCAAGAGTGAAGGCTGCTGCAGGTCAAGAGTGCAGTGCACCAAGGAGAGCTTTTACACTCTCTACCTTAACAGTGGTTCTCAAATAAGTCTCAAAACTGAGAGCTTCTCAAAGTGAAAAAAAATGAAATGAAATGCAGCCAACTTCATCTGCATCACATGTTATTATACTAGAGAATTACCAAAGGGAGTAAGTAATACAGACTTTCATATACTTTTGTTTCTTAATTCTTGCTAGACTTTGTGCAATGTAACGGACAACCGTGTTAATATTACAACATAGTAGTTCTGTTAGCAATCACAGAAATAAATTAGACCCCCAAGTCCTACTTTCTAGGTATTTGGCTGAAATACCTTTTGTAAAATAGCCATTCTACCTTGTTCTCTCTAAGGACATTCTTGGTAGTTTCAGAACACACTGGGCAGCTGCACAGGAGCTTCACGTTGTGGATCAGTCCTTGAACAAATCTACACCATGCCAGTGCAAGCAGACATCTCAAATATTTTGTCATCCAGACTGGGGAACTGTGTGCACCATGCCTCTCATTTGACCACATCTTTGATTCCTTTCCATGAAAACCAGGCAGTAGAGGAGGGTCAAATGCAATCTGATGTTTGCCCTGGTGTACAGCCATGGGTTTTAATCCCAAAATTACAGAAGTAAGAATTACAGAACCTGAGATACATTTTGGTTTAAGGCCTGTCTTTGTTTTGGTTTTGGCAGAGGGAGGATGGGTCTGCCCACATCAGACCTGTGAAGGTGCCCTAGGCCTCCCTCTAAGCAAGACTGCATGAACTTCATTTTCTTAGGCACCAGGAATTAAAGACTTCGTTTTCATATTCCTATGTTAGTTAAACAGGATTTTTTTTCTTTTTTTTTTTTTTTTTGCTTATTTGGAAATGTTTTTATACCCATATAGAGACCTCACTCTGTCATTATAAATTTAAACACATTAGACAGAATCTGGGCTGAGATGTGAGGAAAGACACTAAACAAGGAGTTATAAATCTCACATTATGAAATTAATATGTCAGTTCCTTTTGCAAATCTTGTTCTTTGTTATTTTAGTTCATCATTTTTACTATATCTAAACTGCTTAGTTTTCTTTCTAATACTGGCAACATTATTTCTCTTTCTTGTGCTGCAGAAGTAAAATGCTCTAAGAAAACACATGTGATTTACAAATAGTGGAAGAAAAATTAGTGCTTTTGTCCACTCCCCCACTGAAGTCAATGCATAGTTTTGAAAGCCTTACTGAAGTCAAAAAGACTAGCTTTACAATACAGTTAAAGCATTTACATTGAAGGAAAGATTGATGAGGAGGTTGTGGGCCCAAATTATCTCACGTTTTCCTGTACAAAAGCAAGCTCTGTCACAACAAGGAAAGAATCTGAGAACATTTTTTAACATGCTCATATTTCATCTGCCATTTAACATGACATCTGTAAGGAAAAATTGAAAGATGAGGCATCTGAGGTAGCCAAGCACACTGACATTAGAATGTGAGTTATTCCCTCAAAGAAAACATGCCTTTACCTTATCCAAAGGTTTAGTTTAGCCAGTCTATAACTTTCAGTTACCTAGATACTATTAAAATAAAATTTGTTTTCTTGTCTTCTCCTATAATTAGCATCAGTCGCTTCTAAATGTAAGTTATCTTCCAGTCAAATATGAAGTAAATGATCATTTAGGCATGTAGTTTAGACATGAATGGAGTAGGTAGACAGAGACTTTCAAAATGTGTGTGTTTTCTCTGATTATTTATGAGACAGGGAAAGAGTATCTTCAAAAAACCACTTTTAAAAAGCAGTAAAGCAAAAATTCTCTGTTTCGGTTTTACCATTAAAAATAATATTTTCAAAAAGCTTTTTGGCCCATGCCTGGAAAGCAATACATGAAAGTATTATTATTTTAATATATATGAGCCTATAGAATGTTCATCCTTCTGAATTTTTTGTTGTGGGGTTTTTTTTGTTTCTTTTTTTCTTTTTAATAACAGAAAAAATACTGTAGAAGGAAAGGATAGTAGCAATGCATTTCAAATGTATTGGATGCAATACATTTTTAAATCTAACTTATTGTTTTGGTTTTTTATTATGAACTTCCTATTAAGAGAAACAAAGGACAACTTAAAAGATATTTGGTAATTAAAAAGCTGTATACAGTGTCATTATTTATCTTTGGATTTTTATTATCTTGCTCTTATAAAATGCATACTGTTTTGTTACTTAACAATTGTAGTGAAAGGATTTTAAAATTACTTGTGATAATTAAACTGCAAGATAAAATATATTGTTTCATTATTTTAACTAGTAGTTTTTTATCTCATAAAACAAGTAGCAGCTACAGGATAAAGAATATTTTGGTTTACTCTTTATAGACAGATATATATATTTTACAAGTTATCTTAGATTGTCTGACATACAACCCAGGATCACAAAATAAATAAAACTAGTCCTGTGCAGTAAATTGTGAAATACAGATAAAAATCTCTTCCTGTTATTACACAGATATATTACCTAGAATTGAAACACTGGCTTTCTTGAAATCAACAGGAGTTTAGCTATGTGTTTCAGCAGAGGCATATTTCATTCTGGGAGTGTATCTGCAGTTGTAGCTGCTGTTTTGTGATGTAAATGCACAGCAGGTTAGAGTGCTCACCCCAAAAGAAAAAAACATTTTTCTGTTCTCTCTTTACTACCTCTCACAGTCAAAAGTAACTCCCACCAAATCTCCCTTCAGAATTGTTTTCGGACTTTAGCAAATCTCATCCAAGCTATCTTAACTGCTCGCTTGCTCCATACCCAGTGTTATTAATCTCTTTTCATACAGTCTTCCTAGAAGTGTTACAAGTTTCTCCCTTTCCTGTCCAGCCATGCAGAACAGCCCTTTGGTTCACCTCCTTTGTAGCTTGTTTCTGATGTTAGTTCCAAACTTGTCTCTTCTCCTGTGTTCTTGGTGTTCTCCCATTATGCTACTCGTCATTTTGACACTTTTTAAGAAATCCTCTGTGCCAAACAAAGTGATGCTACATATTATCATTAATTCACCATGAGTCTTTCAGGTAAAGCTAACCTGTTGTTTCATAAAGTAATGATTCTAGTAGGAAATCCTTGCTAGTTCCTTTTCATTAAGGAGAACTTTTTAAAGTGTTTTTCAAAGTGAATGAGTATAAAAGCTTGTATGCAAACATGATTGCACGCTTATACAAATTATTATTTTTACTTCAGTGAGTACACAGAAAGGAAGTACAGCCAAGCAGTTTAAATAAACATATGCAGAAGATCTTCAAACAGCATCATTTTGAAGACAAAAATATCTCTAGTGCAGGCAGATTCCTTTGGATGGATTTTTTTCAAATTTGCCTCTTTTTTATAGATGATGGACTACTTTATTCATCCTTCAAAAACCTCTTTCATAAGTCAATGTTTAGTTTAGACCTCAATATGTATTATAACAGGAACTAGCAGAATTTTTCCGTGCTTGTTTTCTTGCTTTCCAACTAAAACAGAATAAGTTTCCTACCCCAGCATTCCACCTGCACACACACATCACCAGTTCCCATCACATCGTCCAATATATATCAGCATTTACAATCTCTGTCCCAGAAGTCAATGTTGTGAGTCTCTAAATATGTTGGCACAGACACCAAGATTAACAACAGGAGTGGTGGCCTAAGAGAGCTTGTAAAGCATTTTTAATGACCAAAAAATCCATATTTTGAGAGAAATTGCCCTATCTTTAAAAGTTTTATGCACTCCTAGCTTGTAAACATCTGAGGAACACTAGTGCAATGCATTCATATAATCAGCATGAAATGAATCATAGATTCGAAACATTGCAAGCACTACAGGATTTTTTGCATTTAAAAAGCAAATTTAAATTGTTTGTGGGTTACATTTTAATCACATAGTCTTTATTTCAATTATGAAATAACATATGAACATAATAATGTATAGCCAAAGGTTAGAATCTTAAGTTAGGAAAATGCTTCTGCCTAAGGCTCTAAAAGATGACTTGCAGCCAGATTAAACTGTGGTCTCAGCTGTTTAATATGTGTGTGGTCAGTAGTGTTGTAAATTCTGAATAGTATGTCTGGATCAAAATCTGAAATAGCTGCCACATATACTTTCAAAGTCTGAACTGGCCCTGGATACATATTGAACAAACAATCAAATAACATTGGCAATATATGCTCTGCCAGCTCAATAGATAGCTTAGAAAATATACATATGATGTTAGTTCCCTGATTTTAGGAGGATTTACAATAGCAGCATCCCATACAGTTTTCCCATTAAAAGAGAAAATCAGCTTCAGTATAAGAAGCCCACAAAAGTTAAAAAAAAAAAAAAAAACCAAAACAACTTGTTTTACACAAAAGTTAAAAAGGATTAGAAAGGAGCTTGTTCAGCCTCTAATGTTATACCAAAATACTCAAAATACTCCATTTGAAAAGGCTTTTTGCATTTGTCTCTGTGCTGAAATAAGGACATGGTGAGAAGCTTTTCTAAAATAACAATGTTCGTCCTTTCCCTGAATCAGCTCATGTTTCTGATGAACTTCTGTAGAGTCAGTTGATGGAAAATTCAAACTTAAGTAACATTTGAGTTTACCATTGAATACATACTGATGTAATTTATTACAATGCCGTTCTTTCAGAGACACCTCCATGACAGTCAGTTGTCAAACTTCTCAAGATCTTCAGAGGGAATCAGTTGGTATTGTACAGGGAAAAGAGAGATTGAATTACCCTCGGGTTAGCTCCTCAGATTAGAACCAACAAAGCAAGACACTTGCTGTTTATAAAGAAAAGAAACAGGTGCTTGTTCATTTATTACCTTAGACCATTTTTTATTCAAATGCCAGGAGCTCAGAAGTTGGCTTGCAAGCCCTCATCATTCCCTGATTGAAGTAGGAGCAACACATATCTGTACTCCTAAGATTCACCAACTTGAAAGACCTTTTAATATGCAGAATGAAAGGTCACCATCTCTTGATAAGTAGACTGAGGAAGAGAAAGATAATGTCCCTTTCAGTGGGTATTTATGCTCTTTAATCATGTATGAACACCATTTGGCTGCACACTAACTTCTTCTTGCAAGGCTTCCCTGGTTAAGTACAGTTATCATCCTAGAATAATAATTATGTTTTAGGTTGCATGTAGGCTCACTTCAATATGTAGAAGTAAACCCTACAGCTTTTAATGCCTACTTTTATGTTAATAGAATTATTTTATGAACAGAAGTTAGGGAATAGTATGATCCATTCTGTTTCATCTTCCGCCTTTTTAGTTGATAGCAACTTTACTAGACCATCTGTTTTCCATAAAATATTTATATGTACCTATAAAAAAAAGAGAGAGACCAAGAGAGAGAAGTAGGACACTACAGAAAGAGAGTATCTGAGGATAACTTTAAAAATGCAACGTATTTACAACTTTTTGACAAAACATCAGTGCAAATCAAAAGTCAGATCTGAAACACTTTGAAAAAGGGTTTATTGCCATCGATATATGCCAAAGGAAGCTCTGGTTTCTGACTTTTTCCTTTAGAGAGGAGAAGAGTCTTGGTAGTAATATTGATCTGTTGTACACATAAAAGAAAAGTTAGGGGGCAAATCAACATTAATATTTTTAAGAAAATGATCAGTCTACAAGTCTGCTCAAAATAAGTAATTGATTAAAGAGAGTTTAAAAGCAGGGCTTCCAGCATTCTGTCGGTAAGGAAGCTGAACTCTACTTCGTTGCATCTTGCCCCCAAACTTTAGGTATTGATTTAGTTTCTGGTGTAAACAGTTATATTCCTTATCTAGACAATGAAGAAGGTGGCTCTGAAAAACTCCCAGGAGAAATTTTGCCAGCCTGGTTGCGCTGCCCCCACTTTGGCAGACAGGGATCTCCTTCTGGAAGAAGGAAATTATGCATACACTAGCCAGAGGTGTGGACCCATAAGGAAAGATTTGCAAAGCAAAGCAGTTGGTGTTGAGAACCTGATATCCACAGCAGACGTGTTTCAGAGCTCTCCCCTGGCTCCGAGCATCGACACCCGGTGATGCTGGGAGTGCGATGGATGTGGTCCTGCAGTACATCTCCCCATGCAACTTTCATTTAAAGGGATCCATTTTTTGTGCCCTGAGCCCACACTGCAAAGTGAACAACGAAATGAGGACAGGCAAGGAATGCAGTTAAAAAGAATAACCTTGATCTGAACTAAAATGCTCCTATAAATGCCCCCACTGTAGTTGGACTGTTTCATTGGGCAGCTAAACTTTCTGTGCATTGCATTTATGGTTTCGGAACTAGTTGTGGTTGAGTTTTCAAATCTTAAAAAGAGCTAAAGGGGGCTTCTCTTTCTCCTTAATATTTTTTTTTTCCCTATAATAGAATCAGCTGTCTTTTTGTACCATTTTTCAGATGCCTTTATTTCATTTTCTAAGGAAAGGAGTATCAAAATTGCCTATAGTGTCTGATCAAACAAAATTACCTGCAGTCAGCAATGGAATAATTTCCATGCCCATTTTACAGCAACTAAAGTGAATAACAAAGTTTGCTATTGCATGGATGTACATTTTAGAGCTTTGTTCTTGGGTACGTTAGACAAAGCCCTCATAGCCCCTACTATCACTCTTCTCTATATTTCGGTGTGGACTAAATTTAACAAAGACTCTTCAAAGGGCTATTGAGTGGTTTTCTGTAATTTTTTAGAAATTATCTCCTACATTTTGCAGTACTCCCATTTTGTAAGGAAACATCTTTGTGTTATATTGTATTTACACTCCCTCAATTTCTTCTAGTCAAAGCTTCTGCTTTTTATATCCTCCTTCAGAAACAATCATTCTAATAACATGTCCAAGAAAGGCCAATATTACTCTTTTAAAGATAATCATGTATGATGTTTGTCCTCTTGCTGAGGACAACATAGACACACACACAAAAGAAGGCAGAAGCTGTATCTGTTTTAAGGAGTTTCAGGAGGCAGCTGAATATACAGCAGAAAGGCAAGGTGGTATGTGACTTTTTCTTTCTTTTTTCTCTACCTAGCCTCTGTTGAATTAATAGATCATAGGAGGAGAGAAAAAGGAAAGAGAGATAAACCTGAAATTATCAGAAACCCAGATGCTGCATTTCTGTGACAGAAGGAGCTGTTTCTTCTGGGGGGAAAAAAAAAATGTCATTTTTTTTTAAGCAGAACTAACCTGATGAAAGAAGGAGGCTCATAGTATTTTCAACCTAGGGTATCACTTGATGACTTGCAGAACAGATTAGGCTGTGAGTAAATAAGTGATTTAATAGGAAAAATCAACAAGGCAGCTGACTTTCTGCTTGTGACTGTATTGCTGAGCAACCCATTCTCACAGTGCTCTTGCTGTACTTCTCTCTAGCTAACTTAGCTCAAATCTGTATAGTGCCTGGTTTATTTACACAGTCAGGCATGAGTGCTAGATGATGACCACTAAAATAAAAGGCAAATAGCTCCATGCAGTCATTGGTGTCAGTGATATTTCAATGTATGCGCTGATTTAGTCCAGCTTTAAAACCTGAGTACTTTAGTTCAGTACTTCAGTTCAGTTCAGTTCAGTTCAGTTCAGTTTAAGCAGGATAAATCAAAGCAAAAGAGAAAGACAGGGATGAGAAGGGGAGGAGGAGGAAGAGGTATAACAGGTTTGGACTCAGCATGGGTTTCACAGGCAGGCACCTCGTGTCAGCTATGAGTAGGGGACTGGCAGAGGCTCCCCCTGACCTCCCTGTGTGGTGGGTGGGTGATGACTCTGGGCCTGTAGAGCAGCCAAGCTCCGAGTCACAAGCTTGCATGGGGAATGCCCTCTCCAGGGACATATGGAGGTGTGTTGGAGCTGCTGGGGCTATGGAAGGTCCTGAGACGAGCCCGTGAAGCACTGAGCAGTTCCTGTGAACCCATCAGGGAAGGGCTGGGGGTCCTGCTGCACCCAGACCTCCAAGAGAGCCAACAGGGACCAGGCTCTGCTTGCAGCCGTGGCACCTGTGAGAAGGTCAGAGAGGGAGAGTAGGTTGTGAAGAAATGCCCAACATTATGCACAACATTCCTCACAGGCAACAGGAAGCCACTTGCTTTTCAGTGGGTGACATTAGTCAGAGGTAGCTAATGCCCAGGGCTCCTGGCTTTTGGATACCTCTCTGGAGCTGCACTCCTAGGGTGATGCATCAGAGAGAAACATCCAACAGCAGCTTGTGCTGGCCTGAAGCACTAATTCTCATTTCATTACTGAAGAAATCTGCTTCTTCTGTGTCTACACCTTCGTAGGATTGGAAGAAAATATGTATGTATTTAATATGAGTGACTTTAAAATGCAAATGAAGAAATCCCTTATTACCGATGAATCACCTTGACATTTGTGTTGGTGACACTGATTTCCTTTTGACTTCACAGAACGATAGAATCTTTTAGGTTGGAAAAGACCCTTAAGATCATCAAGTCCAACTCTTCCTTCCCATTGTACATGGTCACAATTTCAGATCCTGCTCACATTGTATTGTGTCTGTGGTTGGAAAAGTGTTGCAGAGTGGTCATTTAATTCATTTTGATCAAAGTCTACACCTTGTATTTTCAATCAGAGTGAAAGTACTTATCCACATGCAGTGTTCAGTAATCAGTAGGGATAATGCACAAGCAATCCATCAGTGCTTGAAGCTGTTCTGTATGAGCCCTTTCATGGCTGTAAATTGCTTATCATTGGCAGAACTGATGCATTACATTTTGTTCCTAACTTTTCTAAAAAAAATATGGAGTGATTTCTGGAATCATTACATTATACAAGACCTGTAACTGGTTTTGAATCAAGGTCATTTTGTATAGTTAGGGTTCTGATATCTTGCTATCACATAAAACAACCACTGCATTCCCCCTGCAGCTTGGTTGGAGGCAACGCACACCCATCCTTCACAGGTTCTGCGTGCCCTGGTACACACCAGAGCTCAGGTACAGGAGGCTGTCATTGCCCAACTCACCACTTTACAGTATTTTTTTCATTGAAAACCCACTGAAGGGGACAAAAATGCAGAACTCCACATCCTGAAAACCTCTGTGAACAGGAGAAGTTAGGTGAGGACTTCTCACTTCCTTGCCAGTGTGTCTACTGATTAACATCTGTAAGGACTAAACACATGGTTTGATTTTTATGCACATTTGGACACGGTCTTTTGAGACCTGTGCGTTGAGCAGCAGAGTGTTGATCAGCTCCCAACTAGATGGAGTCACAAAAGTGCTGAGAAAAAGAGTTTCTGTGAAAACAATAGTTTATTAAAAAAAAAAAAAAAATCAGATGTTTCACATCATTTCATCTTCATTTAAAAGTTTTCCCATTTGAATGTAGGAGCACTTGTATTTCATTCTGGGGGGCTCTGCTTTATGTGTGCAGGACCATGTACATACACAGATGCTCGCATACATATTTGCACAAGTATACGCAGGCACATATTTGCCAGCCTTCATATAGATCTCATATAGCTTGTTTGGCTCAGCCCTGCCATGCAGAGTATCTGCACAGTGATCCCCACACTCCTGCAGCTCTGGCCCTGTACTGAGGATCAGGCACCTCAGGATCTCCCAACTCCTAGCAGGTGCTTGACAACATATTACGGCTTCTCCCTGAAGAGGTAGAGAATGTTCTGTCACCCAGCCGAAGAGCTTTCCCACTGCCCCATCCTTTAATGTGTGGAATCCCCAGGAACTGGAGCAGATAATTGCTCCATTTTACACATTAAGAAGCTGAGACCATTAAATAATTTATCTCTTTGTTTTCTGTAGTGTTTCTACCTTTCTGTGTGTAGTAGTTGTAAATCATAATAATGTACAAGCCAAAAATGCATTTCAAAATGCTTGACTATTTCAGGGATGGAAATACTGTATTTTGCCCAGCTCTCTGCCCAGTTTCTTTGCTGGACTCACATGCTGGTAGGTTTTAAGCTGCATAAATAATCAGGCCTTGCAAATGCACACAATATGCCAACAACATTTCATGTGGCTAAAACTCTTGTCCAGTCATTCTTCCCTGAAGCCATCCAGTCCCATTTAGCTGTTAAATACATCCAAGCCAAACTGTGAACAACAAAGAGTCACCAAGTGCTTTTTGGGCCTGTATTTTTCCAGAGCTGGAAGTTTCTGCTAAAATTCATTAACGTGCTATAGCTTTTGGGTTTATTTGCCATAACTTGGTACTAGCAACTAGCAGACAGATACTAATGTTTGCAGCCAGATATGCATCTGTGTGTCTAAAGGATTTATTTACTTCCACTTGCAATTATGAAATCTGTATGCATGCTGGCAGATGTATGTGTGTATGCACATATATATGTATACAGTCATGCATGCATAAAGCACAACCCTACAAAATACAAATGCATCTACATCCAAATGGGTAAAACTCCAATCTTCTCTGTAGAAATAGTCAGTGTAAATAACAAAATCCTCAGTAATCTAAACAATAAAAATAGGTCTCACCAAAGTAAATATAAAGAAGGAATTATTTTATCACCCTTGTTTGTGCTTTTTAATGTTAAGTAATAGATCAATTGGAGCAGACTTTGCAATTAAAATTCTTTGGTTTTTTTATTTAAAACAAATAATGACAGCTGGAGGAAGGATCTCATAGCATGTACCATTAATAGTGCATTAGGGATAGCATGAAACACAAAAGCATTCAAACAAAGACGTTAAGTTTTTACCAACTGTTGCAAGAAGACAGCTGGATTGTTACTTGGGTAGGGCCCATTGCTCTGCAGCTCTGTGCTGCAGGATTCCTCAGCGCTGGCTAGAGAGATGCCTTACTTAACAGCTGCAAGACATTTATCCCCATAACATAACCCTACTCCATGTTCTCATTCCTAGTCTGATGTATGCAGTTTGTTCTGTTTTCCGGTAGAATCCTGGCTCCTCTGCTGGCAATACTAACAACAGTGGAATGACTCTTTTTTGGGAGGTGAAGCTGATGTGAGGGCACTTTGGGTAGACCCCCCTCTCTTGGACATACTTTTCTCCTGGTTTAGCTGCAATAGAGATAGATTTGTCATCCACATGCTTTGGAGCAAACCGTAGAGAGAAAGCTTATGGGGTGGAAGACACCTGTCTCTTCTGACAATTTGGTATGAAAACAAACGCATTAACCTAGAAATTCAGTAGCCTTGGACATGTGGTCTCTTATATTTCCCCACTGTCTGGAATAAAAGGAGCAACTTTTTATTCTCTTGCTTCAAACTCCGTTAAACTCTTGGCAAATAAAATGTCTTTCTGGTGACTGCATCCAATTTGTGCATGACATTTGGGGGAAAATGGGACATGAAGGAAATTACTGTTAATTTTCTAACAAAATTAAATGCATCGTAAACCTTCCAGTGATATCTGGGAATTTTTTCAATGTGTGACCCAAGAGGAAAAAATGCAATTGCAATTAGAGACCTTTTTCTTTCCCCTAAACTATACTTGCACAATCTGCTGCTTACTGCAGGAAACCAGTAGGAACAGACAAAGGGCTGTACATTTCAGATTGGGCTGTCATTATCTTATTTCTCATGCCATCAAGTGTTTTGGGTAAGATGGGACTGGAGATATCTATACACGATATCTATACACTTTTGAGAGAAAGAAATGCAAAGTATGCAAAGACCCTTTTTTTTTATTAGACTCACCTAAGAGTTCAGAGAGGATGTGAACAAGTGATCGATATAAAGTGGCTAGCCAAGTGTGAAAAAACTAAGCTGAATGTTGAACAAGGGTATTTTATCTGATTGTCAAGTATGTACGCATCACAGTACAATCTCTTTTGTAAGCAAATCTGTAAAACTACTAATCAAAGAGGATGCCTTAATGGTAAAGGGATAAATAACTACCTAATGACAGCATTTATCTGAGAAATTAGATTATTTCGAACAACATGACACTCTACAAAACAAGCACACTTCAGAAACCCTTAGATGTATCATAAATGACAATAAATATAAAAATCCATTTTTAAAAGAGAAAAAAAAGTTCAGAATAAAGCTGTCTTTAGTGGCCTCTGTCTCTATGAATAAGTGTTTGTTCTTCATGGTGGAAAGGATTGAGATTCCCCCATTCTTCCCCTGTATTGCAGATATATATTTTTTTTATTATTTTTTTTTTTATGATCTGCGAGAAGAACCTATCAATCTACTGTCACAACTTGCTCACTGTTTTCTCAAGCACACAAAGTCAGGGAGCTGGAATCAACACAAGCTGGTACATAACTCATTACACCCTTCCTGATCAGCATTTATTGTAACACCTTCCTGCTTCTCCACAAAATACAAAGGACTAAAAACCATTTACTGTTTAAAATAAGACTGATTTATGGGCACCCTTTTGTTTTAGGAACAATTATTTTTTATATCAGGCATTGTCTCAAAAGCATATGTGTCTTGGCATATCAAGATGTCATTTTACTGTTGATGTTTTCTTGGTAATTTATTCTTGGAGGCATTCAAAACTTCCTAAGTGCTTGCCAAGCACATGGTTGTTACTGTAGAATAACAAAGGTCTAAGAACAACAGCAGATGCAGGAAAGGAGCCCAAACGAGAAGCAGAAATTGAGCAGAACCTCATTCTTGGCACTGTTTTCACGGTGCCATTCTGCCAACCTTTGCTGTGGCCCATCTTTTCCCACTGATTCACATCACAGTAACAGTTTTGACTCTCACTACAGTTTCCAGCACCATGGCAGTCCCCTATTTAAACTTCAGCAAAGCAGCCTCACTCCAATATGCTGTTCCCACTCCATCCTTCTGGAAAAATTTTTCCCTGCAGTGTGCACATCCCATTCTGCAGCTGCTCTTGCTGCTACAGAGGAGGCTGGGTACCTCTTCACCGTGGTCACAACCTTCCAACGCACACAGTGTGCCTCTGGGTGTACCCATGGTATAGCCCTGCAGTCACGTCTTCCTGTAAACACTTGGGCTGGTGAACACCCCTTGAGATCTTGAAGCAGGTGGTGGTATCAGTTTGAATACTTGTAGAAGTCACCTTAATGCAAGCTGCCTTTTGAAAGGCAAGCTCCTTCCCATTCCCATCATCTTTTTGGCTGCTCTGCAGTAGGTCACACCCTGCTGAAAATGATCCTACTTGAAAAAGGGATTCTGCTTCCAACCAATTCCATCCCTTCCTGCAGTTGTCTGGCATGGAGCAGGATGAAATTTTGTCCTCAGTAGCATTGGGGAGAAGAAGTCACTTTTTTGGTTGGCTTAAACAGGTTGTGTGACTGCACCCTGAGCTGGGCAGGCACAGTTGACCAGTCTTCTGCCACTGCTTTCTCATTTCTACACTGTCTCTTGGAAGTTATCACCTCCATCCTAGTCCTCTTTTTCACTACTCCATGTAGATTTCCAGGCTGTATCATGCATCAAGGAGAGCAGAAGGACAGGAGAAAGTGCCTGAGGAGACATATGAGCACTGTTGTGTCCCTCGTTGTTCCTTCAAGTTGCTATCCACAAGCATACAACCAGGGCATGACTGCAGTCATTATTCACTGCATTTCAAAGAACAGATTTTTTAAATGTAAATGAATTTTCAGTGCTACTGAACCATTTATACTGAAGGAAACCACAAGTATGAATTCTAGCCAGTCTGACATGCATTTTTCTGTAACTGGCCACTGAGTTCACAGTAAGTAGATTTCCAGCCCTTGATTAGATATTCCAGCCTTCCTGTAGGAAAGAAGGAAGGAAAAGCTTTGTAGAAAGAGGTCTTAATAGAGACACAGAAATATTTCATATGCTTTCCTTGCCAGACCCTGTTTCATTTTAAACTAGTGAGATTCCCTCTTATTAGAAAAAAAAAAAAAAAAAAAAAAGAAAAATAAGAACTGTGTGTTCATATATTGTCTTTTCACATCTAATTGACTGATGTTTTAGGGAAACTTTTCTGTGTTGTATTTCTGACAAGCAACTGTGGGCTAGGATGTGTGACAAGGCTGAAAAAACTTGTCTGAAACACACACACAATAATTTGTTCATGAATAAAAACTCTTCCACAGATATTTGTGCAAACTAACACCAAGCATACAAATATTTGCAGAAAAATAAACAAAAAATATAAGCAATATGTTCAGTGCAAGGAGTGAGTTGAATTTAATGGCTGTTATGTTTCTGCATATATAGAGACATGTTTGAAATAATCAAAATAAATATTTCTATTCCATGGTTTGAGTGAATATCACCAGAAGGACAGACTTGTCCCAGTTCCATTCGTGCAATTCACCTTTGAAAAAACAGATTGTCTAACTTGTTTTTCTAAAATAAAATATAGATTCTATCTATCTGCTTTAGGAGAAAAGATTGCTAGACTGGCATAAGTATTATGAAAGCCTTTTTGTACTCTTTTCTGGTTGTGAGAGGAACATAATGTTAATTGTCATTATTTATATTATTCATTGTTATCTTTATAGAGCTTGTGGGAAATAGTGAGGACAAGAAACGTGTCTTAAAGTTTCCTTTTACTGAAGTGACACATTGGCACGTCTTTGGAGGCCTTTTTTAGTGACTGAATGTTAGCAATGCTAAGTGCCTGTGAAATAGTTTCCCCTTCTAGCAGATAGGATGCAGTATACAGTGTAGCACATCAATATCAGATGATGTCGTTTTTCATATTTTTTTCCTTGAAAAAATATATGACATCTGTAAGCAGCATTTTAGGAAAGCAGTCATTGCTGTATCCGTTTTTAGAGTAGTGTTTGCTGTTGTTTTTCTGCCTCCTCACTTCTGCTCTCTTTTGAAAACTAGAAAAACAGTTTACCCCATAGATGCTGTCCTATTCCATTTGACAAACATTGACTTTTCTCCACCATGTTTTGAGTGGAGCCAAAACTGGCATGGCTTATTGTTTTTAATAGGAACAAAAGTATCAACTTAACTACCACCTAACCTTGTCATGCCAAAACACATTTATTTCTGTATAGCACTGTCCACAGATATCAGTACAGCACCAGGAACAATAGTTGTTAATTTGCTGCCATGCACTCAGCCAAGGGGAAACAAAATTGGGTCTTTCTGTAGAACCTGAGAATAAGAATGAACAGCTTCCTCCAAATCAAATTGTTGAAAAGATGCTTTGTGATTTTATTAGGCCTTGGATCATGTCCCATTTGCTTGGCAGATATAAGCATTAATAATAATCTTAATGTCTTCATCAAAATGTACAATGTTTAAAGATCACATCTTTATTTTTATACTTTTTCATTCAGAAAATCTGAAATCAATGTTATTTTTGGTAGCAATAAACCATGGGTACAACAGCATAGGATAGAGACTAACCTTTCTGCTTCCCTGTTCTTGCTTATTCTGGTATGGATCTGGAAGAGCTGCAATGAAATCAGTGTTGGTATCACAGAGCTATAGTCAGGTTACTGACAGCTGAATTCCACCAACATTTGCTGTTCTGGTAAGATGAGGAGGTAGATTAAGTGAATATGCATAAAATTTCGGAACTGTATGAAAACTGTCCTGAAGCACAGGTTGGTGGCAAAGCGGGAGCTCAGGTAGGTAAGGAGGGTGGAACAGAGCTGGGCAGAAGCTCGAATGCAGAAGCATGAAGCTGGTGCTCTTGGGGTGGTTGCTAAAGAGGGGATCCAATGTGAATAAATTCACAATGAACTTAATCCCTAAATAAACTGGGTGGATGGGATCTCCCTCTAGAGGTCTCCAGAGCTGACTACATCTCCCCATTTAGTGTACAGGGAATCTGGGAGGATTGTTTTACAGAGTGCTTAGAATTGTAGGAACATGCTAAAATTCAAAGTTACAGAGAACTGATCCCAGAATATCCCCATATCTCCCTAGATTCCCTAGTCTGTTTTTCTGTCATTCTGCCTTATGGGGAAATATAGATAAATCATATTCATAAATCTCTCTTGGATGAAACTGGAGCTGATTGGATGTATCTTTTTGTGTTGAAAAATACTCATTTCAGAAAATCACAGATTTTTGATGAAGAATGAATATGATGGTTGCCTGGCCACTGGCCTGGAAGCCTTGCCAATGTGCAGCCAGCCAGCCAGCAATCTTTCTGTGAAAAATCGTCCACTTTTAGATTTTTCACCCTCAGTTAAAAAGTTTTTTTTCCTGCTGTGAAAGTTTTGGAGGGAACAGATTTCTTTTATGGCCAACACTGTTTGTGTGTTGTTATTAATATTTATGATGATTACAACATATCAGGCAAGTGGCCTTATGTGATGAACCTTGTGTTTTTATACTACTTTGACCTTCTGTGGACTAGGCAAACATTTTTACTCTTGATCTACCAATCATTTAAAAGATCAAGACACAGATAATTTAGAAGAATTAAAGAGCTCAAGTGTAGGATTTTACAACATTGCCCCTATCCTATTGATTAGTTCTGTTTCATCCCCATAATATAGTTAGTGCAGCTAGGCAAACACACAGAAATTGCTCTTTCCTTTCAGGAGGAATGTCAAAGCAATAAATAGATTAGTCATACCTTCTCTATTGGTTTGTGACAACCTTGATGTACACAATCATTTGGGATTCAAACATTTGTCCGGAGAGAGGAAAGTACTATTTTTATTTCCTGCATTGGGTCTCACTGGGAGAAGATGCTGTGAGGCATCTTAAAATTCTCTGCATAGTGGAAGGCTTTTAAATGCAATGAGATATCCGCAGTACATTTCCATATTAATCAATAAGATGAAAGGCAAAAATCAATTTTGTCTGTGCAACTGTGTGTGACACCTCCCTAAGAGCCATATGATTGGGATGGATTCATGCCAGCAAAGCTGGCCATAGGTTGATTGTTTATTTATGGCAAGGCAAGGCATAAAGTCAGTTTAGTGACAAAGTAGCTGTAAAGATGTTACTCATAGGATATCTATTCAAAAATCTGGCATTGGTGCCTGGGAAATATGTATTTCAAATCTTAAGAGCAATTGTGGTTTCCTGCATAAAACAGGAACAAAACCCTTCTTTGATTTAGGAGGAAAAAAAAGCTGAATTTGCTAAAGGAAATGAGGAGCAATCAGGTGTTCTCTGATAGTCATGGCAACACTGAAAAATTTAACATATTGTCATGGGATTAGCAAGGTATTGTTATTGTAACATTAAGAAATTGATGAAACGTGATCCCCTAGTTTCATATTCTACATCCTCCTTCATGTACAGGAACAGACAATGAACCTTAACACTTTCCCATGTCACCTACAGTTTGGCTGGCCTCTATTACATCCTCTAGTAATTTTTATAATTCAAGATTGTAGAATGTTAAATTACAACTTGTGTCATATTTGAAAGCTTACATTTCTAACCTCTTCTGCAATGTGACATCCAAGATGTTATTTCACTGTGGGTGAATTCATAAATCTAGACTCTTTTCTTTGGTGCTCTGTTCCTTCCCTAGTTATTCCTAATATTCAGGGTTGTTTTTTCCATGATTACTAAACTGATTTTATGGTAGTATGAACTGAAAAACTTGGTTTTGAGTGGCAATAGATATCTCAGAGCCCTTCATTGCCTAAAAATATGTTAGAATTTGTTTCTTTTTTCTTATACTCATCACTTGATTCCAATTACTGCTCAGCATTCAGTATCATGAAGTCCTTCTCAGACTTTCTGGGATAGTCTTCATCTTTACTCTCCTGAACAATAACACCAGTATGCTTTTTCACCTCACTATTTACCTCCATCTCCAGATAATTTAAGAAAAGGTTACAACAGCAAAGTCTTAAGCATAGAGTCCTGTGGAGTCTGTTAAAAATGTCTTTGGAGCAAAAGTTATGCCAAGCTAAACTTTCTACAACTAACTCAGATTGTAAAAGTAACTTTAGATAGGTGAAATGAATCACAGCCTAACCACAAAATCACAGAAGTCTGGGTCAGAAAGGGACCTGTGGAGATCCTCTAGTGTCCAACCTTCAGCTGAAGACAGGGACTTAGATTAAGTTTTTCAGAACTTTGCCAACCCAAGTTTGAATATTTTTAGCAAGATATTCCACTACATCCCTGGATGTTTCTTATAGCCTAACAGAAATCTGCACTCATTGTGTCTTGTCCTGTCGCTCCACGTCCATGTGAAAACAGTTTCCCCATCTTCTCTGTACCTACCATTTAGGCACTGAAGACTGATGAGATCTCCCTTGAGCCTGATCTTTATAGGCTGAACAAACCCGGTCCATTTAGCCTTTTTTTTAATCTGTCAAGTTCTCCAAACTTTTCATCATCTAGGTGGCCATCCACTAGACTCTTCTAACCCAAAGAATGGCTAAAATTGATTTATAATCTTAATGTAGCACTGAAGATGCACTACATCCAGCAGTAGAGAGAGACTATGCAAGGGAAATAAATATTCAAGGAAAATAAAAGTAGAATTACGACCAATATCCTTCTGTAAGTAATCCTTAGTAAACTGCCAATAGGAATGGCAAGTCTGTGTAGGTTTAAACTGGATTTTTACAGAAGAAGACATTAAAGTCACAGATGACACCATATTTATTGGAAGAAAGATTATGCATTGATTAGATGCTGCTAAATGGTGGACTTATTATCGAAATAACCAAACAGTTTCTTGAAACAAACTGCTTATAAAAGTAAAATACGTATCACTTCTCAAGAAGAGATAATGGACAGCTCATTAATTATGTTTTCAATAGTGTGCCATAAGTTCTGTCAAGGCTGGAAAAAGTTCTACTGCACAAAATTTTGAAATATGAGTAGGAAATGAAGTAAAAAACAGTGCAGAAAATATAATAACTGTAAATTCTGAAGATGAGGAGACACTTGAAAAAGTATGTCAGGACTGCCATGGGAAATATGAATTATAAATCAGTTGTGATGAAGAGGATAAGGAAATCCAATGCATCAAGGGAATCAAGACAGTTTTCTGAGTCATATATATGGACCAAAAAGGGCCTCTGCAAAACAAAACTAATGAGATACGACTTTAAAAGTTTAATTAGTTCTAGACATCACAATACCAGAGAGATGTTTTAAAGGAAATAAAGAAAACAGCAAAATTGCTTATGAATACAGAGTAAAAAAATTAGCGTGGAAAGTATGACTGAGTACAAACTAAAGGAGGGTATGATAGATGCCTTCAAATATCTGAGGGACGTAAAAAATAAGAAGAGAGTAGGACTGATTAAGATTATATGAGGCAGCTTACTAGAAGTAGTTGAATGAAATTAAGCAACAGAAAAAATACACCACATAACTGGACAGATATTCTAATAGTTATATATAGTAGACAATGAGATAGCTTTCTTAAAAAATGTGGGAAGAACATAACTAAGCTATTTTTAAATTGGGCTGGACAGATTGCAAGCATGTACTGTGGATAGCAACTCTGCATGGGCAGTGGAATGGCTGAAAAGATCTTTGATTCCTGATGACTGTGACTGTATCATGATAATGCGAGCTATATTCTCAGGATATTTTTACTGAGGAAAGCATACTTTTAATATGAAATTTCAGGCTATGATTTGCTGTCTTCAACCATTTGAGCATGTCTCATCAGAGTCAGGAAGATGGACTTTTTTCACTGTTCCAAACACCACATATCTTGAAAGAATTATGCACACTGGTCTAAGTTAATAAAAATTTAAAGAACAGACTGTAGCAAGTATCATACAGGCATGCCTCAATGAGGGTTATTTTATTTACTAGCAACATTTTCTGTGACTGACGATGAGACTATTTAAATACCTCTTGGCATATGGAAAAAGCAACAAGACAAAGATTTTATAAATGTATCACATTTTATTAATTGATTCATGTCAAGCATTCAGATAGAATCCTCAACAACGTTTGATATTAACATTTGCTAAAAATTTGGTTCAGAAGAACATCTTGCATTCAGCTCCCATAGGGTAGTGGAAGAATAATAATAGACAAGTATTGCCATTTTGCCTAGTCTTTGCTAATTTCTTTTTGCATATATGAACAAAAATAAGATATCTTATGGCAGCGCACTAAATTATTCAGAATTGCTCAAAGTTATAGAAAGACAAAGAAGCAAAATCATTTTAACATGGTCATTTTTTTCAATGCCTGGAAGAGAAATGTATGCTGTGTGAAATGCTCAAAAAATCTAGAGAACCTGCAGTTCAACCTACAGAATCCATTTTGTTGCTATCAGCTGCAATAAGATGACAACAGCATGTCAATAACATTTTCATACATATATTGTACATGATATTAAACTCATTTTTTGAACTGTTCTACATAAACAAGACAGTTAGAGACAAACACAGCAGGAATGATAAAAAATTCTCCATTATCACAGAATTGGGTATGAAAAACTGGCTTATTCGTACTGCTGACAATTCTTTTTTTCTGTTTTGAGGGAAGAGTAAGTGATATTGTTATCAATCAACATAGCTACATCACTGATCAGAAATATCAGAAAATACATAATTCTTAAATCTGCAAATTCTTATAGTTGAAATTAAACATAGATAATAAATAACTTGATCTGATTATCTACACACATTCTTAAAGCATACCTTTTTAATTAATTGGTAATTAACCTGGCAGGGACAATTCTGGATTCCATTCCCTCCTGCAAGAACCTATGATGTGCTTTTCATTACATCAGCCTTTGGGCATCAACCCTACAAGCATAAGCTAGAAAACTGGATTCAACCCTTCATAACTGTGTCCCTCAAATTCTAAGACAGAGAGCAATCTTTCTGTCCAGGTGAACAACTAAGTATTCCATAGAACCAGCTTTGAAAGGGGAGCCATCAGGCACAAAAGAACAGTAGAGGTGGTTACGGTGTTTTTCCTGTAATATTCTGAAGCTCCTTACAGCAGGTAAAAAAACTTAAATGGAGTCTCCCAAATCTTGGTTGTATTATGCAAAGCTTAGCACTCTCAGGTCTCTTGGCCCAAGTAGCAAGCGATAGAGCAAGAGAAAATGGCCTCAAGTTGCACCAGGGGAGGTTTAGATTGGATATTAGGAAAAAATTGTTCACAGAAAGGGCTGTCAGAGAATGCATATGTGGAGCTTAATGATAGAGAGGAAATCTGTCAATTAAGTTCAATCAGAAAAGAACCATACAGTGTGTTAATATGAATAATAATGTGAAAAGGGGACTGTGGACCCTAAGAAAAACAGCAGTTTTGGCATCACTGACATGCCTTACTCTGATTTCCTGAGAAAAGAGTTCTTAGCACCTCATTAATTGCGAGGTGGAGTTTTACTTTCCTCTTCTGAAGCTTTTTAAATCATCATCTAGCAGTAAAAGTTTTGGCAGACTATTACATGGATGTATTTTCACTGTTATTATATTTCTTAAAAGTCAATATGTACCCATATTTCACTTCTCAATTTTTATTTTTTGTTTTGTTTCATTAATTTATCATCTAATGCTCTAAAGATTTTATGACCACTGCTTATAGTAAGTGTCATGATGGAAAACTCACTGAGTTTTGCCTACATAACACAGTAAATACAACCCAAACTCCTGCCTCTTCTTGCCCTTGGTCAGAAGGTTGGGAAGCTACCAAATAAGCACTGCTATGCAGCCCATCATATTAACAGTTATATCCTTTTCCAAGGCAGTCATTGCCACTCTCAACGTCATAGTTGATTATGAGAATTTGCTCAGTCTCTTTACAACTGAGTCATCTCTCTTCTTCTCCAGTCCATGAACTTGTCTGTGGACTAATCCTTGGAAGCTTCCCAAATAAAAATTTATCCTTACATTATTTCACAAGTAACTGTGAACAAACACTTCACAGTTCTTTATAAATGTTAGAGCACATATATGGGACTAGAAAAGATACAAACCTACTGATACAAGATTCAAGATAAAATCTTCTTCCTTTTTTTCCCCAAACAAAATGTGCCTTAACATTTTGTGAAGGGCATGAATTTAGTATTTTACCATTCTTTGTCTCGCTGAAGAAACAGTATTTTCAGACATTTCATCCATAGATGCTTTCCTGGATTTGCCCAGGGAAACTCAGCCACTGGTAGAGTCTCACTGATAATTTAAAAGTAGAACAAAAGTGTGCATGAGAGGAAAAAGTTGCAACCAAACTAACACACACTCCAAAAATACCTTCTCAGCTCCCTGAGTCTCCCCTATCAGATCCTCCTTGCATTTTCTTAGTGATACAAAGATGGGGCAAGGGAAAAAAAAAAAAAGGAGGCATTGATAGTTTTTTCAGGAACTTTGTATTTCAACCTAGTTTGGGTTTTTTTTCCCTTGTCAAAAGTCTCATAAATCAGTGTCCTTGTCCCTGCTCTTTTTGTTTCAATCTTGGATTTACTAGGAAGTTTTTTGTAAACCTACCCTGAAGGAAATGTAACATAAACAGGAGACATCACTTTTGGTGTCAAGATAAGTCCAAAAGACAGTGGCTTGATCCAGTTTCTAGGAAACACAGGCAGATTCTTGTCTATTTATATGGGTAATCTATGCCTTATTTTATCTGGAGGTGCTCAGGGTTCACAAAACTGCATCATATTTTTGAATTCACACATGGCCTTCTGAATTTTTAAGTTATACAATAAATCACTTAGCGTGTGATCAGTTTTGTCCTACGCTTTTCATTAAGGTGGCACCTATAAAACCTAATAAAAAAAAATCTGATTTGTGAAGTAAACCAAAAATTTCTGCAGGATCTCTATTTCTGATATATGGCTTAAAATGAAACCAAGTCCTTCTATAAGGCAGTGTTAAATACCTATGGTATGTCTTGGTGTAGATAAGGGAATACAAAGCAGTTAAACAGAGCTGCTGTGCTCAGCTAGCAGAGACATTTTGGAGACCCTGGGACTCCAGTAGACTCGGGGTTTTCTACTGCATCAGGAAGGTCCCCACTCCTGTTTTGAACAACAGGCATTCAACAGGAGAGGTTGAGAGCAATGGCACTGACAGTGAATATACTATGCCATATGCTCTGCACTTTCTCAGGACTGTTCTGCAAGCCCATGTCCTCAAGTGAGCAATTAGTCATGTTTATTGTTTCTGAGTCACTAACAAATCCACAACACAAGAATAAGTAACCTAAACTGAGCTCCTGATCCACTCACCCAGCAGCTAGATGCCAGATTTTTGCCAAGTGCTGTAGCATATGGGAAGGGAAAATGTACTTAGCCTAAGTAAAACAGATTTTGAAAAAATACAAAAGAAGTAAATTTTCTAAAAGTAAGTAATTGAACAATACAGTCCAAGTATATTTACAACATAAAAAGCAGGTAGTCAGTTAATCAGTTTTCAGATTTTTGTAGCACAAACAATGATTAAGCTCCCAATATCTACTATTAGAGCTGACTGAGAAATTATTAAAATCACACAGTGTCCCACTGAATTGAATTAGACTTTCTTTGAGTTCAAAGGTCTGTTCTTGAGAATTAAGTTTTCAAGACTGATATAGATTTTCTTAGTTTCTAAATGTTTCCAGTTTCTCCTGTACTAATATTCATAACTTCTTTAGAAAAAAAAAAAAAGACATAGGTCAACAGCGTTGTATTTGTTGTTACATGATTATATATTTGAAGAGCTACAGCTACAGGACCATTACATCATTTTGGCTGTACTGTCATAAATCTCAGATCATTAAATTTCATCTGATTTTCACTATATTCAACCTAAGAGCTTTTATTTCTTTCAATTGTATAGGCTACCTGATGTGTATATATTGTAAGTGTTCATATAGCACCGTGCAAGTGAATAATAAAATTTAGCACCAGAGTGAGGGTTACAGTTGGCAAACAAGGGGATGCGACTTCATGAGCTGAAGAAATATTTTCCAAGGGAGGAACTTGAGTTAAGACAGTGCACTGTGGAAGTTGTTTGGTTTGGTTTTTGTTTTTGTTTTTTATCCTAGAGATCAATGTTAAGGATAGGAAATTCAGTCTGAATTTTAATCTGAGGCCTAACTCAAAAAATCAGTATATAGAAGTTAGTTAACTACAGTAGTGATTATGCTCCCAAGGGGCCTGCACACTCATAACAATATGACTGCCTTGGTCTTCAAGGCTTCTCTCAGTCTAGGACTGTCAGATATCCTCTGGATAGATTTGACTTAGTATTAGGAAGAACACAACGGTTAGAGAAAAGATAGAAGGAAGAGCTCAGTCAGAGGCTAAGAAAGTAATTTTGGATTTCATCGAAGTGGCACTTGCTCATCCTCTTTTGCTTGACTGAGCTTGTAGTACTTGTACCAGAAGGAGACAGGAGTAACCCAGCAGTCCAGTCCCTGCTAAATCAGCCGTGGCCCCACACACCTGCTGAATTAAAGAAGATAAAATGAGTCCTCAAACAACATCAGTTTTCCTTTTATGCAGGAGCTCATCTGAACTGTGCAATTGTCCAAGACTTCTAGTCTGAGTTAAGCTCTAAAATGAGCCTTCACTGGAAGCACAGCTTGTGTCAGCCTCAGATATAATGGTTGCAGAAGGAACCTGTTTCACTTTAGTCCTTCAAGCATATCTGATCCCAGCATTTAATCTGTTTCTCAGATTCTGCCTCCTCAACTACGTCTCTGTACAAACCTCTAGTTTAATACTAGTCCTGTCCCACATGTTAGCTCCAAAACCAAAAGAACAGACTGCTGATATAAAGATGTACCTGTCATCAATAAAGCTGTGGACATTTCAAACTAAACTCTTCCCTTAACCCATTGGTCCCTAACCATATCCCTATAGTGCTAACTAAATAAAAGATTGCAGGGCTCTGCTGTCAAGTGATACTCTTGGCTCAAAGCCTCACTGCTTCATGCTATCTTCTCCACAGATTTGTGTTTGGAATAGCTACCCTGAGTGGTCCAGAGTCATTCCAACCAAGAGAGGGAGATAGTAATTAAAGAATATGGAACACCTGGGATCTACTTCTTGATTTCACTCTCTATTATTTTTTTTTATTTCCCATTTTTTTTTAGGATAAAGCTATAGCCCATGTGATTGAAACATAACTTTGACTCTAATCTTAACTTGAATCATCAAACCTATACCATACTATATCAAACAAGGAACCTCAACTTTGCAAAAAGCTCACAGAGACCTTTGACAGCCAGGAATTACCCACATTTCTCAGCCTCTGCCCTCTTCCAGTGCAAAAACTAAGGAAAGACTAAGTCAATGGATAGGGTTAAGGTTCAGAAAATAGAAGCTGATGAACACATTCTCATGAAGGGTCTCCAGCAATTACCTGTTAAGTGAACTCTAGTTCAACACAGTCCCTTATCCAAAATATGTACTTGAGCTTAGCACTAGACTTGTCCAGCCTGCTAGTTCCCAAACTGAAGTGTGCTCATACAAAGAGATGCTTGTCCTCAACTACTGGGCTACTCCTAAAAAAAAAAAAAAAAAATAAAAAACCAACAACAACAAAAAAAACCCCACACCAAACAACAACAACAAAAACAACTTTGTGACAAATTCTCTTTGCATGTGGAAAAATTGCCAAGTTATTGCAGGAATCTGCATGCATATATGTGTATGTCTATTTTTGTGTATATGAAAAATGTTTTGTTTCCTCTGTCAGAGGAAGGTGCTGTTTTCAATGACTTTCCCACTGAAAAGGGTTTAGACTGAAGAATGTTAAAATAATGTTAAGCCAAAATAACACCTCTGTTTTGAAACAAATTCCAAATTCCTATTATCTCACTGTTTCTCACAGTTAGCAAAAGATGCTATACATCCCACTGCAAATAACTAGCATTACACTCTTTCCAGCCTAAGCGTACTGTGAAATATTAGATCCAAATTTGAAAAAGTTCTTAGGTACTACATGCCAACTAATTTCATTTTCAGTGTGATTTTTAGGCATGCATTGACTGCATATAAATGACATATCAAAGCCCCTGGGTCAGACTGTATATGGGAGTCTGTGTCTCAACTGCTACGGTGAAATGCCGGCCTCTTCGTCCCACATATCCACACACATGAGCTGCTGTGGGGAGGGAGAAGATGGCCTTGCAGGTTGGAAAGGAGCCCCAGGACTCCACAGCCAAACTTACAAACACTGACATTGGGTCTATGGGATGCTCCATGCCTTCTCCACGTAGCTGCAGTGGAATTGGTGCATGCAACAGCAAAGCACTCATGGGGTCTTTTTTGGAAGGACATCTGGTTAGTACCTTTTGGAGCCTGAGTCTGAGAAATAAAGAAGAGAGCATGTGAAGATTTTTGTCTATAATTTTAAAATTGCAGGTGGCATCTGTTTAAAGCTAATTAGATGCTGAAAATTTTAAATGCTAACTTATAAGTATCAAATACAATGTTCACAGGTGTAGTAGAAATCCAGTTTATCGCATGGCTGTTGCCACAGAAATTGTGAGAAATCAGTGTCTGTGCATAGATGTACAGAAAAAGTTTTTTAATGTAATTAATTTCTGTTCAGTAGCTTGTTTTTTACTTGTTAATGAACCCAAAAAGATAAAATTCTTTGAAGAGGGGCTCTAACATAAATTAAGCAGACATTTGTTTTTAAAATCCAAAATATATAAAGAATATATGTTTATATGTTTCTGCATAGAACTTTCAACCAAGTTTCGAAAATGTAGCAAGGCAAACATGTTTTATACCTATACACTATGGCAGAAATCCAATATTCATCCGCTGTTCATATTGCAAGAAAATGAGATCATTAAGGTCAGAAAGAACAGCTGCTTTAATTATAACACCCTGATATATCATATCGAAGTTTTCATCATCTCACACAAACTCTAAGAACGTACCCCAGGGATTCATTTCTATCATCTCACTTTTTCTGGGGAAGGAGACTACATAAGTGCATTCCAGAGCACCGGCTGCTTCAAGTGGTGTGATGTTGTGTGAAATAATTTTACCCCAAGCTCAATAATGCTATGGCAACTATTATTAATCTAACTTTTACAGTCTTTATTCCTCTTTCTGTGGTGGCAGCAGTAGGGGAAGATATTTTTGACAACTGGAAAGCTACCCTGAAGGGTTCACAGTCCTGCTGCCACACGTCCCCACAGGCTGCTGCTCAGGAGCACTTGATACTCAAGGCTCCAGCTGGTGAGGCTGGTCTGTCTGAGGCACCCGAAGGTATCCCTTCTTTAAGGGAATGGCTGCTTTGTGTTTTAACAGATGCTATGCTTCTGGTAGCGGAGAGATTAGAGGGACCATTCAACATTGAATCAGTCATGGATCCTATTGATGTCAAGATTTCTGAAGCCATCATGAACATGCAAGAAAACAGCATGCAGGTGTCGGCAAAGGTACTGTGTGAGTCGCGCCTTCTCTGTTGCTGAATGTCACAAACAGGGGGAGAAACATCACCATTCTTCTGTCCAGACTTTAAGACAGATTGTCCAGACTACTAGAAATTGCTTTTACTTGTTTGACAGTTCACTTGACTGCCTTTGAATCCTTCATCTAGTTAAATGAGCCCAAAGTTTTCAAAGAGGAGTGGCAGGGAAAAAGGTACCATTCAGTAAACTAGTTGTAAGAGATTTAAGGAAACCAGAAGGTGCTGAAACTTAGTGGTAACCCTGTAAGCAATATCCTGCGAAGTACATTTGGTAACTTCTGCTCGTGTCTCATCTGTGATTCTCTATATTAAGTTCCAAACACATTTTGATCTGTCTAGGTCAGACTGAAGTACAATGTGTTTGAGGTGAATACACAAAATGTTCCACTTAACCTCCTCTAATAGCCACTCAAGGGAAATATCATTACGTTGGCCAGCCTCTGATTATCATACCACAGTTTGATAGAGTTTTGTCTGAATGCTGACACGAAAATAAACAGAGTTAATGATGCCAGCTTCCTCCTTTCCATTTTTAGTGTGTGTGTGTATACACAGATCACCACCACCTCTGAACCTCACATTAATAAGATTCTTCAAATTCAGTAGCAGGTGCTTTTGAGCCAATAGTCAACAGTTAATGACTTTTCCTTAATATTCATCAGTCCACTGTGGGTCAAAATCTGAAGACAAAAGTTTGCCAGGTTTTCTGCATTAGGAGTTTCTATCTTCCATTGATCTCCCGGAAGTCAGTTGGGTTCTGGCTAGACTGACATCGAAGCCAGTGAATTTCCATTGCTTGGAAGGAAGCTGCCGTAGCTGGGAAAAATTTGAGGACAAAAAGGCAGGAGACTGAGGTTAATATTCTTCCTGTCAACCCAAAATTAGATGCTTTTTATGGCCACATTGCTGCAGGTTGCTAAGGATTTCTTTCAAGGTGCTTTTCATTTTCAACCTGCAGAAGTTACTCAGATTTTAAAAGCAGTCTGCATCCTGCGCAATGAGACTTTGTTCTGGCAGCATTCATCAAGGCATTTGTTTAACAGCCAAGTTCTCTGAAATATTTTGGGAATTAAAGGTTAGCTTCAGCAAATTCACCCTTACCTCAAAAAAATAAACAAAAAATATTTTCACTGAAAACTCACCCACGGCTCAGGTGTGTTTCTTTTTCCTTTTTACATGTTCAGTTCTCACAGTTTTTCCATTAGTCCGGAAACTGTATCCCCTACCAGAGTCCAATGACATCACCTTGGCACAGACTCATCTCACAGTGCACTTGTAGCAGAGCAGACTGTTTCTCCTGTCCCTCAATAATACTTTATTTGCTGTAAAGATTAATAAATCACAGTGATTCCATTTGCAATGTAAAGTTTTTCTTCTAAGAGAAACCTTAGCCAATAATTTTTTAAATCTTGGGAAACAGAAACCAAATCATTTCAGTGAATTTTTTTTTTATTGTATTTTCATAGATAACAGAACTGTCTATCCTTGGGGGTCTTTGTATACTTCTGTGTAGACCATTATTCTCCCAAAATGTGATTTCCTTGTTTTCCTAGGTGACATCCATCTTTTTTTCCTGCCCTAACACATGGAAATGCTTTATTGTGAAAGAAAAGCATAAGAAGGCAAAGACCTGGGGTTTAGTGCTGTGTTCTCCTTTGTCATGTTGAATCTGTAGAGATGATATATGAGCAGACTTTGAATCAGTCATCTGTCATCTAATTTTTCCCCTTTATACATACTGACCACTTAGAGCTTCAGTGAAAATGACAGAAACCTTGTCGGATGTAATGGGGTGCATGGAATGCAATTGCAGACCTAATGTAGGAGAAAAGCCACACTTGTCAATTATTCTGAGACGCCACTCAGAAAGCTTCGGGCAGGGTGCTGAAAACACACTATTTTCTTTTTCTTCAAACAATTTTGTATCTTACATTTGACTGTATCCACTGAAAATGTGGTGACTAGGAATCATAGCTATTTTTCAACAAGTCAGTCAGTGCATTTTTACAATGGGAAAATGATGATGCACTGATACTATTATGCCTGCAACACCCACATACACATAGATTATTCTTCACCACTGACATACAGCTTTTTCTACATAAAAATCTGGCTGATATGTGGGAGGAGGCTTTATGCTGTATTCAGTGGAATTTTGGGCTATTTTGCGTAATGTTTATTCTCTTTTAAAAGGAATGAAACAAATTAAAATGAACAGTTTCTTCCTCAAACACCTCTCACTAATTTAATCCACTTTGCAGGCAGAAGACCCAGAGTTCATTTAATCTAAAATCCATCCCTCTCCTGTTTCAAATGTTTATAAACAATTGGCCTTTTCCAGAAGTCATTCACATTAAATTACACTACCAATTTGTCTTTGTATTACAAAATGATGTTTTGTATTATAATAGCTGCAATTATATATTGAAATTGTCTGAGAAAAATAGAAGTATGTTTGAAATAACACATTGACTGTACATTAGTGTGTGTATGGAGGTAAAATTAAGTGAGCAACAATGCAGGCTTTTCAACATTAACGGTGTGTAAAAATAAGTAAGAATGTTATATCTTATGTGAATGAAGAAGTCTTCAATTTTAGACATCAGCAGAAAAATACATCACGAACTTCCTAAGTCTCCATTTTTATGGTTTGTCCCTCCATTCTTCACTTGATGTAGCACAGAAGGTTTTGTCCAATATCTTTTTCCTATAAATATGCATGTCCTATTCAGCACTATTCTTCTGAGGAATAGTCTTCATGGTTACAATCATACTAATAAATAAAAGGGGGACAAGGACCAGTGCCTGATCTTGAGGCCAAAGTATCACAGTCTGATTCATTTCTATACTGCTGAGACATACCTTCTGTGGAGTTATTTCATTCTGCAAAGAGAAAGTTGGAGCAGTCCAAGAAAAAGCCTATGAGTTAACAATTAATCAGTACCAAAAGTCAGGGCTTATTGCTCGAGTTCACGCCTTGTCTTTCATTTCCTCAGAAGACACAAACCCTCTGTCTTCTTCTCCTGATAGGTGCACATCAATATCACAACAGAGAATTATAGAAGTGCCACATGTACCTCTTCTATCTTTGTACTTCCAACCAAGGACATACAGACTCAGCCTCATCCCAGTACCTGTCACTGCATAAAATGGAGCATCTCTGTTCCTGGGCCATTAATTGTTCTTGTTTGTCTGTTGATTGTGGTTGATTGTTTTAGCACAGTTCACATTAACTAGGTACTACCGTTATGTGAAGATCCTCCAATTCATCCTGAGGCTAAAATCTTTTTCTGTTTTCTTGATATTTCTCTACAGTCTGTATTCAGTGCTGGCTATATAGAAAGTCTAGGCTTCATAAGCTGCTCACCTTGTGTGGCTGTCATGTCCCTGAATGCCAGCCACACAAGCTCCTTATTTTGCCTCAGGAAAAGTCCCACTCCTGACAGCTGCAATATCTGGAGATGCTTTTCAAAAAGGAGAAATAGCCTGGAAAATCAGACCAAACAACATTCTGCTAGAGGAATCTATGTGCTCTGAATCAGACCCAACTTTCCCTTCTCCAAAAAAAATAGGCAAGGACTGAAGATCCTCAAAACCAGTTTCCATAGCTTCATCATCTAACACCTGCAGCCATTCTGACAGAGTATCTTCTGCAAACCAAACTACACAGAATGCAAAACCAGTCAGTCTGGGATGTCTGAGATGCCTCCCAAGACATCAGCGCTTTTCAAGAGTAGGCATTTCTATCTGGTGCTATCCAGACTTCAGTGGTGTTCCCTGAAGGTTGTCTCTGGTAAAAGTCAGGTTTCAATAGATTTACCTTGGATTTCTCCTAATAATGTCTCAGACATGCTATCTTCATTATTGAAATCTCTGTTATTCATCAGTGGCACTTCTTTGTTTCATGTTTTGGGGTTTTTTTTGTCATTTTTCATGATGAGAACAATCAACCCTTGGAATAATCTGCCCTGGGAAGTGGTAGATTCCCAACACTGGACACTTAAGATTCAGCTGCAGAGGTCCACCTTGTCTAGACTGTGCTTTTGCCAAGATTGGATGAGATGAACCTTGTAGTCCCTTCCAAGCTGGTATTCTATGATTCTGTGACTTGAACATTATGGTGCCAAACTCAATGCTCAGCAACAGCTTGATTATTTCTCAAGTAAAAGTTTCATATTCTGTGTATTGTTTCCCATGGTTCAGTTCATATCCAAGATATTTACCATTCTTATTCTCATTCTCTCTGAGGTAATTCAGGGAGTCATATTCAGAGAATCATAACATATAATGGCTCATTTCAATCTTGACCAAAACAAATGTGGTTTGGGGCCTTCACAGTCTTCTCATAAGGCTGTCAGTACCATTACCTTTGATTCCTGCTTCAAGTCAAAGAATAAATCTTACATCTGTTCCGTTCCATTTATATGAATGTTTACTAGTTGACATCTGCAGAGATTGCTCATTCACAAGAAGTGGAAGAAAACTCAAAAACCAGCAGAAAATATGTTATAACACCCATTTTTCTTCAAAACAGAGAAAATTCCTAATCTGGTTGCATCAGCATAATTGTGCCTTCATTGTTACTCAAAGCACAACACCCTGGACTATTTTCTGCATTTTAAACAGTCTGGTTCTATACAGACATGTTTGGCTGCTCTAAGTGTCATTTGGCGGCCATGCCAAGATTTTTCCACTTTCATAAAGGCTATCCCATAACTGAGCATCTCCTTAGAAAGTCTTAAATCTACTTTTGTCTGAGTTGATGGATGTGCCATTTTAACCTATAGATATATATTCCTTTTAGGCAATTACTTCAGCTAAGAGGATGAATGAGCTCCATGACATAGAGGACTACCAATGCATTATTTATAAGGAGGAAATCTTCATAAAACTACATCCAGGGTTCTTCTTAAAATAGCCCCTGAGTTTCATATTAACAAAACCTCTTCATTTATCTGTGTTCTTTCAAGAGTCCTGTGCAGAAAAAATAGAATAGCATTTCAGGAAAAAATCAATCCTATTCTATCTGAAGATAAGAGAGTCAATGGAGCAGAGTCATAGAGACACTCAGTACTGGCACATGTCTAAATAACAGTATGACTTTAGGCTACACAAAGAACAAACTCTATCTGCTGGGATTCAAAACTTTGAGTTCTCCTGGGAAAAGGACTCTTATTTTACAGTATCTACTTCTTACTCCTGAAGTAGACACCTTCATTTAGTCAGCTCAATAGATGTGATTCTTCACTGGTTCTGTTGACTTGATCTCATGGCTTGGTACATATCCCTGACCAGAGAGAGCTGGTGCTCTTCATGACATCCTAGGATATCCCATTTGAGGTTTAGCTGTAGTTCAATGGGGAATAGTCTTGTGTTTAGACAGTCTTAACAGATGTCTCAGACATCCTAGGACATCACAAACTATTGTAGATGCTGATGTGAGAGCAGCTGAAGGGAGCTTTTGATCACTGTCTAAAATGGAAGCTTAGATGTTTAACTTAGATATAGACATCTACATGTACACACCTAAATTTAGGTGAATTATTTTCAAATGGAATCCCTTCTCTAAATTCAAATGAAATAGCCTGCACCAATTATATATAAAAGGCATTTTTTTAGGGAGAGGGAATTTATGCTGCCCATTCACAGCATGCATAATGAAAAATTTGAATATTTTTCTAGAAATTGCTCAGTATCTCTGAGTAGCTTTGTGAAGGAAGGATTTCATGTGCTTCTCCTTAGGAAGCATTTGTTAATTTCAGGTATGAGCTGTACATTTTCTGTTCTGTTAGGTAATACCTGGATGCAAATTAGAAAATGTCTCTTTTGCTCTCAAAATTTAGTTATTGAATATTGTATTCTTACTACATTTGTGCCAGGTCATTTAAGAAGTAAATTATTTCTTCTTCTGTGATGTAAAAATCACTATCTAATTTCCATCTCTGTTATTGTCTGGCTGCACATAAATTTGTTCATATAAGACTATTGACTACAACTATTTGCTTGAAGCTAAATGCCACAAAGTCTATGTCAGGGTTTTTTGGTATGTCGTAAGAAAAAAGAAATATGAATTATGTAAACGTGCAGTTACTCCACGTGGTCATACAAGTAGCCTCGCAGGCACATAATGTGAAATTTAAGACGAAGATTTAGTGTCCTCAATTTCCTTACCCCTGAGACCTAAGTTACATGTTTTGGATAATTGTCACTTGTCTTTGTAAGCAAATACCTGATGACTGACTTGTCTAAGTGGGATTTCATAGATATCTAAATAAACAGTTATGTTTGCTCTGCATAACATATTCAGTCAGAATAAGTATGACTAAACTTTTCTAAGTATAACCAATGTCCCAAACATATATGTTTGTGTGCTTGCTTAGCTGAAAATGAAGAAATTTTCCATGCAGTTAGAATCTTTTCTTCTTAGTAGCTAGCACACTCTTTGTTTTGGATTTAGTTTGAGAATAATAAGATAGCACCCTGGGATAGAGTTAATGTTTTTCTTCCAGTAGCTTTCCAGTGTTTGGGATTTGGTACGAAATGAATGTAAGAACTCACTGATATCTTGGCTGTTGTCAGGGAAACCAAGGGCACGTAAAAATTGGTGAGAGTGGGGGCACAGACAGGACAGCATGTTGATTGACATCTAGGCAGATCAATGAAGTATTCCATACCATGAACATCCCACTCCATATATAAGTGGGAAGTTGCTGGGGTCAGCCTTTTTTCCTCTTCCAGCTCCCTTGACTTCCCTATGCCTGCTATGATCTCCATGTTTGACTGGAATCACTGTGCTTGCAGTGTCCACCCTCTGGTACTCGTTACTGGGAGTGTGTGTTCCAGCAGCTAGGTATTGCTTTGTGTCACTTTATTGCTGTTAGTTAAATCTGTTTTTATTTCAACCCACAAGTCTTTCCTCTTTCTCACTTCAGAGCAGCTGTTTACTGTTTAGCCACCACCCAGGGTTAAACAGTAACCTTTGAAACGTACAGTGTCATACACAATCATGTATAAATCCTGAACATTAATCTCAGTCAAATTTTCTTCATGGAGGAAAAATAAGATTCTTTCTTGCTGAAAAATTTAGAACTTTACAAGCTAAAATCATAATTCCTGGTTGATTAAATGAATTTATTGTCCAATAGTCCTCATGACTAAGGAGGGTAGAAACTATTAAAAAAATCTTATGGATATTCTCAAGCCAGATTAAGCAGTATTCTACTCATAAATTAAAAATCTCAATGGACATGCAACAGCTGACTTGTTGGACTTTGAGCCACAACAGACCTGGTGACTGGACATAAATTTGCTATGAATCAGTTTCTTTCTGCAAATTTTGGATCATTTTGGCCCTCAGAATTAACATTGGGAAATCTAAGAGCCAAATGTAGTGTATCCTGAAACAACAAAAGTCATGCCATCCATTGCAACTTCAGAGGGAACCACTGAAGGCAGAAAATCTAAGTCTAAAAGTGAAACAAGAGTCTTTTTGATCACTGGCTCACAACATAGCTTTGTGAACTTTTTATTCTATTTATCACACAAAAATGATTAATCTGATCCTACAAACAAAACACAGCACCTGCATAGGAGTTTTCACCTCCACAAAGCTCATTCAGACAGATAGTTTATGTCTGTCATTAGGGTTTTGTGAAAAATATCTTACAAGAAATTCCGACATTCATTTTTTTTTTCTTCTGAATGGAGGCAAAATGTTGAATCAGCCAAAATACAATGGTCACAAAAAAGAAAGATTATTCCAGAACTGAAAAAGTTGGTATGAATGTAAACACTAGGATCCTACTACAACAGAACATTTAAAAAAAATTAACTCTCTGAATATTCTACCGCCTTTCAGCCAAGCAGCTTTCATGAGAGTTCCTCTGGATATTACTTGATATTCAGTAGTCAAAAGCATCCATGTTCTTCAATATCCAGAAGATATATGCTACTGAAACGTTTTTCCAAGTGAAAGTATATGAAGAATTTCATAACCCCAAACATTATCTTTTATACCTAATAAACAAACACACTAGAAGAAAATTATTCTCACTGTTGCCCACTCAATATACCTCACCTCTCTTCTGGGGAGAAATTGGTATGAATAAGAAAGTTATCCAGTTATAGGACCATTTCATCATTGACCTTTTCTCTGAGACTACAAACAAAATTACAAGGTAGAAACAGCTGTAGGTAGGGATTATGAATGAGCTGTGATTCTGAGTAAATACCACATTTTAACAAAAACTAAAACAATCAACTAAGTCCTGACACAAAGCACTTTCTTTTGTTCATTTCTCTTCCTAGAAAGACTGCAACTAAAATACTTTCAGATGTTAACTTCTTATAATAATCATATTGTTGTTTATTTTTTTAAGGTTCCTATATGGTTTTTTATGTCTTCTCTGGGTAATTAATAATGCTTAATTGTGAACTTGAGTTTTAATGAAGAGCAAGTACTCAATTCACTTTTATCAAAATATCAGTCAAAGCTGGTTTCAAATATATGAAAGAGAGAACAAAGAAGCTATAAAATACCAAGTGTCTTTTTTTTTTTTTTTAATGATTTTCATGTAACCTACAATGTCTTTTTCAGGTTTTCCAAGGATGTGGCCAACCTAAACCAGCACCTGCCCTGAGATCTTCCCGTTCTGTCCCTGAAAACTTCAACACCAGATTTAGGCCATATAACCCAGAGGAGCGACCTACAACTGCTGCTGGCACAAGTTTGGATAGGCTGGTAAGGCAAAATAAATTCCATTTTCAAATAAGTGGAAATGGCTTGAAGATAGAGTAGAAGAGTGGTAAACTCCTGAGAATTTATTTTTAATAATTTCATAAGCACTCTATATAGCTTCTATTCCAGCTGTTCCAGCATTCAGTGTATATTTTTTTCTCCATTGGACATAGTACAGAATTGCATTGTAGGAGAACAATATTACTCAGTTTTTATGTATTAGAAATGCTGGAAAAGAACAAGCTCTTTCCTGGAGGCCAAAAAACAGATGAGCCATGGCAGGTACTTTGCAGGATAAATTCTCTTTAAAAAGTGATCTGCAGCAATATTTCTTTTTTTTTTTTTATTTCATTAAAAATGTTTTTGTGTATTAAAGCAATTTTTAGCAGTTAGTTCTTTAACATATCCACTTGCAAAGGCACATTGCTTTGTTCCACTTCTTTACTTAATTATAAAATTACCACTACTTTATTTCCATCCATGTCAAAAATTGACTTTTATCAGCTCAAATTTCAGTGATCATTAAACTTGCTTTATTTATTCAGTCATTTTGAAAACAAGACGTTAACATATGCTTATTTTCTTTACTACCAGCCATTGGATTCACATTTCAGACTTTGATGCTCCTACTATTTATACATCTATAGATTTACAGTGAGCTAATTATTATAACTGATAATACTGTCTCAGCAATCATCTCGAGGTAAAACTGATGAGCAAAATTAAAGAGTTGTAGAGCGTCAGAATCAAAACAGACCATATTGCATACCTTGCCCTTGTCAAGTTTATTGCTGAGCACTTGAACAACATTGATCTGTCTGGCAGAAGAGAGTCGTGCTCAGGGCTGCAGCAAGAGTGAGGGGAGAGTAGCACCCAGCTGGAAACACCCACCGTTAGCTGGTGGTACAAGATTTTGGTGAGCTGAGCTCCTCCTGGGTACCAGGCAGATGCTGGCTGCACTAGGGTGCCAAAATGTTTTGCTATGGTTTTGATGATGAACCTAGGCTGTCTAGAGGTTTCTCCAATACACATCCTAAATTGCTGAGCAGAAACCCAAGTATACTAATTCAGGTAAGGACGTGGGTATCTCTTTGATACCATCATTCAGCAGATTTCTTTGATGATCACAGTAGTCTTCCACAGTTCCAGCTCCTTCCAGTGGTCTGTCTCTATGCTGCATTCTGTCAATCTACTGTAGACTGTCAATCTTCATGGCAATTCAACTGGAAAATAGCAAGGCATTTCTAGTTAAAACATGAGATTACCCTGCAGCAAAAGGTAGCGTTTGTTAGTTCTCTGCTCTCCTGGAAATAGCATGGCCTGATTATCCAAAAGGAGAAGTAGAAAAGAAGATGTCTACCTACACTGTAGACTTAGGTCTTTCTAATACAGCAGATTCATAACGCAGTGTAGCATCTTGGGCTAAAAAACTGACTGGTAATGCTCAATTCGTATTTTAATTTTACCCTTTCACTTTAGATTCAAAGAACCAGCTCTTGTGTATCACTCAGTGCAGAGTCCTGGATCTTAATCTAGAATTGGCCAAGGTGAAGCCAAAAATCATCAAAGCCTGTAGGTTTCAGTCATGCTCCCTCAAAGTTAAAGGTTGCTCACAAAGTGGGAGGAAGAAGGAAAAAAGAAGACTGGTAGCATAGTTCAGCTTGGATTGCTCTTATGTTGTAAGAACAGTTCAAGCATTTTTTGAAAAGACAGGCAGATTTAAGGGACATTTCATATTGACATAAGGAGAATACTTCTAAACAGATTAATGCCTTTTTTAAACTACAAACTTCCAAAATACTGAGCAGCATCCTGAATAAACCAGGGGTGTGTCATATGCTTCTGGCCTTTAAAGTCCATAGCTAATGAAAATTGCCAATGTACATGATCCTTTATAACTCATAATATCTTATAGACTTTTGAAAGGAAACTTGTCTCCATATGGTTTAGCTAGGTGTGTTCACATTTTTTTTTTCAGAACAAAGACTTTCGCATTGCTACTGTTGCTTTAAAAGGTGTTAAAGCCAAATAACTGTTTTTCCTGACAGTGATGTTTAAAATAATAATTATTGGTGGCCTGTTAGTGATGCATGTTGGTATCAAATCCATTTCCAAATGGCAGTGACGCATGTGTTATCTCCTTTTGAGTTGAGATCAACAATCCCTTGAGTTGAAGGTGGCCACTGACCTCAGCTGGAGCGAGGAAAAACTGTTTATGTGGATTAGAGCAGAAGGCCTTGTTTCTGAGCTGTAATCCCTTACCAGCACTTGGGAAAGGTCACTGTCTGCATCTCACACCAGTTTGGGTCATTTTATCCAGAAGGATATCAGTGCTGCACTCCTACCTCGTAGGAACACCATTCAACATGCCTACATTAGATCCTTAGCTTTCAATGTGCTGAATCATTCCCTGAAGCACGTATCTCTCTTCATTAACTATAGACAGAGCCAGGAGGACCAGCCTCAGCTTGATCCTCCTAACCCTTGTGTTGCTGACAGGATGTAAGGAGAATCCCACTTACAGCAGTTTTCCAGTCTGAAATATGATCATTTTCTAATGCTTGCTTAATGCAAACATACAGCAGTATTAGTATTTTGATAGTATTGCCAAATAGGTAAAGCCCCTTTTGATTATTACAGATATAAGAAACAAATCTTTCCTTGCAAGTCAGCTTCAGTCTTACATTAGTGCTTTTAGAAGTCTGTTCTTGAATGTGTATTCACAAAACTGTCAGACCACTTAACTCTAAACTGTCATCACAAAGCCCAAGCATGCAGCTATGTAAACCTCAAAAGAAGTGACAGACAATTCTGCTTTCATCTGTCTTTGATACTACATTCACAGAAGAGACCAAGTTTAGAAAATATTTACTCTGCATCTGCATCTTATACAAATGTGTAGCATCCCTGAACCTTTTTTTTTCACTCCTGCTCATATTCCCATTTATAAACTTATTCAGTTGAGCATATTTTATCAGGTAGGTTGCACAAAGCAACCCTCATAAGAAGCCTACACTGAAATCACCAGATACCAAACCCATCTGAGAAACATTTCCTTCATCCTTGCCTGAACATGTGTGGTTAATCCAGCTATTCCATTTCAAGAGAAGAGAAAGCAGTTTCCCTGTGTTATTGTCATATCTGTAAGCAGTAAAGCTTAGTAAATAGGGAATAGATCAAAAGAAATTGTGAGAAATGTAAAAAAACAAAAAATCCCACAAAAAGCAGTGCTGTAACTGGTTTAAAATGCAACAGATATTTTAGGAAGTTATGTAGTTTGAGAGTTGTCTAAGTATGGATCTAAAGCACCATCTGAGACATCCCAGAGTATCTGGAATATGGGATCGGTAGATGTGTCACGGGACTAGAGGAGAGCAATATACCTCTGGAGCAGCAGTGGTGAGCTGGGTAGGATATGTTGCAGCATCTCAAGCAATTCAAGATACCTATGCTTGGGCAATTGAACACATCTTTACAGGAGAGGGCATAACAGTTGGACTCTTTCTGAAGTCAATGGAGAGAGACACACATGTTTGGAGAATGATTCACCCCATCTGTCATAGACACCTCTCACAGATTGGGAAATAAAAAGCTCTGCTGAGATATCCGTATGTAGATATGCAGCACTGAGATGTCTCGGACTATCCAAGACATCTAATTGAGCTGGCAGATAGGACAGAAATTTGGGATGCTCATGCCCTCCTGGGCTGGCAGTTGAAGGCCATGTAGAACACCCTAGAGGATGCCCACTATGTGGCATCCCAGTGTGAGAAGAAAACTGAGCCCCAGCTGTTCTCTAGAGGTCCCTCTGGGTGGATTTGGCTACATAAACATAGTCACATCATGTTATTTGAGATGCCTATGGTTTTCAGGATGTCCAAATGTGAAAGCAAAGTTACAGGAGACCTGGCTGGAAGTAATAGAGAATACCTCAGAGCTACTATATTCACTTGCTATACCTATATTTAGGTAACTGAATTCCACCTATTTCTCTACTGACTGTAACAGAAGTAAAAATGAGGACATTTCTGATACAATATAGAGATCCATAGTGTAGATACCTGTAACCAGCTGTCTAGATTTGATGTTTAGATGACTGTAGCTTTTACTGTCAACAGAGAGAAATAAAGGGCTTTGCTCAGTTGTCCAAGTATAGGTTTAGGCAACTGAACTGAGATGAAATATTTCTGAAGTACAATTCATCTCATCCTAAAATATATGTTTAAACAGCTCAGAGAAATCATTCCATATCCCTCTCCTACAAAGTGTCAAAAAGTGACAGCTTTGGTCTAGGCATCTAGCAGTTACACCTGAAGTTCAGTAAGATAAATACTGTCAGAAATTAAATTATTTTAACCACTGAGCACAGCTGCTTCTGTAGAGTATGATCTAAAATTTCCCATTTAAAATCAACTGCTTATAAAGACTCGTTATCTTCTCTGTAGTTGCCTGTTTGGTATAACCTGTGGTTTGTTTTGTTTTGTTTTGTTTCTCTGTTCCTTGAATGTTTCCCTCTTGCTTCCCAGAGGACTATCTGGAGGACAATGCAACATGGTGTAAGCTTTGGTATTCTTATTCTTCACCTTCATTCCCATTTGTCTTTGTACAATGCTGGGCAAAACACTTCTTTAAGTTTCATCTTCACCATCTTTACTTTGTGTGTGCCTTGTAGGCTAAAATGCTAGCAGTTCTTTCTGTAATTTTGCATTCTGGCTGATTTAATTCTGCCCAGTACCCAGAGCTGCTGGTTCCTTCGAGTATTTTTCTCCCACTTCAAGGATGATGTCTCACCTTTAGAAAGGAGAATCTGTATTCCCTCAGTGAGCTAACAGCTGGCATGAGTGTTCCCCTGTCTCAGACCCCACATATGCATGTGCAGCAATGCAGACACTGTGGTGGCATTCCATTCTTAGTCCTCTGCCTTGAGCTAGCACTGAAGAAACGGAAAAAGCTCCCAGACCTTCCTGGGCTCTCTCCCTAGAATTGCCCCTGTGTTGCTGTCTGATCTAGGGCAAACCACTGAGCTTCTCTGTGGGAGGTTGATAAAGTTGATTCCCTTATGCTTCCCAGATTCATAAGTTTTTGTGACTGTCAGAATTGCCTGGTTTCAGACAGAAGGCCTCCTCAGCAGGGTTCAGCACAGCCCAAGGAGAAAGCAGGAGCACAGCACCATGCAGACATACATCATCTCACTTATGAAGTAGCTCAAAGCATTTAGCTAGGATTATTATACCCTGCTTCTTAGCAGGGCTAGTTAGTCTACAGAGAGCACCATGCTGATATAGCCCCACTACCTCCTGCATTTGAGCTGCCTCAAGTACCTCTGTATCCACCACATCACCATATAGCACAGCACTGCCTTAATTCAGCTGGAATTTCTCTCGAGAACATACTGCAGCCTGACCTGGCTGGACGTGTATAAAATAATTCCACATTTTCTTTCAGGAGGACACGGAAGCCTTCTTGACTTTCCCAAAGGGAGCTGATGCCCTATTAACCATGTAATACATAATGTACATGCATACTATGGAGATAGGCAACTGAGAAATTTGCCGTGGCATTTTGTGAGCGATTTACATTCAAGTACAGTATAGTGGTTGCATAGATAAGTGGATGAACATGCACCCCATCTGGAAAGGAAACCTTTCATGCTCTTTACCCTAGGGAAGGGAATATATTGTGTGACACTTTTTAGGAAAAGTGCTCTTTTGTCTTCCCTCCCACTTTCCTTAAAATAAAAGGAAAGTCTAAATTTCCATGAGCAAAAGACCCTGAAACATTTTGTTTCCAGGAATAAAGTGAGGTGTATTTTAAGTGTTCATTCAGTCACTTTTTTTTTATTCCATTGTGTAATGATTTTTGTTACAATAAAAAAATGCAATAATAACCTAACAAATCTGTTGCAAACAATTCATTCCCAGTCTTTGAAACTATATGAAGTAAAAAATATTATTAAAAAAAAAATAATCTGCTTTGCATTTTAGCTATAAAAGACTGAAATTAACAGGACAGTATACTATGAAGACATTGATCTGCATTGCCCAGGGAATCCTCTGGGACACTCTTGAAAGTGAAGTTTATAGTTCAGCTTTGTTAAAATCCATTTAGTCCAAAGTCTAGAAATGTTAGATATATGTAGTGATAGTGCAATTTTCCTGAGATAGGATATTTATTCCAAACATTTTATTTCTCAAGAGGCCCTAGAATAAAATCCAGTAGGTATAAATCTTAGAGGGTTCAAAATACTGAGATTAATTTTTCAAATGCCTTCTGCATACAGAGGCCATAGGGGAAGATACAAACAATGAGCCTGTAAAAGGCTTCATAGCTCAGGATGTTTCGGTCACACTCCTAAGAGTGCAAGTGACAGGCTCATGCAGGTGTTTTAGGAGCCCAGTGAGTTCCCACAGGCTGCTCCCCTGACAACTCTTGGATGCTGTGCTGTTGGATGTGCCATGTCCCCCTGTGTGATGTTAATCCGCAGGTAGCTCCTCTGTACTCCTCGGGTGTACAGCTCCTCCAGTTTTAGGTTTTGTGTGTTTAAACAGAGTCCTGTTTCTTATTAGCTGTCTGTATACAATGTGCACAATGAATAAATGTGTTTTGCAACATTTGTCGTGGTCTTTTGATGTCAGATTTAGGATTTGAATGGTTTTCCAAAAATAGGTGTTTGCTTAGTGTCGGGTTTTGTTTATTCTCAGTTTCTGCATCACAGTAATATCTAAGTAAGTTTAAGTCTGCGATCACTTTGTCCCTCACGGTTAATACCAGTTTCAGGTGGCAAAGGCAGATGAATGATGGTGGCTGTCAGAACTCTCCTGGGACACCTGCCAGAATCCTGTTTTTAAAAACAGCGATATTATTCCATCCCCCAGTTGAATGGTTCTGCATGCTGCTATACCTGATGCATTGCATTCCTAGCGCACGTGAGGCGGTTACTAAGAAAGAGCTTTGTTACGGTGGTTGCCTCTGTCTGCAGGTGGAATGAGTCTGCCTGCTGTTCGGACCCTGCTTAGTATGAGCAAGGAAAGACCGTCTTCCAACAGTAAGAGGAAAGATAGATCTCTACCTTAATTAGTTGTCAAAAGAAATGTACAATCTTGATTACCACACAGTGTCTGCCTTGCCTGAAAAGTGATGTGTTGCCTGTCTCATTGAACACAGTGCCTGCTTGAATGTCTTCTAAAAATGTACTCGTTAGTACTAGTTGAACTTCCTTTACCTGAGAGGTGTGAAGACCCACTGAGAGTCATCATATCATTTCTAGGAACATCTTAGGGGTATGAACAGTCTTATGTATCCTTGTTAGAGAGATGAGGAATACAAAACCTGTATGCAAAAGCCACTCCTGATTTCTAGACTTGTCTGCACACAGTAAGATGAAGAATTGGTATAGTGATGGGTCCTCAGTTGTATATTGAGAAATTATGTGAGTCCTGAGCTTGTCAATTAGGTTAAAGAAAGGCAAGATATATAGGCTACATATACTCATTTAGAGATGACAAGAATCTGAATTACCCTCTGAATTACCCATTTCTCCCCACTGAGTATGAAGAGAATCTGGATTATTAGCTCAGACATCCAATTTGTAAATATCTAAATGTAATCATAATGCTAGGCTTTAGAGTTAGGCCCTATGAATCAAAGTCACATAAAGGAGATTTTGGTCTATAAAATACATTGATTGATAGTTCCAATCATACTTCTAATCATACACATAGTTGTGATATCATCAGGTACCTAGAAGTATGGCTAGTCTCCAACAAAATAGTTCATTTGGAGGCTGCACAAGTTTTATTCAATGACAATTCCCCCTTGTAAATCTAGATTAAAATCCACTTCTTTCCATTTAATGTGTTAGGCTCTGCTCAATAAAGACTAGGGTTTTTTTTTCCAGTATACAGAAAGTTTGTATTATCAGCTTCTGGAAGATAACCTAAGCAGGAAATACATCAATACTACTCTTTCAGCGGAAAGATAGATCACATTTCATTTTGTGTGCCTGTGCATGAATCTGTGCGAAGGAAAAGTGAATTCTTAATGTTCTTATTAATGCTAAAGAAAGATAGTGACTATATAAACATCCTCTGCATTTTAGCACTTTGACATGATATTAAAAGAAAATATATGGTTTAAAAATTGGTAGCAGGGCTTGTGTCCCCACTTGCAGTGCATAAACCATGCTCATTTAGATGCTTCCAAGTAGCACGACAGTAACAACGATGACTGACTACCTGCCTGGAAGGTGTTACACTGTGATGAATTCTTGCATTGTTAATAAGAGTACAACCAATAAGTTCTAAGTTTCCATAAAAAATTGATTTTATAATACATCACAGGTTCATTTACCAGGAGAGAATTAGAAGGTCCTTTTGTGCAAGTGACTACAGACCATAAAATGTCTTTTCAGCAACAAAGTTCATTGTGCACAAGTGTGGATACCAACAGAGAAATTAAAGCTTTGGTAATTTCTGAATTAATGGCAAAGAGTGATTCTCACTCTCCAAAGAAAAATATGTGTTGTACTTGACTGGCTATTTGTTTTTTCCAGCCTTTCACATCTAATTTTATTTTGTTAGACTGCAGCACACACATTGCAAACTCATAACAGACGTGCAATGCTGCATTCCACCTATAACAAAGAGTAGGTTACAGCAGACTGAAACCGATTTCCCAAACCAAACATCTCATCCCTTTTTTGGTAATAATAGGGAGAAATTGACACTTTATGGACTTTTAAATCTATTACTAGTAGTTAGAGGGGAGGTAAAATACAAGGACAATAATGGTTTACCTTCATAGAAATAGTGACCCTCTTGTGAACTTCCTTTAGTCAAAACCAAATATTTTACATTGTGAAAGATTTCCTGTATTTCCCTCCTGTTTTTATCTCCCATTCCCCAATCATATCAACATATCCATCTAGGTTGTTGGGATCGCAATATAGGATTCTTCTATAATACAGCTGCCTGTAAACAGCAAAGCTTGAGCAGCTACTTACAGATACTCATTGATGGGAAAGCCAAGATGTTTAATAATACTGGAGAAGGGGAAAGGGAAGGTCTGTTAGCAGATCCAGCTAGTATAGAACCTAGCAATATCACAGCTCCATGTTAGAGCAAAATGCATAGCTCACATATTACCACTCCAGATACATATTCACCATGGAAAATTGGAGAACACCTGCAAGTGTGTTTTAGCAAATCCCACTCAGGACACAGGGATGTACTGAGGTACACAGCAACAGAGAACTCCAGCTACAGGATTAGGACTTAGTGGTATGAAGTATCTCCATGGTTGGTTAAGAAAACAGGCATTTTCAGAGCATGATTCCCAGTTTAATGTAGACATCTGCCACAGATTGCATGAATAGCTCTGCCTGGAAGTGCCAGTGTTTCTCAGTTCTGAAGAACTTCAGGCTTGACAAGATATTTAGCTTACAAAGGTCTAGAGCTAAGCTAGACTAACCCCTGCAAAGCAGTCAATACCTGACTTCTCCACAAGTAGCCCTACTGAAGTGAATGTGACTGAGACTATTAGAATTTAGGACTTAAGTGTACTCACTGGGGACTGAGTAGATGCTCACAAGTTTACCATGTTCTGGTGGCTTTGAAATCTGGTGGCAGTGATCATAGATGACCACCATGTACATGTCTTTGTTGGTTTTCTTGGGTTTTGCTGCTTCTACACTGAATGTATGTCATGTACATGTCATTTGTGGTACATAAGAAATTGAATTCACTGTGTTTTACTCGGTGTTTATAATACAGGTGCTCTGTGGAGCTGGAATTGTTAATATCCCATGGTGGCAATGAAGAGATAGTTAAGGTGGTCAGTAACAGGCAGAATTCACTTGCTGAAACACAAATGTCTTGTGCTAAGTGAGATGACCCGAACTATCTAGGCATCTGCAAGGAGTTAACAGATGTGCATAGGGCCTTGCAGAAGTTATTGAGTGTTCCGGATGCTCCAGAGGACACCAAAATGGCATTAGGTTCATTTATTTCTATATTGAATGAGGGATCTAGGAGTTACTAATAAGATCAAAATGAGGCAGCTGGCCTACCTAACTCCCTAGACTCCACTGACTAAGAGGTCATACACTGTCCAGAGGCATCTAGGGCCTTCACATGAGGGTCTCAGGTATGATGCAGGACCTACTGGAGACCTGTAATGGCATGTGGAAGAAAGGGAGGGCCTCCAAAGGCAGTGGATACTTCTGTGCAGGCAACTGAATCCCACTCCAGGTCTCCACTGTCTGTGGTGGGGTTCTTTGACACCCAGCTCACATGTCAACACCCACACTGAGAGCTTCTAAATTCAGGCAAGACTAATTCACTGCCAGAGCCTGATGGACAACTGATATCATTGTTATTCATTTGTATGGGAGAAAACCACGTTGCTGATACACAGCCAGCTCTTAACAGTCCCTAGGATAATTGCCTTTGCTTCAAAGTGCTGGGAATTTTGCTTTCCCATGATATATTTGAACAGCATAAACACCATATAAGAACCCAAATTAATACAGACTGGAATTTAAGTTGTTTTCTCCTCAAACATTCAAGCCCATAAAAATTTCCAGTACATAATAATAACTGTGTTACCTAAGTAACTGCTAGAGTGGCTAAAGTAAAAAGCTAATTGCTTGAAGTGCATTTCCTCTTTTAATATAGCCTACCTACAGTGCTCATATATTAGAAGTGTGATATACACGTAGAAATAATAGAAATTTGAGAAACACATTTCTTCTGCTGAAAAAAGCAGGAATCACTTGAAGAAAAAATTTCACCACATAATAAATGAACCTGAAAGAAACTTCCCTTTCCATGACCTCACAATGAATGTTGATGGGCTTAAAAATCAGAGAACATTTATAATCTTGGAAATAATATGTCCATTAAAATCCTTTCAACTGTTAATCTTTCATTCAGATGAAATCTGTTCAACCAAGCGGAGGTATCTAGCACTAGAGATAGCCAAATAAGGTATCATTTACTGTCAACTGAGAGAAATAGGTGCTTTCAGGGCACAGTCAGTCTAGGCTACTTTAAAAATCTCTGTTGGATTAAGATGCACTTGCTCCCTTCAGTTCCTGTTTCTCCTCATTGACTGCAGAAGAAGCTGCAGTCATAGCTTGAACATGGATGCTGATGTCCTGTGAGATTGATTTCATTCTCAGGCTCTGTATTATAATGCTCACAGCATACAACCTGGATACACTGTGAAATTACTGTCATACATCTTGATGGTATTTCTACTTCGTTTGTTGTGACAAGAGGTCACCATGTGCTAGACATTGAACACATTAAAAATAAGTTTTCCTGTCTTGAGCACCTTAATAAGATCTTTCTTTCACGTGTTCTTGTCTTCTGAAGTAGAAGATGGAAGATTCTCAGTCATTGCTCATTGCCTCTGTACGATTTTCTGATCATCCATTTACACTATGGAAATGGAGCGATCCAGAAAAATTAATCAACTGTTTCTGTTGAGCATGATCTTCATAATATGAAACTTAGCAAATTCTGAATTGGTAACCTGTTTGCCCCACAAGGGAAAGAGGAGAATGTTGACATAGTCTTCCCCTCGGCACTTACGGTTGGGCAATTCAGTTCAGATTACACCTCCACGTTCAGAGTAGTAGAGAAGCAAAGCTGTCTGGGGTAGAATGAATACCCTCCTCTTTGGGATGTTCAGAACACCTTTGAAAGAAGTGATGGCACTGGAAAACCACAGCTGGTTTTATTTGCAACCCATCCCTCCCATACTATGATGCCCACATTGCTGGGAAAGGAAAAAGGACAGCTCCTGTCTCAGTCTCACCCAGCTCCTTATTCCCAGGCCAGCTGGAGTTCACCCAGGTAAAGACCTTTGTTAGATGGAAAATTGTGAACTCAGCTTCTCTCTACCTGCAGAGAGAGGCCCAGCTTCATCACACTTTTCATCCAGTCACCCCTTGACTGATAAAAATCCATGTAGCAAAACTGAGTCCCTTAAAAATCTCTTTTATCACGAAATCAGCTGGATATAGACAGAAGAGTGATTGATTTGAGAAAAAATACTGCTTGTGAAATGTGCAGCAGCTCACTCAGGAATATGATCAGCTGCAAATTGACTTGGTAATGTCCTGGGACAAAACCCCTGGAATTCTCAAGCTAGCTGTGGAAGCACTTTTTAAAAATTCTGTTTCCCACAAGCTGTAATACTGATTTATTTCTGTGCTAAAATGTGAAAAAAACACAGCTGGCAAACACTCTTTCAGAGATCTAGAAAATAGTTAATGATATATAGGGACATATTCTTCAATGTCATTTGTTCCTTAATGTCTCCCCATGGCAAAGGCACCATAATCACTTCAAGGCCACTCATCCTCATGCTAAAACATTCTCTTGCCTCCCTCAGCCATTTGCTTTATCAGAGAGAAAACAGAGATTGGAAGAGCATCATTGTAAGAAAGGAGATGTGACCAAGATATTTCCATGTCTTATAACCATCTAAAGATTTAATTCTGGCCTCCTGGACCAAATGACCAAGGCTACCCTCTCATTCTGGGACATAAACTATACTCTGCTGGTACTCAGTGGATGCTAAGGACACGAGAAGTTGCTGAACTTTGCACCCTGACAGGTACCCACAAGAACTCTGAAAGCTCTCGGGCAAATGCAAGTGAACTTACTGGGCTTTCAGGAAAGACTCAGCTGCTGCATGTTGGCCACACAGCTGAGTTTACACCCATACTTGCAAGTTGCTTCCCCATTTGAAGCATGAGAGTGTCTGACGCTTAGAAAATCCAAATTTGCTTTGCACTTGTTCAGATAGTCATGCCCTAAACGAGTCAGGAATGTTTTTAGATTTTTCTGTATTAATACTGACAAATAACAGGATTAACAACACTAAGATTCTCTTTAGGATTTGTTGCACCTCCGAATGCAATGTTATCTGGTTTTGAGACCTATTGTCTTGCTGAAGTGTTTTCTAACAAAAAAGCAACACTCACACTATAATCCATGCTAATGACAAACTTCCAGCAAGGAGTCCAAGGCTCAGCCTTCATTTGCACAATTCACCATTTAATTTTAATGGATTAAATTGCATAGTCAGGGGAAATGTGCACTGATAAGAACATACCTGTGAATGCTTCATTCTTGCTGCACTGGTGGAAGTTGCCATAGTAACATATCAGGATAAGTTAATCGAGCTTTGCCTGTTATCAGAAACCAGATGGAGCAAAGAACCCCAGCTATGGATCTTTAGGCAGCTGTTAAAACTCAGATTGAAGTTCAGCTAGAGGTAAATATGGAAAGCGCCTGTCAGACAGAAATCATAGCCGTAATATGTTGGTATAAAGGAATTACAGAGGAAAATGGTGAGATGAGGCAGAGCAAGGAGTGGTTTAAATTTTTATCACTAATATTTAAATGTTTTTCTGGTTTAGAAAGTATGTTTATTTAAAGAAGATTCTGATATTCCACATGGTTTGCTCCATTCCTTATGGGACTACCATACCTTATTTGCTTATTCAAAGCAATTTTCCTTCTCTACTCAGTCTTATGGGGGTCAGTCCAGCATAGGAAAACCAAACTGTCCTAATTCACTTTCATATGCCATCATTTATAACCTCCAGAAATCACAGAATCACAGAATGTTAGGGATCGGAAGGGACCTCAAAAGATCATCTAGTCCAATCCCCCCGCTAGAGCAGGAACACTTAGATGAGGTTACACAGGAATGTGTCCAGGTGGGTTTTGAATGTCTCTAGAGAAGGAGACTCCACAACCTCCCTGGGTAGCCTGTTCCAGTGTTCTGGCACCCTCACTGAGAAGAGGTTTCTTCTCAAGTTTAAGTGGCACCTCCTGTGTTCCAGTTTGCACCCATTACCCCTTGTCCTACCACTGGTTGTCACCAAGAAGAGCCTGGCTCCATCCTTGTGACACTCACCCTTCATATATTTATAAACATTAGTAAGGTCATCACTCAGTATCCTCCATGCTAAAGAGACCCAGCTCCCTCAGCCTTTCCTCATAAGGGAGATGCTCCACTTCCTTCATCATCTTTGTTGCTCTGTGCTGGACTCTCTCCAGCAGTTCCCTGTCCTTCTTGAACTGACGGGACCAGAACTGGACACAATATTGCAGATGCAGTCTCATCAGGGCAGAGTAGAGGGGAAGGAGAATCTCTCTCGACCTACTAATCACCCCCCTTCTAATACACCCCAGGATGCCATTGGCCTTCCTGGCCACAAGGGCACAGTGCAGGCTCATGGTCATCCTGCTGTCCACCAGGACCCCCAGGTCCCTTTCTCCTACTTATACTGGAACCTGGGGTTGTTCCTACCCAGATGCAATACTCTACACTTGCCCTTGTTATATTTCATTACATTTTTCCCTGCCCAACTCTCCAGCCTGCTCAGGTCTCACTGGATGGCAACACAGCCTTCTGGCGTGACAGTCACTCCTCCCAGCTTGGTGACATCAGCAAACTTGCTGATAGTACACTCTATTCCCTCATCCAAATCATTGATTAATATATTGAATAATACCTACACTCACTTTCTTTAACAGTACCTGTCCATGGCTGGGTGGTGATTTGTGAAGGAGAACAACAACATGATTTTCAAGGGCCAATGTGATTAAGATAACCATTGGACTCAATGATCTTGAGGGTCTCTTCCAACCAAAATGATTCTGTGATTCTATGATCCATGTTAGACTAGCAAAAAACTTGTTTCATGCAGTATGACAACCACCAAGAAAGTGATGAAGAAGAAAAGTGCTGGATATTCCACCAAAGGTGCCCTGGAGCGCAGGGTGGAGGTAAACAGTACAGAAAGGCCTGAGTAGGTTTCCCCATGAGTATGTAGGCAGGGAGGTTAGAGGTGGCCAGGGTTTGGCTGTGTGCTTAGGTGCGTGTTCAGGGAACATCAAACTTCTTGAGGCCTTTGCTTGGGAACACAAAGTGTATTCATCTCCATCTATCACCAGCAGCCAAAGAGAGCAAGCAGTCAATTTTGTTTTGTTTGTTTTTGTTTGTTTGTTTGTTTGTTTTTTCCTGTGTGTACAATTTTTAACTCACCAATAGGATTTGGGTGTGAAAGGCCATGATGATATGGCCAGAGCAAGAAGATGCCTAGTGCCCTACACCTACCGGCCTGTGTGATAAGTGCTGCATAGTGCTGCAGCCTAGTAAAGATATCCCGTGGCATTGAGTGTGGAGCATGCTGTGCTGGCTGCCACCATGGGAGTGAGCTGCTAGTCTGCACTGCAAATTCAAGGGAGGGAGGCCAAAATCATGAGTCTCGGGTAGCCCACTTATGAATATAGAAGGAAAGCCAAGAGATGCTTTTCACCAACACAATCACCAACTTTTACACTTTGGGGTACATCATACGAGACAGCTTGAGCTAACTTTGCTCTTCATCAGAAAAGGTACTAATCCTGAAATGATCCACAGGCATCAAATGAATTTGAATTTCAACAAGCTAATCAGAAAGCCCCAAGGTTAGCCCAGCTTGGGAAGGTACTAAGCATCCATCTAGTTTCTATGAAGAGCACTCACCTGCACATTTTTCTTTTGATATTTTGCCAGGTTTTCCTAAGTAGGAAAATAAAATGAGATAAAATTACTAAAACCACCTTGAAAGAAAGTGTAAACATTGCAGAGATTTGGCTTGCATTGTACATTTCTTAAAGGGCTGGAAGCCATCTGTGGGATAATGTGAGGCAAGTTATATCTTCTGAAAGTAACAGAACCCAAGAAGCTTGTCAACATAAAAGGAGGATGGGTAAGCCAGTTCAGGTAAAAGAAAAAGTTACTCTTTTCTCTCACACCTGACTGAAGTAAAACATTTTGTGAGTTGAAAAAATCACAGGACTTGTTTTTTCTTTATTTTTATGGATAGAATCCTTTTCAGGGCTCCCAACAAGACAGAAGTTCTATTAATCTAAGAACTGTACAAACACATAGGTTTTGCACCAAGAACTTGAGTCAGAAATTAATTCAGATTCTGACCACTCCAGCCCGTGACCATCGAATCATATTTCCTTTGAAAAGCAGGCAGGAGATATGAATAAGGCAGATAATTCTTGCATGTTTCTCCTATATCTGGTTTTGATCACAACTAGAAACAGGAATAAGCAAACAAATGAAGTACAGTTAGCTTCTGACTTAGTCTGCTATCTCAGGTTGAAGAGAATGGCAGCTGTATTTTACAGATTTCAAAGGTTCACAAAAATGAAGTACTCCAGTTTTGAGGTAGTTCTGAGCTACATTCTGAAGGGCAGCTTTAAAAAACAAACAAGCAAACAAACAAACAAAACAAAACACATAACTGGTTATGTCCTTGCTTTGATGCAGAACACTGCATAAGCTGAAACACATCTCTAGGTCTGCAAAGTCCAGGCAAAAGTCCTGGAGAATGTCACTCCCAGTTAGAGACAACCTTGAAGGGTTGCTCTGAGAGTGGTCTGCCGATTGCTGTGGTGCCTTGCACCTTTCCAGTTCTCTATTTCTGCTGTTTGAATAACACCTTTTGGCTTGTCTGTTTGCATATTGTAAGCCAAATCTTAAAGGAGTTATAGTCACAGTGGTGATGTCCTGGATTTTAATGATGTAACCTCTGGTCTCCTTCATTTAATTTTTTCCTTTTTGTGACTCTTTTGGCGTAGCTTTGTCTTCCTCTTTAGCCTGCAATGGAGTTCTAACCCTCTACTTTTTCCATCTCAGGCTGTGGCTATGCATATGGTAGCTGATTTACAAATTCAGCTTCATGAGCAGTTGTACTGTAGAATAAAATAAGAGAGGCAAAGCATCTGTAAGAAAAGAAAACAAACTTGTTTAGATATAAGTGCCTTTGATCATCAAATGTGCAAGGGTACGGGGAAAATAAATAAGCTTATCTTAAAAGAGGACATAGTTTAAAGTCATTCCCAGTGTGAAAGTATTCTCTTTGCACAACTGAAACATAAATGATGTAGGATCGATGTTAGATGTTGGCCAGGCTATTTTAAAAAGGAGCCTGTAGAAACTGGACTAACTGATCACTGCCAATGAGTTTACTTGCTGTATGTCTCAAGACAGGGAAATTGAAACATCATGTAAAACTAGGAGCAAGTTGATGAAGAAAGTAAGCTGCAAAATGACAGGAAGAAGACAGGAAATATAATGACCAGTTCAACTGGTTGTTTGAATTGAAATTATTATATATGCAGCCTCAGGAAAGAAAAGCTCCCATTCCCTTCAACACATTTTGTAAAGGTTTGCTCCAATAATGAAAAATGGAAATGAGCCTCTCTAATGAATTATAGCAATTATCTCTCTGCTGGGGCAAGGCAACTCTGAATCCCGTCATATTCCCCCAAGAAAAGAAGCACTATGTGCTGTTATTCACCACACACCTCGAGAAATTCAACAACTTTTTCTTATTACAGTTTCTCTGAAGCATGAGAGTACTCAGCTGCCAGCCCATGGCACTTCTGGATTTCATACTGTGAATAGCCTTCAACTTCACTGAGCTGTGTTTGCACAGGGAGCTCTCTGTGTATGAGCAGACGGTTGACAGAGAATTAGATTGATTTCTTGCACTTGTACAAGACAGTAATTTATTCATGGATTATCAATTTGGTTAAAATAAAATCCAAGTTTTTTCTCACTTATGGGCCTTAGCAGATTTATGTGAAACTTGTGCAAATCATATTTTAAATGAAAACATTTATTTTCTATACCACATGTCATGCAATGTAAGAAAAGTAGTTCTAGTGTTTCCTTGTTAGGAATACCTTATCTAGATTTCCTGGTTGTTGTTTAGAGATGGCATAAGTGATTTGACAAGGTGAAAGGACTAGTAGTAAGATTAAATCCATTTATACTCTTTCCTCTATAGACAGGAAAACTCTGAGTACTTCATTTTACCATACATACAAATTTTTTCACACACAAAACATTTACATTCAAACTGGATCAAATGCATTTTCATGCAAAGCTATTAACTAAAAACTGAGGCATTTCCCCATTAAATTATACTTGAACTATGCAAAAAAAAAAGTGAACTAGTGTGGGTAAATAGCCTTCATTACAGGTCAAAAAGTCTATTATGTCTTGGACTCTTTTCCAAAGAAAAAGCATGTTTAATGTGTCCTCCCACTGTGAAATTAAGTTGCTGTTTACCTATATTAATAAAATCTGAAATATGTTGTCTGGGACATAACTGTTGACAGATTAATAAAAGCTCTTCATTTGTGATGCCCAACAGCTGTGCCAGAACATTATGTTCATGCAAGATGTTATGCTAAACCAAAATCGTTTGGAGCACCTGAGATGTCTTTATCTGAATGTTTTCATGTGATAAAGGTATACATTTATTCGTATATTTGTATCATACAGTTATATAACATATACATATAACCACATTTTTTGGAATTCCAGACTCAAAACTTCACAGTCCAAACAGAGATGTTTTGAGCAACCAGGAAAAAAAATTTGGAATATCCCATGTCTGTACCTCCATTCAACAGAGAACAACCTCTACAATTAACTGTTTAGAATGGACAGAACCTGTTTTCTCTCTTTCTTTTGACAGTGATAAACTCCTTACATCATGAACAGCCCTAGCCATAAATCTCACTTAAGGCCAAGGCTGTGCATCATCTCACTATCAGCATTCAGCCACACCACCCTGCACGTATGAGCTCAGAGCTCAAATCCCAGGGTTTATAGTCACTCATAAAAATTGCATCAAGAGCTTTAGTCCCAACACACCAGGATGACCCTGATTTCTGAAGGCAAGGCAGGATTCATCCTTCAGAGTGTGTGTTCCCAAATTGTGGATGGAAGAGCTGCCCTCCAGGAACCATGGTGAACCTGTGGCCACCAGCTCATCAATAGGCTTATCACTGCCAGGGAGCAAAACATAACACATGGAAGAGTTGTCTGCCTCAGGAGTTTGCACAGTTCATCGTACCATAAAACAGGAAGAGCTGAGAAGAATGAATGAGACTGGCTAATTTCCAGTTCATTTCCATGATACCTTATTGAAATGAAAATATGCCTAAAAGCTACACAGTGTAGAAAAGGGACAGACCCCTGAGGCTTTTATCTGAGTGAAGTAAAGTCTTTCTAGGCCAAGACTTCATCCTGCAGCCACTGTTTTATCCCTGTGGGTCTACTTGTTATTACCGTCCATGAGTAACCTAGTGGCAAGTTGCCATCTCCTTCAGATCTCTTCTTTCTTCCCACGCCTTATGCAAGGTATTTCACAGTTTCTGATCGCTCAAGGAGATATCGCTGCTCTTTTCCCTCTTCTTGATCTTTACGATTACAAATGTGCCGTGGGTCAGCTCTGTGCTCCACAGCAACACAGACTAGAAAGTCAGAAGTTGGCTTTGAGTGAGGTGGTGTACCTCTGCCACCCAGCACTGCACCACACCATGGGAAGCTGCCAACTTGGTTCCTAGAGGCAATAGAGACATTTTAGCAGAATTCTGCAGCTCTTGACCTGCCTATCCACAGGACTAACTGGTTCAATTCACAGGGCATTACCATCCAGACCCCAGGTCTGTAACTAGCTTGGCTGGGGTTATCTCAAGGATCTCTTGACTGCCATGACATAGCTGTGCTCCTTGTCCATCTTCTTTCCCATTCATTCCTCTCCAAATAGCACAGGGTTTTCTGTGTCAATTCCTTCTCATTTTATAGCTTTTGTCTCTCTTAGAGGGACAGATGTCACGCTGTTGAGGTAGTCTGTTACGAGGTAGTTTTGCACCCAAATTTGTATTGTCTAGGGCCTGGTTTTGATGTGTCCAGTTTGATGTGTAAATTACAAATTAACTCACATAACTTCAGCAGCACAAAGCATAGAGATGAGCCCCAGCTGGGCATCTAGGATCCCTGAGGCAATCCCACAGCCATCCAGTTCATGCACTTTCTCAGAATAGGATCAATTGGCCTCTAGAAATGACTACAGTGGGAATTCAGACAACTAGGTTAGCCTAAATTTTTACTTCTGAAGTAACTGGACTTAGATGAGATGAATGTTGCTTGTAGTGAATTACAATAGCATACAACAACAAATGCCAGTTCTTTAAATGCCTTAGTCCTCTAAGCAGTGCCTTTGGAGGTAGTATGGTGGTGGTTATGTTTCTATCTTAATCTGTGCATACTAGTGATAGGTCTTGCAGCTTTCGGTGGTTTTACTGGTAGAATTCAGTATGTGTTTTGCAGGTAGCACAAATTGGTCATATAATAAATATTTTATGGAATATGACAGCCCAAGAGAGTGATCTAAATTGCTTATTATTTTAGTCTATTTACATAAAACATATTTTGATAGAGTCAGATACAAGTCCATGCATCTGGGAACAATGACCACCTGCAAGACCTAAAATATGTGAGACTATTTTGCAAAGGAAGGACTTGAGACAACAGAGGGGATAGTAGGAAAAGGTAAAGTAGAAACTTCCAGCCGCTGTGACAAAAAAGCTTAATCATCACACATGCAATGGTGAGGATTTACATCTTTGTCTGAATATGGAACTGATGGGTCCACTTATATCTCTGAATAAGAAAGGGCTGGGGTGTGATTGCCCACACTGCTTACGTGTTAATGCATTGCCCATCACAGTTTAGGCCCACAGCAATAAATCCACTTCAAGACATGGACATAGCTTGAAGGTTAACAGAAAACATTCCCAAAAGCCAGCAGCTGGGTCACGAAGTCAATGCACTTTTGACCTCCCAATCCAGCATATGCCTCCAACACTGTCTTAGCATTTGCTGTCCCAGTGTCACCCTCAGAATACTTTGCCAGATACCTGGCACACTTCGGGGTGTGTAACACATGGGCCAAGTGCTGTGTAGAACAGATGCAGGGAGTTTCTGCCACTTGGCTTCAAGGCAAAACTCTGAGAACATTTCTAGAAAGAGGCATTTATTTTTTAAATCCAGACTTTCAGAAGGATGGTGAGAAGTCAGAACAGTATGAGCCATGCATAAAGGCTAGAAAAATACCTTACAATGAAAGACTTAAAACTTCTCTTAGTTTATCTAGAAAAGATCAACAAGTGACTTGGTGGTTGTGTCTATGTGCCTCCAAATGAGAAAAGTCCAAGTGGTAAAAAACTTAATCTAAACAAGAAATACTAAGTACCTATGGCTGGATGGTGAAGCTAGAAAAATGTCCTTTTGAAATAAGGCGTTTGTTTAACAGGGAGGATGGCTAATGACATGAGCAGACTCCAGCAGGAAGTAGTGGGTTATTCCCCTGTCATTTTCTGGTAATTTTCCATTTTTAGTAAAATTCAGGAGCAATGGGTGAAAGTCCTTTTGAAAGAGGTTAACACTGTGTTCTGTCTGTCTGTAACATCAACAAATCCAGGGCTGTTAATTCAGAAGATAAAGAGTTAACTGGGAATATTCTTTCCAGTAGAATGGATAAAACCAGAAACAGATCTTGATAAAAGTTTCACTGCTTATATATTAGTACAAAAGCAATGTGTAATGCATTCTTGGCACAGTACACAGCTTAGTAAGCAGTGCACCAGTGGCTATATTCCATGCTTATTCCATTTTCCAAGTGAATTCAATAGATCATTCCAGATAGAGTGTATTATAGTAATCCAGTCTTGAGCTGATGAAGGTATGTGGCATGGTTTTACTGGAGTGAAGAGGTTGTGTTTGGCTTTTCAGGCATAGATGGAAATATTTGGGTTTGTAATTGCAAGCTAGATATGCAGGAGTTTCTTAAGGTTTTATAGCACACGTGAATGGCCACCTGACCCCTCCCAGAGTGCAGTCACACTCTTTCAATTTTGATGCTGATATTATATTTTATAGTATTCACCCCTGTTCCTTCCCAGTTCACCCAAGTTGTCTCGGATAATCTGTTACACATCTGCAAACAGCTAATCATCTTCTGGCTGTCTCACTCACAGAGGTACTCACTTAGTTGGCCCATTGCATCAGTTGGAAGCAATGGGACAGATATGTAAAGTTTCATCAGCATGCTGTGTGCAGACCTCCACATGCCACCTACTGACTCCCCCAGTTCCATTTTGAGCTAGCTCAGTTGTTTCTTTATTGTGCCTGTAATGCAATTCATTCAGAGCTGGAAATAATCCCCAAGCTAGAAATAAACTGCTTGAATTTCTTATTTCAAGGGAGGGCTGCTAATTAGGTAAAAATCTCATACCGATTCATTTATATAGAAAGCAAATTTAATTTTTAAACCACTGAGAAGCAATAAGCACACAACTTTATGATGTCACTCTTAAAGAGATATTTTTTGGGCTTTATTTATGACCTAATTTTATACAAAACACCAGCAGTGTTGTGGGCATACAGGAATATCAACTAAGTGCAGAGAAATCAGATGCCATCTGAAAAAGTCCTTTGCTCTGTGATCACAACAGGCTGACTCTAATAGAGGACTCGGGTACTTGCAGGTTACCTCATGCAACAGCTAACTTTCAAGCAGCTGCATCCCAGTATTGGGTCCAAGAAATTGATTGGCATAGAAAACCAAAGAAGCTCAGAAGTATAATTTGAAATATGCATCCTCTGTAGATGGTGAAAGTGCATTAACAGGTAGCAGAAAATTTAAACACTGGAGCCAAGTTGCTTACTGAGGGCAGAAATACACATTAGCGCTCACTGTTTATGCTCCGAATACAAGTGCCACCTTGCCATGGTGACCACACACCTCAGTATATAAAAATATACTAACACAGTTCAAGTACAGCCTTGCAGAGTGGGGGACATGCCCACTGTGCCCACATTTCTAGTTGACTAGGTTTAGGTGGCTCTAGCTTCCACAGAAAGGATTTTAGGATAGCCCCTGAGACACACCTGACTTTGCTGACTGGTGTGGTGCAACCATGGCACCTCAGTCCAGCTCTCTCACTCACCTTCTTGGACCAGGCAGTTTGTAATGCTACACTGGAAACAGTAAGCAGCCACACCGGTTCTCATCCAGATGCCCATAAAAGCTCCTTCTGGGCTGACTATGCCTCTTTTTAAAGAGGACTTCATATCTGAATACAGTATTAAAAAATAGAAGAGACATAAGTATCTTGATGAAGATTATTCTTCCTCACAGCCCAACTCAGGGCCCAGAACCCACTTTCCATGCATCTGTTATCAGCAGAAGGGATGTAAGGGATGTAAATGCAAGACATTCTGCAGGGTGGTTGTACTGTATCTCACAGCTTATTTTCTCTATCAGTAGCCTCCTGTCACACATACCCGACTCAAAGTCAGCTTTCCTCTGTGTAAGGTCGAAAACAGAGAAGAGAAAATCTCTGGGCAGTGAGGTAAATTTCTCCCACACACAGTATGCTGTACCACCTTGGAACCATGGAAAGCCTTCTTTTGATTTTTAAGGGCTTTATTTTTGAAGCTATTTTGGTTATTTGGAGCCTGAGAAGTAGACACCATTCTCCAGAAATTTCTCTTCTGGCAATGCTTAAAATCCCTTGTCTCAGGAGGAAGAACAACCCATTCCCCTCATCTCCACTCAGTCCAATGTTCAAAAGTTTTATTTATATATACATCAACTTAAATCTCAGCTTCAAGTGGTATGACCTAGCCGCAAATCCTGCCAATTCCCAGATGTTCTTTGTCTAGTGCTGTATACTTCTCTCTCGGAAGACCACTCTGGGTCAGGGGATACCAGTGATTACCCATATTTCTTTCCTACATCCAAAGCAATCATTTTAAAGCTGCACGGTCTTTCTCACAAGCCCTTGTCTGGGTCTTGTCTAGGTCATATATTACTACTCAGTATGAAAACTGCAGAGTCTTGCTAGATTGACTATAAAATATCCGCAGGTTGCTGCAGGTTTTTGATTTGTTGCACAGTACTAGATGAAAATCCTTTCAGCTAAATGTGAATGAAGACTCGGGGTTTATATAGCAGCCATCCAAGAAGAGGTCGTCATAAGTCTACCATGTGAAAAGAAAATGTGGGCTAAAGGAGTGTAATTAAGAATATTTTCTGCAAGTAGTAGGACAGCATTTAGTAAGCTCTGTTCTTGAACGCTTCATGGTAGTAATGGCAACAACTGACACTTATGCTACACTTGTCGCTGACAGGTATTTGGGCTGGTCCCTGCCGCTTTCTTATAATAAATTTGTCACCAGCTGACAAAAAAGGTGCACTAATAGTGCTTTAAGAGAAAGGGAATGACTTACAAACCTTATTCTTTGTAAACCTGAGAGAGACTCTGTGTTCTTCTTTTTGAGGATTTATCATCAGAACCAAACACAATACCTAATGGTTATATTGTGAAAAACACCAAACCACACATGAAGATCCATCACATTGGTAACATACACAGGTAACTGGGGCATAGCTCCTCCTTCCAGGTCTGGTTGGCAACACGTTTCAGAAGAGGCAGGAGGACGTCTATACAGCTGTGATCTGACCACCCCCTTGCAGAGAGAGTGGAGGGTTTCTGGAGGCTCCTGCCTGAGCTGCTTCTCAGGACCCACAGCATTGAGGCTTCTGCATGGCCACAAGTACTTCTGCCATACTTCTGCCAGAGACTCTTTTTTCCAGTTCTTTACCCCCCACCTTGTCCCAATACTCTTCTTACACATCCAGGCAATCTTGGATACATCACAGAAGAATAAATATTGCAGATTTGGGCTGGATTTATTTTTTATAGCTGCTGCCACCAGCTGTGTTTGCTGTACAATCTGCTGGCCACAACCACCTCCCTGCTGAGCTATCTCTGCCCAGCAGCTCCCCCACAGGGCTTCAGTTCTCTTAAAACGGGATCATTAGCAACAGGATTTTCGTATAAGCTTCGCAACAAAAGAGAAATTTCCTTTGTTCTTCTTAACAAAATTAAAATAGCTACAAACCCTGAATCCTTCTAAAAATGACTGTCTCATCCTATCGATAATTGCAGGATATGGCTGATATTAAAGTGGATTTGGCTTGGTTTGATTGCCAGTATGTTTCTAAATGTATAGACTGCACCTGCCCATAAATACCTCAATTGCCACTAAAGCATTAACACACCTAGTCTCGCCTAGTCAGAAGCCTTCAGAATCACCAGCAGTTCTCAGGGAGCTCTCTCGCTGCCACCCAGCCTCTTCACTTTTCCAAGGCTTCCAAAAATAGCTTACTCAGAGGACAGAAAATTGTCAACTTTTCATGTTTGTAAAACACCTGCATGGTATAATTCTGCAGAAGGCATTACCTACACACAGGAAATTAATCTCATTCATGGATCTGGTTACAAAATAGAGAATAGATTTTTTTTTTTTTCATTTTCAGATATAATTTCTATGGCAACAAAAGACAAGGTGATTATTATTATAGTATTATTGAAACTTCTTCTCGGTGAGGGCAACAGAGCACTGGAACAGGCTGCCCAGGGAGGTTGTGGAGTCTCCTTCTCTGGAGGCATTCAAAACCTCCCTGGACACATTTCTGTGTGACCTCATCTGGGTGTTCCTGCTCCGGCAGGGGGATTGGACTGGATGATCTTTCGACGTCCCTTCCAATCCCTAACATTCTGTGATTCTGTGATTATTCCCACATCAGAGACAACTAAGATATTGTATAACTCCATGCAAGCACATAAAGCCTCTACATACTCCTTCCATACTATGTTTTTTATCATCCCAGTGGCTATATAGAGATGCAGGAAGTATAAGTACCACTCAAACATGATAATCTTCTAGAAAGTAATTGTACTGTTTTGGAAACAATTATGACTTGTTAGTGCATTTTCAAGTTTCTGTTTCAGATTACCAATTGCTCATGGCCAAATGTCGATTCATTAAGTATGACAAATTAACAGAGTTCAGTGATAAACAGCTTTGGGAGATCAGTGAGTAAAATCAGCACAAAGAAAGCTGTTGGTGAGATCTTAATGCCGAACAGCTTTGAATGTCTTCAACACTCATTTGTCACCTATGTAGACTACTTAATAGTGACAATGTCTTCCCAGCTACAGTATTCAGACTTCACCAGAAGTGTAGATGACCACAAAGAGACACTTTTACCAACAGCAAATCTCTTCAGAAAGAAGTCAGACAGTTCTTACTGCATGTTAAAAATACACTTCACTTCTAGGAGGATTCTATGTCTATGAGAAAAATTGAGTCACGTAGCGTATGATCTCACTGGTGACAGAAGACTTTTTAGTTTGTGATTTCCCTTTCCTCTCATGCTTTAACACAAAAATGCCAGGAAATGCAAGAGATAGCTAGTTTTCAATGGCTATCCAGCTCTTCTGTCATTGCAAGCTCATGTACTGGATCTTCTCTTTGTCAGAAACTCTACAGAATTTTGTCAGAAAAAATTGTCGGAGAGTTTGTGAGATACAGCTTTCATTTCCTAGATTTTCACTCCATAGTAAGTATGCTTGCATCAAATTTTAGCAAACAATGTCAAGCAATATCAAGTAATAGCTATTATTTTAATTTTCCTGTACCTTTTTTAGGTGTCTCACATGGGAAGTGTAGTCTTTTCTCTAAAATAACATGACTGAACTATATCTTTCTCATCTGTCCCCATTGCCCGTCCTGTCCAATTTCCTTCTCAGGAAGAAAGAAGAGTGAGCGCCATTTTATATTTCAGACACTAAGTACTCACTGTTTGAGATTCAGATTGGTCACTAATTATTCTTCTGCTAGGTCAGGGACTTTGGTCTGCAGCTCTGGGCCTCAGAGGTGCATGTTTTCAGATAGATATAAATGCTTTTAGTATTATTTGCATAGACATCTGGACTTGTGTCTGCTGGTGCCTGTGGCTTACCTGTATTTCACAAGACTTGGAATTGTTTTAGCATTTAAATTGGTCCATATAAGGAGCATTAGCAATCAATAAACAAATTCTTTCAAACTTTTCCTCATGGTAAGTGAAAAGCTTGTAAAACTCTAAAAGGCATTGGAGCAAAGCTTAATCCTTGGACACTATGCATATATTAACCTCTACAAAGACTTTGATCAAATCTTTAAATGTCACCGGCCTTTTTTCTGTTTCTTCTGGGTCATATAACATCACACACAACATCAGAATTGACCTTTATTGTTTGCAGGAATGCCTGAGGATATTTAGATCATCCAAACACAGCCTAGATATGCCAGCCTCTGCTCCTTAAAAGATCCAAACAACTCACAGTGGGTGGAAAGCAAATTTGCATATTCATAGAATAATTTAGATCAGAAGGAACTTCTGAAGGTCACCTGGTCCACCCCCACCTCCCCTTCATAGCCCCATTTGGTTCAAAGCAAGGACAACTTCAAAGACAGGTCCATCTTCAAGTTAGATCAGGTTGCTTGGTGCTTTGCCTCAGTCAAGTTTTGAGTATCTCCAAAGATGGAGATAACTGTCTCAACAGTCTGTTCTGATATTCAGCCATCTTCATTGCACAAAAAAATTTACCGTATTGCTGTTTATGTTCACTGTCTCTTATTCTTAGGCATTGGACCTTTAAGAAAAGTCTGTCACCATCTTCTTTGTAACATTGATGGCAGCAATAAGATTCCCTCTTTGCTTTCTTTTCTTCAGTCTGAACATCACTTTTTTTCAGTCTGAACATCACAGCTCTCCTTCTTTCATACATCTTGTGCTCCAACCCCCAGTCTTGCAGTTAGAAGTAGTTAGAGGTTTGTATAGGAACTCCTTTCTTCCTTCTTGTGCCAGTATAAACAACAGTCAATGAAGGGATTGCTACTAGGACAGAGAACCCATTTGGTTGGACATGTGAAATAGAGCACAAATTCCCCAAGAGTCAGCGTCCCACAGCAACATTTCAGTAGCCAGCATAAGCAGCTTTCCTGCCTCGACCACCAAAATCAGCCCCTACCTTAACACTGGACAGCAGGGAAATATCATATTCATAGACAAAAAAAAATAAAAACCATTTACCTTAGTTTTACACCAAAACCAATGCTCTGATAACAGTGTACGCACTATAAGAACACTCTGTCAGTGGTTCTCACTCTGCCCACAAAGAATACCGGTTGGAAATCTCCACAAACATTTTCTCCATAAATCACAAATGGGAGCTCTGAATTTGATTATTCTCTTCATTTTTCAAAAGTGGTGGTGTGTAGCCCTGGGCCTTTCAGTAGGCAGCACAAGTAAGATGTGTCAAATTTTGCTCAAGGGGCATCAGAGCCAGAATGCCTTTGTAATGCACTGTCACGTCAATTAATGTCTGCATCCCCAGTGGTTTCCTCACTGCTGAGGGCTCTGAGTAAAATGAAATGGGACAAAACAACTATGATAGTTCCTCCAGTGTAGAACTCAAAACCGTCTTGCCTACAAAACGCTTTACACCTCAGTGGGTCCTGTGGGGGCTGTAAATATGCCTTCTCTGCTTCCAAATGGATATACAGGGGAGCTAACTCCCATTCAAATTAATTGTTTCCTACTTAAAACAAGAGGAACGTGAAACCCGCTTCACTCACAGCCATTGGTACATCATTCCTGCTGCTGCTCTCCCCTGCCAAGCAGACACTGCTGGGAAAGAGCCCCCAGTGAGTACGTGTATGCACACCCCATCATGCAGACAAAATGCAGACAGAGGTGACGCATGTCAAAGACCTCCAATTACTGAACAGGTAAGTAAGTTTCCTCTTAGTGCACTGCATGATCGAGTCCTAATTGAGCATCACGTTCCTCCTGGATGCAAAAGCAAACCATTATGGACAAATGAGTCAAAAAGCCAAAATAAAAATCAGTCAGATAGCTCAAGCATGCCTGACAGAGCTATTTAAAAGATTCTGACCATTAGCTATCACTTCAGTGATATCACTTTTCATACTGACATGAAAGGTGGCAGAGGAGCTGTTTTCTCAGTCTCTTGCTTCTTCACAAAAGGAGACAAACACCAGGCAGAAAACATTCTGAAAGCTGTTAGCCATCTTTGTCACCATCACATCTTAATCTGTTTCTAACTTCACTGTTTGGTTTAGGGATGGGGAGGGTACATGTCCAAACAGTGAAATGCTATTTTTAAGAGTTTTAAATAATAGTGTGTATATGAAAAAGTTGTGTCTACATATGGATGATTACACTGATTTTTAATGTGTGGTCCTCACATAGATTTTGCTGAAACAATAAAAAGACTTAAAACTGGGTATTTAAATCTAGGTATTGCAACTTTTCAATGTTTGTGTTTTATCATACAGTTGCCAGCAAGACTGTGATCTTTTAACTAAGAGAACAAATACAAATAGCAAGTCTTAAAAACAAAGCACTTATCTTATTTGCCTCTCAGCTGAAACTCCTTTACTGAGCTTGTGTCCTCTCCCAATTTATATTCCTTCTTTTCCTCTCAAACAATGAGTTATTGAAGTCTTCTGTTATTAAAAGGAAATGCTTACTCTTTTTGTAATTTAGCTCATCAGTGCAGTTAAATGGAAGCACCAGTGATACAAATTTGAATGACAGTTTTGGACTATGTGTGTCTGTGTATCTATCTCTTCATTAGGACATGGACCAGTGTCAACAGCAATCTTCCAACTGCTGTCAGTGAATTTTGAATCAGGTCTTTTAGGGCTAGATGCAAAAAGAATAGATGCATTGAGTGAGCCCAGAGCTGAATTCAAGCGCTTTGATTCAGGTACTTAGCGCCACCTGTATCATACCTGGGGACAGTTCTGTGCCTTATTGTGAGATGCAAAACAAATTCCAGAACTTAAACCAACAGTCTGCAGGCTTAGTCTTGGAAACATATAACACAGTGCTATTTATAGTGTTTTCAGTAAGGTGTTTCTAAGGAAGCAAAGTTACCCAGGGGAAAGTTTAAAAGTTAGTAGAGATTGTTGGCTGAAGAGGTTTGTGAGTCACTAGCCTAGAGATAGCCAGTCACTGCTTATGCCAGGCTAGCAGATCCCAGCTTTCTCGGCATGTTCAGTAATTTACTCATCAGTAGCAGGAAGCACCTCCACATATAGCCTGGATCGTCTATCTATGTATGTTAAGCACAGCTGTCACCTGGAACCACTGAGCAAAGGTCGTCTTCTAAAATGGACATCAAGCATTACAGAGCTCCCTATGACAGCATTCACCTGCACATGAAATGTCTGGATTTAATTCCTTTCCCTGGATGAAGAGACTCCAAACTCCCACCTTCCTAGAAAGATTCTTATCCATCACCTGTTGTCCATATTGGCACGAGAACATCCTTCTGACTGAATTCGATAGTGTGCAGGAAACACATTGAAATGTCTTAGGGGAAAGTGTTGGAGCACAACTGAACCTGGCTGTGAAGTGCAGTGATTAGAAATCTCACAGTCCTCCCCATACCTGTTAATGTGTCACTGAGGCTACTTCTCCACATTTCAATTTACTGCTGTACATTGGTTGTTTGTCTCTGTGCCTACAGCTTTGTTTGTATTTGATATAGGAACTGATGGCTCGATCAAATAGGTAATCCTTCAGAGCACATTGCACATACTTCACTACCACCTCTTTTAGATGCAATATAGAAAAATACAGTACAGCAAGACAGACCAATCTGAAGGATGGGTTTCACTGAAGAGTTTCAGAAGCAACATGAACCCTGAAACAGAGATTGTTCCCCTCTTTGAATCAGTGCCTCTTTCCTAGTGAGTCTTACGTCAGGGTATTCAGGCAGTGCTTCTTCACTGAAGGCTTAATTCTCTTTTTTTTTTCTTCCACTTTCCTAGGTAAAGAACCTTTCAACCTCACATGGCAAATCCTCCTTTGACTGTCAAGACAGTAGTCTTTTACTTTTTATTAGTGGAACACTGATCATTTCAGCATTACAATTAAAGGATCTTAAATTGCCTATAAAGTTTCCTATTTGTTTGGGCTTGAAGGGAAGCTGAAACATGTTACCAAATCGTGAATGCACCATCAGTGCTGTCTATTCTATTAGAACAAATGATAGGTAGAAAAGATACCAAAAATGTAGTATAAAAATTATATTACCTATTTTTGACAAATTGTAATTTTATGGTACCTGTCATTTTGGAATGCCTTCTGTTTTGAGGAACACTAAGATGAGGTCATTTAGACTGTTATTGATTCTGCCATTATGGCATCACCTATAAGTCTTTAAAGCATTTAATCCTCCATGAGGGGCTTTGAACTATAAATGGCTTTTTGTAACAAGGACAGCCTGCTGTTTTATAGCAGTGACGCTAGACGTGTGGTCTCTTTCATGGTTGCCTCTAATGATGCAGTAGCTTCTCTGATTCTCATGTTGCTTAGAACACTAGTTCCGTTGAAAATGATGAAACTACACTCATGTTAGAGGTATAGCAGGCATCTTTTTTTTTTATCTATATACTTGAAATCTTTTCAACTAGATTGGACTGTGATTTCTGGAGTGATGTTAACTGAGTTTGGAATGAGAGTGAGCAAACTAATGAACTCTTGTCCCAGGTAAACAGGAGGTACAGAAAAAGTATTAATGCAATATGCCATGTTCCTTTACTAGAGCCTACAATTAGGCTAATAAAATCATACTGAGCTTTTTCAGTAAGTGACCCTGTGTTTCATGAGGTCTGAGCACCCAGACTATTTGAGTGATTTTGCAGGAAGCATCTGCTCATTCCTTCAAGAGCATAAGTGTGGACATAAAAGACTAACTCAGATACCCTCTTTAAATGAAGCTGAGCATGATGTTCACAAATCAAATTGTATACAGAAAATAAAATCTAAAGCCTAATATTAAGTCCGGAGGAGTCAATAGGAAAAATTCTGTTCGTTTTGTTAGGTTTTGGGCGAGAGTCACAGGCCAGATTCAGCAGGTGTTCAGAGGATAAAGTCAAAGCTTAGAACTAGTTCCAGTCTAAATGTGAACCCCCAAAGCACGAACAATAATAATAAATACATTCAGTTCATAAATACCTTTTCTTCCTACCGCTAGCCCTTTCCATTTAAAATAAGCAAGCAATTACATTTTTGTCTAATTTTGCCTTAAGTAAGCATGATTTTTGTACCATTTACAATTTCCAACTCTCTGTGAACTCCATGGCTGGGGATACATCTCTTCTAAGTGTGCCCATCTATAGTATGTATCCAGCGTTTAGACCGTGTCTTCCAAGTTACTGGAAGAGAAGCACCTCCCAGATGCTGTTCATCAATGTCAGATAAACATGAGATAGGTAGGTCCAATTCTTCTTTGAACTACAAAGGGATATTCTAGTGTTTCATATGCACCTAATTTTTTAACTGTCAGAGGTCAATGCACTTGCCTAGATATGGTACCTACTGCCATTTGAAATTATGTAGATTATGTGAGGCATCTGCATGGGGCTAGCACATGTGACACAAGATCCATGTCACAGTCGTGCTTCACATGACAGCAGGCATATACCCTTTGGAAACAGCATCTGAAAGGCATGTAGGGTTCTCCAGAGCATCTCCAACATCAATGGAAGCCTATATTTGCACAACTGGACCATGTCTGTCAAGTTAGGCAAAGGAGTTTCCACAGGTAGTGGAAATGGTGACCTGTCCTATAAAGGACACTGATGTTAACCTACATCCCACAGAGAGTAGATGGTCTGTGAATAATGTGCATGCCCCAAAAAACAAGAGTCAATGAGAATTAGACACTTAATACTGGCTAAAATCTGCTCGTGGCTACAATACAGCTAATCCAAATCAGAACTGTGATGCACTATTACATAAAGTTTCAGTAGCTTTCCTGTTGTGGGGAGTGAGAAGTCTCTGGGAAAGCAAATGATCAGGACATTGATTTAATATCAGTTCTGATTTGAGTTTCTTGCAACAAAGTGGTTTATGCTGACTCTCAGCCTGTGTGTGTTGTTATTTCAATTCCAGATGAAACAAAACAACAGTTCATTAGGACATTAGCACTATTTTTTGACTTCTTGGGGTGGGATGAGGAGGGAATATGCTTTACATTTGTGGTTATTTTTAAAATTTTAAATATTGAAAATCGTAGGTAATTTATTATGTAGTTCCATATCAGCTCAAATACACTTCATGAATATTGCTGCTGATAGAGGAGCCATACTCTCATATGCCTTTGCTGTTCATAAATAAGTTGTCTTTTTATAAGTGGACACATAGATCATTTTGGGACTATTGTACTGCAAGCTCCCAGCAGCAAACATGAGTATTTGTGGCTTTTACAATATCATTACTTCTGCATGTGAAGCATCTCATCCACAAATGTCTGCAGGACTTCGGCCTGCATTGTATTTTGCACACGTTATGAGGAAATATCTCCTGGATTTTCTAGGATGCTTCGGTTCCAATATGAATTATTATTTTTTTTTAGTAGTACTTTGCTGAGCTAAACACAGAAGTCATCCATCTGCTGAGACAAAGTAGGTTGTCTTGCTATCTGTCCCTAAGGATGACAATCAGAGCTATCCACTCCCGGTACTGTATTGGCAAAATTCTGTTTGTGATGAAAACAAGGTTAGTCAGAGCTCCAGTGCAGGGCACCGCTCACTGTCTCCAAGCAAGACCAGCTGCTGGTGTTTGGAGTCAAATTAGTGTGAGAGGGAGTCATTTCAGCACGCTGTGAACTTAGTCTGCACAAATTAATTAAGTTATTAATTGCATAGGACTACATGTATCCTTTGTACATTTGTCAAAAGGAAATTTTAGTTCTATTCCTAGAGTTATCAGGCATGTCTTTCTACAATTTAATTTATTTTCAATTTGCCTTTTGGGCTCCCTTGACTTGTCCCTGTGCATTGTTTGCCCCCTCCTCCTTATGATAGCCTCGTTTTTCTTTCTGCTAAAAATACTCAGTAGATTTTTAATAAATCCGTACCATCTTTAGGGGGTTTTGTTCAGTTTATTTTTCTCGTATTTTTGGATGATTTCTACTTACTGAATTCCTTTTGATTTTCAGAGAAAAATGAGATCCCAGCACTGATACCTGCCTGTTGTCTGATTTTGAAGGAAAAATAAAATCATGTATAAACTGTCACTTGAATCTGAATCCAGCATAGGTAGCATCACTGAATCTAACTTGTCAGGTCTTTTTTAAAAAGATTAAATTATAGAGGTTTCATTTGGCTTTGTTTTGCTATGAAGGTGTTCCAATGCAGCAACTGTGACAACCATGGTATTTTGGAAAACTAGTTAACAGAAATATCACCAAGATTACATTGCTCTGAAATTTTTGTTCCAGTGCTTTTTTTATTAATACAGCATGATCTTCCAATGGCCTGATATGAGTAGAAAAACTTTAAAAATGTATTTTGTGCACAAAGGTTTGTGCTGCTCCTAGAACAATTTAAAAGTAGGATTTTCAGTGTCTGTGTTTTCAAGGGCACCTTGATTTAAACTGTAAGCAGTGCCCCAGTGTATAGTCACAGCATTATTTCTGTTCTTCGGGGAGAAAATCAGGCTGCCAATGCACACGTCCTTCATGGCAGAATATCTGTCTAGAGAGAGGAAAGCAGATGTATGTATAGGTCTAAAAATCCCAAATACAGCCTCTAATAGGTGTGATAATTATTTTCAGGAAAAAGTGATAAGATGCAGTTTAAATCCGTGGGGCAAATTGTTCCAATGGATGTGTAGTGTATTTATTAAGGTACTCACAGGATTTATAGCTGCTCCAAAGAAGTACATCTGCTCTATGACTACAGGCAACATTAGTTTCCAGGGAAAGTTTCTTGAAACTTTTTTTAATATGCTTTAACCACTTGCATGCTGACTTGATATATCTAAAAGTGAGTTGCTCCACTTAGTCCTCATTGTCGAAGGCTAGATAGAATCATAGAGTCATAGAATCATTTTGGTTGGAAGAGACCCTCAAGATCATGGACTCCAACCATTAACCTAACTCTGGCATTAAACCATGTCCCTAAAAACCTCATCTATGCATCTTTTAAACACCTCCAAGGATGGTGACTCCACCACTTCCCTGGGCAGCCTTTTCCCATGCCTGACAACCCTTTCTGTGAAGAATTTTTTCCTAATATCCAATCTGAACCTCCCCTAGTGCAGTTTGAGGCCATTTCCTCTTGTCCTATCACTTGTTACTTGGGAGAAAAGACCAACAACCTCCATGCTACAACCTTCTTTCAGATAGTTGTAGACAGCTATAAGGTCTCCCCTCAGCCTCCTTTTCTCCAGGCTAAACAGCCCCAGTTCCCTCAGCTGCTCCTCATCAGACTTGTGCTCCAGACCCTTCACCAGCATCATTGCCATTCTCAGAACTCCCTCCAGCACCTCAATGTCTTTCTTGTAGTGAGGGGCCCAAAACTGAACACAATATTCAAGGTGCAGCCTCACCAGTGCCAACTACAAAGGGACAATCACTTCTCTAGTCCTGCTGGCCACACTATTCCTGATACAAGCCAGGATGCTGTTAGCCTTTTTGGCCACCTGGGCACACTGACGGCTCACATTCAGCCAGCTGTCGACCAACACCCCCAGATCCTTTTACTGCCAGGCAGCTTTCCAGCCAGTCTTCCCTGAGCCTGTAGCGCTGCCTGGGGTTGTTGTGACCCAAGTGAAAGGCAGTTGGCCTTGTTAGACCTCATACAATTGGCCTCAGCCCAGTGATCCAGCTAGTCCAGATCCCTCTGTATTGCCATCCTACCCTCCGGCAGATCAACACTCCCACCCAACTTGGTGTCATCTCCAAACTTACTAAGGATGCACTCAATCCCTTCATCCAGATCATAGAGCTATCAAAGAGAACTGGCCCCAATACTGAGCCCTGGTGAACACCACTCATGACAGGCCACCAACTGAATTTGGCTCCACTCACCACAATTCTTTGGCCCCGGTCCTCCAGCCAGTTCTTTATCCATTGCAGAGTACACCCATCCAGGCCATGAGCTGCAGCTTCTCCAGGAAAATGCTGTGGGATGCGGTGTCAAAGGCTTCGCTGAAGTCTGAGTACACAACGTCCACAGCCTTTCCCTCATCCACTAAGTGGGTCACTTTGTCATGGAAGGAGATCAGGTTGGTCAAGCAGGACCTGCCTTTCATAAACCCATGCTGACCGGACCTGATCACTTGGTTGTCTTGTATGTGCCATGTGATGGCACTCAGGATGATCTGCCCCATGACCTTCCTTGGCACCAAGGTCAGACTGACAGGCCTCTAATTCCCTGGATCCTCCTTCTGGCCCTTCTTGGAGATGGGCATCACATTTGCCAACTTCCAGTCAATGGGGACCTCCCTGCTTAGCCAGGACTGCTGATGAATAATTGAAAGTGGCTTGGTAGGCACCTCCATCACCTCCCTCAGTATCCTAGGATGAGAGTTTCCATCTGTTCTGGATGCTCAGGCTGGAGTAACTCCTCTGGCTTGAGTCCCAACTCCAGATTGTCAAGACTCAAGTACATATCATGCAAAGCCTATGTAATTCTTGGTTTCTGGGAAAATAAATCCAGGTATAAAGACTGGATGAGAATCATAAGTCTCTAGTAGTATCTGATTTAGATGGTATGGGGTTGCAGGACACACCATGGCATTCAGCAGCAGTTATGTGTAGGGGGGTACATGTCTATGTACATATATTGAATGACCTGCTGGTCCTGAGAAACAGATATGTTAAAAGAATAGCCCAACAAAAGCCAATGTCTATACTACACACTTGGCTTAGCCCTATATATAATCAGTGCTTTCACCCACCAAATCTCTTATCCCATAGCTGTGCTCCTGCTGGCAGGTTCAGAGCTTGGAGGTGCCAAGGAAGAGTCTCTTAAACCATCCCCTATTTCCGTGTGACTGCATGAGCACTGCTATCCTGCTCACTGTCAGCCATGGATTGAGTCAACCTGTTCCTAACATCTTGCAAGGACACAGGGAGGAAACACAGGCAGCTGGGTACAAGTAGGAGGTAGCACCCACCAGATGAAGTTTAACTGTTGCAATCTGTTCCTGTTCCACATCTCTCATGGCCAGCCATACTGTGGTGGACCATCCTCCAGACTCAGAGAGCACAGGAGGCTGTCAAGTCTCACCTGGTGGGGCAAGTGTTTACAGACCAAAGCTGGAGATACCATAACTCTGGGAGATGATTAGCAAGCTGAACCACAACCTCAGCACAGCCCAACCATGCAGGACAGACAGAGTCAACTTTGAGATAGCTGAAGAGGGAGATTCTGTTCTGCACAAAGGAAGAAGGGGAGGGAGAAAAAACAGAAAAAGAAAAATAATTTAAAAAAATAACCCAATGAAATGAGAAAGAATTAATTTTTCATTGTATTTCATGGCAAGTTATTACTGCTATGAGAAAAAAAAGTTGAACCTCATCACCCCTCCCTATAGCTGCTGAATTCATACGATCAATGCTGCATGACCATTCCTCCTCCTATGTGCCCATTTGTGGCTGAAGGTCTGAGCTGGAGTGAATGTAACTAATTGTGTGACATTAAGGGCAGAGCAGTCAACAACTGTTAGTTCTTCTGGCAAATGACCAGTAGGTCAGGCTGTTATTCAGAAATATCACAGGATGACGTTGCCACTCTGAGTGCTGACTAAGGGAGAGGAGGAATGCCAAATGAATGAGCAATCATCACAATGTTTTGCTTAGGATGGAAATCTCAATTAGGATTCTATACTTCTCTGCTTCTTGTTCTTCCTTGTGGCAATCTTTTTACACAACAGCAAGATGTTAACAGTGCAGAATAAAAGGCAAGTTAATGAGTATAATTTAACTTTTTTTTTTTCCTTGAACACCATATTTGTTTCATGTTCTTTCTTCCACTGTATGTAGGAATTAAATAAAGAAAAATGGTGCTGGGCTGTTTCGTTCCACAGGCTTTGAAATTTTTTCAAGCCACCCCTCTCTGAGCATTTATACATTTGAGAACCATGGTAGGTACATTTGCTCCCTTTCCTCCTCAAACATCAGGTCCGCCCTAGGAGCCTGCTGTTCTTGTATAAGAAGATTTAAGAGCAGCGGATAGAAGTAGAACAATCTGTCTGAAACCCATTCTTTTTTTTGAATCCCAAGCATTATCTCACTCATTATAAAGGACTCCTGTTCATCTACTTTTTTTTTTATTTTCTTTTTTAATTTTTTTTTTCCCAAAAAAAAAACCTCAGTGTCTACTGTTATTGGCTTTGATGGACTGATGAAGTATGATAGCCTGAGACACATTTGACAGAATATGGCTTTGGCCTGCATAAATTACTGTCAGGGAATTTTCAGGGAAGTACTGAAGTAAATTTGCACTGACTGAAAAAGGAGTTATAATTTATAGCATAATCACTGCTACTGAACAATTTGATGGGTAAAACAATTAACTGAGTTTATATTTTAGGTGAGTCATCGTAATTTTTCCTTATAGTTTGACTTCTCAAACTACTCTGAGATCTTTGGAGGAAAATATTTTAGAAGAGGAATTTTCCCACTATCTTGCCAAAAATCATATTTCTTTCCTGTCAACATCATGTCTTTCCTCTCACAAGTAATCCAGAGATGGCAGGTTTTGATCTTTCCTCAGATACCCATACAAACTCTGATGGGGGGTAGCTAGGACCCTTCCACCCTGTGCCAGTAGTTTCCTGGTCCTTTTCTACTCCATTTTGCCAAAACCCAGGTTTTTCACACAACATTCTTGAAATGCTCTAATTAAGAGGATAAGAAATGAAAGAGTTTGTGGAGCTCAGGATGCTTATGGGATGCTCCTGAAAATATACTTCAGGCAGTGGCCTATATTTTATGCATTCAATATCAGCAGCAGTTTTGGCTCAGTGAGAGTAATCTCTTCTCTCTGGTGATGAGCTCCTGACTGGAAAATATCCCCGGTTTTATACCTAAAATAGAGAGAAAATGTGAATGTTTCTATTTTTATCTTTATCTCATTTGTGATACTACCCTTTGTGAGGATGTGTTTTTTTCTATTTTGAGCTTTTTCTACCCTGTAAAGAAGTTTGGGTTTAGTTTTTACACACAGAACTGCAAATTTTCTACATTTTTCACCCCATGTCTTGTGAAACTGCTTTTCTTTAAATCTGCAGTCTTCACTATTATGGCAAAAAAAAAAATTCAATTTTCCAGCCTTTGTGACTATTACTAAACCCTCCAAAACATGAATTCTAAAACTTCTAGATTTCAGAGGCAAATAAATTGCAGCACTTGCTACTTTTTGTAATGTCATTATTTTCATGATATACTCATGACTGTGGGAACACAGTTTGTGATCACCAAATGCCTGGCCTTGCGTGAATCCTTGCTGAAATGCAGCAGCAGGCTAAGGTGGAGAAGGTACTTGGAAAAAAGAGACAAATAAATAACCAGTGTTCAGCTGCCTCCATCCTGAGGGTGCTGGCACAGAGGCTGGGCTGCTTTTAAGCTGCGTATGTACAAGGAGCCAGCATCAATCTTGTGTCCAGCTACTCACTTCCATCAAGAGGGGCAGCCAGCAGGATGCTACCTGCCAGCTCTAGGCAGCTCTGCAGCAGGTAATGCTCATTTATACCTGTTTGTGCTCACAGGCTGCTGTGAAGAGCAGGCAAGGGTTTGTCTGGTCTCTGTGGGAAGAATGAAGCAAGAATATTTTCCTGTTCTTTGTGAAGTGAATCCCCAGCTGTCCACTGCAGCTCGATTGCTTCAGGTCTTGTAGTTTTGCTTTCACCACCAACCCTGCCCTCACCAGTGCACAGACGAACATGCACAGCACCTTCTTGCTGCATCTCATTTGTGCCTCATATGTCCCAGAGACAGCATCCTTGTCACTACAGAGCCACACAGCCTGCCAGGACCATGTGTCTGAATCACAGTATCATAGAATGTCCTGAGTTGGAAGGGACCCACAAGGATCATCGAGTCCAACTCCTGTCCCTGCACAGGACAACCCCACAGTTCACACCATGTGTCTGAGGCCTTGTCCAGTCTCTTCTTGAACGCTGTCAGGCTTGGGGCCGTGACACCTCCCTGGGGAGCCTGTTCCAGTGCTGCACTACCCTGTGGGGGAAGAACCTTTTCCTGATGTCCAACATAAACTTCCCCTGGCATATCTTCCTGCCATTCCCTTGGGTGATATCATTGGTTGTCAGATCTCTTGATCAGCGTCTGTCCCTCCTCCTCCCCTTGTGAGAGAGCTGTAGACCATGATGAGGTCTCCCCTCAGTCTCCTCTTCTCCAGGCTGAACAAACCAAATAAGTTTAGCTGCTCCTCATATGACTTCCCCTCCAAACCCTTCACCAACTTCATAGCCCTCTTCTGGACATTCTCCAGTAGCTTTATACCCTTTTCATCCTGTGGCATCCAGAACTGCACACAGTGCTTCAGGTGAAGCTGCACCAGTGCAGAGCAGAGCAGCACAATCACCTCCCTCACCTGGCTGGTAGTGATGTGCTTGATTCACCCTGGGACACATCTGGGCCTCTTGGACAACCTCTATGGTCTCTGTGATGTGGGAGTCTCTTGCATTAGCACTAAAGGTAAGGGGAACGGGGAGGCACAGCAAGATGGTGGGTGCCTGTTGCTGCTGGTGCCTGTAGCAGAAGACAGGCTTGACATGACTGTTTTCACTGCTTAGCACATGCAGGGCAGCAGCCCAAGCAGCCTCCTCTTTCCCAGGCTGTCAGGAGCAGTGGCCACAGCTTCACCTTCTCAAGCTCTTCCCAGCTCTGTCTCACTCGCCTTCCCGTCAAGCCCTGGGTTGGTGCTTGCCCTTCCTTCTTGGGAGACAAAAATCAACTTTACACGTGCAGTTACTTGACTCAGGCCTCTTCACTCGGCCTCTTCACCAGAACATGATGTTTCCCTCTCAGCACTGTGGTGACATTCAGTGCCCAGACACCAGCATCACACTTCTGGCAGCGAGATGGATGGCAACCTACAAAACCTGCCCAAGAGCCACAATAAATACTCGAGCAGTAACACTAAGTCTAGTTGCACGCTATATTTACCTGATTGATTTGAACATAGCTTGAACTATGCTGTATTGTCATGACTGTTAGGTGGACATATCCTTGGAAGAGTGGAGAGGCTTATTACTTAAAGCAATACTCAAGGGGGCAAAACAGACTTTTCATTAAAAAGGTGCAAGAGATGTAGGAGTAATGCTTTGCTTATCCAGTAACTCCCTGTTTGATTTCAAATAATTTTCTTTGTATATAATTATTTTATCAAATATATAGGTATTTTTTCATACATATATATATATGTAATAGGAGTATTACTTTCTCCTCTCACTTTTTGTATTTGGAATGAAAACTCTTTGGGACAGACACCTTCTCATTCAGATTCACACAGTGTACCTCAAGTGCTTGCTATTATGCCCACTCTTATCCATACAAAATATCTCTGTTGGCATTTGCTCTTTAAATTGTCCAAATTAGATTCCATGAATGGTCTTGCAGAGTGCATTGAATTTACGGCTGACGTGGGCAGTGCACCTTGAATTCATACTGCTCACTGAGTCACGAGGCTCAGACTCCAGAGTCCAGATATAAGTGTGTTCAAGCTCTTTTAGCTTCATAGTGAACAAAAAACTAGAAGTGGTCCATTTCCTGATACAGGGTTAGATTGAACACCAATCTTGCAATATCTAAATTCATAGCTTTCCACTCAGCCGTGGCATAGAACAGGGAATCGATTAGTCTCATTAGATTTTTGCTGCTTTTAGACAAAATCTTATGAGAATGCCTCATTACTTTGCTGTACTTCAAACTGCACTTAAATTTTCTCCCTCTTTTAGAAGGAACCTTAAGCACTAGCAGTAGCTGAACCTACATGCAGCCTCTATGTCTTCTGCCTGTGTCTGTCCCTGGCAGCCCTGAGGAAGCTGTGTGCAGTTGTTCTGTTGGGATCCAGTAATTGGAGTACTTAACCCTATCATGAAAGGACAAGAGAGCGCAACTCCACATCAGCAGAGGACAACCCACCTTCTCCTCAGTAGGAAGGCAATGAAAGTCATTAGACTATTGACATAGTGGATTTACACTACAAGGCTCTCTCTGACTCTGATTGTTTTCCTGATAAGCACTTTTCCTGCTGAGCCTACTTGCCTTGGCAGAAATGTCCTTTGTTAAACCCTTCTATCTCTGAAAATATTACTATTTTCATTCTAAATCTTCCATGACTTTTCATTTTTGACTTAGATGTTTTAACAAGTTGTATTTGCATGTGATATAACACCAATTTGTTGAATCCCCTCTTGTCTCTGAAATAGCTCTGAAAATGAAATTGTAGATCTTCCTCAAAGAGCCTAGATAGAAAATTTGGCAAAAAAATAGATACAGAACTCCACATCACCACAATCAGCACATGCAATGTCACAAAGTCTCTGCACTGACTTTTAATTATTAACAGTATATATTCAGCACTTGTAATAATGCAGATTTGTGTATGTGGATTAAAATAATCCAGAATGTAAATATCCAGGCATTTGAAATCAAGCTCTTGTTTCAGTTAAGCTGAATGACTGGCAACCAGAAGGACTAGGGGAGGGAAACCTACCAAGCATTAATTCTGTGTTAAAAGAAAGCATAATATTGGGGGAAGCAGGATTTTGCACGCTGTGCATGCAAGTTTGGTTTGTTCCAGTATAACATTATTACAAGTTATGATGCAGATAAATGCATTTTTCCAGCTCTAATTTCTTACTCCTCGTGACCACCCTCCCTTGGCCTGAGCCTGCAGGGCCTGACATTCTCCCCTCCCAGCTCAGGGCAGGCAGGGGTTACACCCTGAGCTGCACAAGATATACTTGGAGGCAAGGAGATTTTTTTTATACCTTTCTCTTGTAGGAAGGCACATGGCAAAAGAGAGAACAAATTTCCAATAGCCTTAAAATAGACTGAGAAAGGTGCTGTAGTCTGATTAACTGATTAATGAATCACTTTGCAGCATGAGAACACCAGTCATAGAAGAGCAGATGCTTTTAGACCCAAACTTCCTGAAGAAAGAGGTAGTATAGTTGGCCTTTGTGAACAATGACAAAAGGTCCCTGAAGTCCATAGGGAAAACCATACTGGTTTTTACACTGTATGGAAGACATCTCAAATATTTTATGAGAGCATACAGTAATTTCAAAATCTTAAGGTGGATCCTTTATCAAAACTCCTACTTGCATACTCTGGCTTTACATTTTTCTTTGCTTTCTGTATTTTTGCCCACCTTAGCGCAGTTTTTTCTCTGTGGCTCTGTCTACTCTGGGTAAACAACTGGATGTGCCACTTTTGGTTGAGAGGGAGGAAGGTCAGAAGCCCAGAAGTTGCTGCCAAGGTAGCCGTCATCTTATTGCTGAATCTTGAGTTATTTCAAGGCATTGGGAGTCCACTGAGAGCTTCTTCAGTTTGGAAGGCAATGGAGCTATGTCAAGAAGTAACCACTAGAAGAAATGAAGTTAAATGTAAGGCCACTTCAAGTATGAAGTACAATTATCCTTCTTGCTTTGTTACGAAAGGATGGATCCCAGCTTTTGCTGCTCTTAGAAATCTTGCGCTCCTCAGAGCTGTTTGGTTGTTTGAACTCCTTGTCTGTTATAACACGTGCAGTTGCCTGTAAACCCTCGAGTTTTAAGAGAAGAAACAGCCACTTCACTACTGGTAGCAGATGTACATTTCCTGGACAAACGAAAGTTTGTATAAGTTTGAAATATTCTATCAGTAATTGTTTACATTAGATATTATCATTTGTGCTTGGAAAGGTGAAGGACTGTTCACAAAGAATCGGTGCTTAATGTCTGAGCCTTGCCACAGAAAACCCTCTGGCATTTTATCTTTAAGATTCCAGCATACTTCTGGTGTACTCACTTATCTGCAATAAAGAGCTGATTGTTCCAAGTGCTTTGGATTTGTTTGAGCCAAATGTACAGACCAGCTCTTTAGAACTGCTCCCAGGTAATACAGGAAAGGGAAAAGCTGCTTCAAGTCCCTACAGATTTCCGTTTCAAAGCACAGATGTTTCCAGTGAGTTCCACTTTCAAAAAGCCAAGTTTTTATTTACTGGGGAGCCACAAGCAGTGAACTTGGTCCTGACATACCTACTTAACGAGGCAGACTGATTGTGCAAATCAAGCCATGAGCAAGGGCAAAAGTGAACGGACACATTTTTGGAAAGGAATTGAAGTCTAGCCCAGGTTGCTCCACCATTTGACAGACTGCTCCCTTTCCTCTCTCCCCAGTCAAAATGAATGTTGACTGCGGGATGAGTTTGGTGTCAGACTTTACCTGTCTGTAAGCAATCACGTCAGTGCTTTTATTAAAAAGAAGCCTCCATTTGGTGATGTGAGGCAGTGTTAAGCTCTCTGCAGAGCTGCAGAGACTGCTGGAGGTGGGGTCTCCAGGTGAGGTTTAAGACACAAAAAGATAGCAGTGCCATAAGGTTATTAAAGGCCTTAACTTTTGCTTGTCAAAGATGTGGGTAGCCCTTAGAGACAAGGAGAGAAAAAAAACCCTTTCATTTCACTTTAAAATACTCTGGTGAGAAAAGTCTTGCTGCTTTGGAAAGTCACCTAGCTCATTTGTTTTATTTCACAAATTGCCCAAGCACCCATTTGTGCTTTATAACTGGGACTCAGTGTTAGTTCTTGATGAGAAGAGCTGTCATCTGCTTTTCTGTGCAGAAACATGAATCACAAGCAGGCAGTCATCGGTAGAGCTCCGGACCATTTAAAGTCACAAAGTCATCTTTTTTTTTTTTTTCAAAAGAGGCAGAAAAACAAAAACATTTGTTGCACAAGAAGGTCTGAGTGAAATCCTCAGAACTTATCTGCGCTGAGAAAGTATCAATAACCATAAAATTTCACAGCCCCCTTTTTAGAACTGCAGCCTTAAACTTTTGTAGGGGAAATAAAGCTTTGGTTAACCTTGGCACTGGCAGACCTCATTAAAATAACAGCCTGTCACTTTTGAGTTTAAAATAACAGGGTTGTCAGTTTTATATTCAGCGGAACAATCTACGGAGTTATTCTCTGGGAAACGCAGCAGGCGCACGTCGGGGGGCTGGCAGCAGCACAAAGGCTGAGCAACACTGCCATCTCCAGGAACCCCCATATCCAGGGTGCTCCCCAGCAGCCGGAGCCCACATCATGCTCGAATCCCGCTGAATCCGTGCCCTACGCACTTCACTGGTTTTTAAAAGGTTGAAAAAAAATAATCCGCGATCAAGTACGTGGTGGTTCGGCAAGTGCTTGGCATTTAAATTTCTTTTGTGAGAAAGTGTGGAAATGTATAATGTATGGAAAAGTAATCTCCATATATAGCTGCTTCACTTGTTTTAAATCAAAGCAGGCCGTCCTCACTGAGGCACATTGAAATTTTGGGCACCTAATGAGCTAAACAAAAAATATGCACTTACACTCCCCATATCTAATCAGTGGATAAATGAAGGTGCCTTAAAAAAAAACCTCTGCAAGAGATATCCTCTTTAGCTAAGCTCAAACACCTGGGTGAGATAGAGGGAGCTCCATTCAGTTGCTTATACACAATTGCCTAGTGCCTCAGACATCTAAATAAAGCTGACATTTGTAGCAAAGTACATAGAGGAGACATCTTTCTTGAGAGGGAGTTCCTAAAAGAGGGGTCTGAGTGAACTACTTTTCATTAAGCCCAGTTTGCAAGGCAAACTGTGTGTCAATTAGAACACTCATCTGTTCTGTATTAACTTGCTTGTGACGTATGATTCTTGCCCTCACTGTGACACCACATGCAGCAGACACAAACACAACAACCAGTTAGAGAGTGTATAATATGTGCTTGCTGACCTAGTCCTTTTAAACAAGTTCTTGGCCATTAGTCTTAGAATGCTTTCAAATTAAATCCCTAATGGACATAAATACTGATCGATGTATGAAAGTCTGGTGCAGCTTTCTGCTAGTATGGCATAACACAAATCAGATCGCGATGATCTGTTTGTTCTTACCTGGCCATGCCCATGGCAAAGGACGTGCTCCTCATGATCCCACACGCAGCTCAGGTGGTCAAGCACCATATCCGTAAATCTGTTATCAAGCTGCCCATTATTGTATTAATACAAGCTCTACATCATTTTAGATAGAGACTGCAAGGGTACCAGGTGTGTAGCTGGGTATGTTAGACACGTCTAGGGGAAAGCAAGCAGCAGGCAGTAGAAAACAGTCTGTTTTTTCATCTGGAAATAATGTAGCATGGAGAAGCGGCATTAGTTAAATGTTGCTTGTGGATTGGAGGGCAAAGGAGTATGTGACTAAAGAAACTACACAGACACAAACGTGGCTTGTGATAGCTACTTTCATGTCTTTTCTCTAAGGCATAACCCCAGGCCTCTTTCTGCTCACTGTCTGTAACTGTTCTGTTAGTGTCACACACCAGTAGGATACAGTTTACAAACCCAGCCTGAAGTCCCTGAAATTATTAATACAGTGCCCCATCACAGACATCCACTGCAAACATCTTCCAAGTGGCTACACCACCACATGCCCACCCACAGTGCGTCATCCAGAGTGGCACCCTGCTGCACCAGAGAAGTGATGTCCAGTGATCAGCCAGAAATGTTTGTACATTTTCCTGGGGTATAAAGGCTTAACTCTCAATGGGACTTTATATGGAGGTGTTTCTGAGCATCACCCCCAGGGAGAAGGTATTGACAGAAAGGCAAGCTCAATATTCTGTTTGCATATCAAAAATAAAATCTTCCCAAATTGCAGGATAAACAAGAAAAAAACACGCAACGCAAAAACATCAGGAAGAAAAAAAGAAGGTTAAAGAGAACTGTTTCGTCTTAACACAAGAAAGACTCCGTATCATTTATTGCGTTGAATTTGGGTCAGTTTTGGATGCATTCTACTAGCTTTGAACACTATTATAGTGTTTTCTAATATTCCTCTATCTGTGAAAGTAGGGATTATATTGGAGGGGATGAGATGGACTTGCCAGGGGAGAACTTAGCAGGGAAAGAGGAGGAAAAAAGGGAATTTACTTTTTAAAATTTGCTTTTGGCCCCGGCATTTCTATTGGAAATGAAAGTGGATTCCGTTAGAATTGGCTGCTCATTTCACAAGCAAATGTCTTCCTGGGGTATCTCAAACCTTATAAAATGTAGTCATCTCACTTTTAATTTTGCATGGTATTTTCACGGCTTTTTTTAATTATCCTGGCAAGTCCTTCAATTTATCCACATGTCTTGAATTAAAACAAGGAATGCTAAGGTCTGATTGCAGCTAAAATGATGGGCTTGCTTTTTAGCTCATTTCATTATGTTAGAATGCAAGGTGAGTAAAGAAGCTAGAAACACTGCTCATCTTTATTTGCCTGCTTATAACTGAACCTGTGCTGGTAGGACTGGAACTGAACTCAGAGCTGCTGTTCCAAATTCTGCTGAAGAATTGCATGACATACATGACTGCCTCAGTCACATGAGAAGTCAGAAATAAGAAATGAACTGTATTTCTCAATGTAGGGCATGTAACTACACCATTTCCATAACTCCGGATATGAATTTCTCTTTGGAAATGATGCAAATATTTAACTTTTCTCACCTACACAGTAATGCTTCCCTTCTGTTAGCAATTATAGATGAAGGCCAGGCTATTTTAATATCCATTTCTATATATCTCCCATTAAATTAAAAATTTGACTCTTTGCATGGCTCTTGCTATATCCTTTTTCCTATGAGAGACGAGGTATTGCAATTTAAAACAAATTTAGTACCTCGAAAGTAGCTGAAAAAAAAAAAAGTAGTTCAGTATAATATCAGTGCTATGTCAGGAAGATAGCTAGGGAAAGTCAGGCTAACTACAGCCAAAGAGATCCAGCTGTCCTAATCCGAATAAATCTCTGCTAGAGAAAGTGGAAAGGAAATATGTAAAATATCCAAATTGCATACATCTCATGTTTAAATGTTTCCACAGAAGCTAACCGAGCTTGAAAGTCAATCTTTAATTCAAAGAATAGGAAATAGCAAAGAATCATTTACAAGGGTACAGGTCACTAAGGTCCGACTTGGTAAATCACAAGCAAGCAATGTTAACTGAATCCTTAGCGGCTTTTGCCTTGTTTTCAAGGGACTGCACATCTGTAACACATTTTTTAAATGCTGATGGTGATCAGAATGATGTATGGTGGGATATGCATAACCATGGGGACTAATGAGAGACTTTCTGTGGCCATGCTTGAGGAGATCCCAGAACTGAAGCCACCAAAACCCACAGGCAAAAGTTTTACATATTATCACAGGCATTACATCACCTAATTCTATTTTGCATTTAAAGTTACATTAAAAGTACTCCAAATTTGTTGCCTGCCCAAGCGTTCATCAAGCAGAAGTGAATGTGGCCGTCAGGCTACTCCCTTGAAAAAGGAAATTAATCAATCTGTGCTTATAATTCTTCTTTCAAGGCCATCAGAAACCGCCCTCCATTTCCAGAAAACCAGTTTCAGAGTGAGGTTCGAGGGACTGTTCAGGTAGATGTGTGAACTCCACTGTCAAAAGCTGAGAGGGTTAAGAGAGATCCGGTCACACAGCAGGAAAGTGCAACACTTTGCAGGCTGAGTCCACTAGTTGTTTAAAACTCGCTGGTGAAGTAACACAAGGGGGAGCTGGGGACAGCTTTGAGGGGGAATACCTGAGGGGAATAAAAAGTGTTAAAATGCACCTGAATTGGAGGAGCCTAGAGGGGGCTGGAAATGGTAACCTTTTCCTAAGCTGTAGTCATTTTTGCGGTTGCTGCTTTTTGTTAGTCATGTAAGTGTCTCCCTTCCCCCCAGGCTCTAAAATGGGAATGGCATCTCAGGGGGATATCTGTGAGATTAAACCTGTGATTTGCCAACAATCCTGGGTAAAGCAAGACCATCTTACTTTGCTAGGTGCACTTCTGGAAAAAAAAAAAATCTTTATTGCTAGGAAATTTAATGATTTGTTGTCTATATGCAGCACACATATAGAGTATGTAAACATCATTTAATATCTTTAATATCTTTAGAGGTGACTAGGGAATGGGAGTCTTCATTTTGATTTTCAGGGAGTATCTGGACAGCCTGTGCAGCATGTGAGCTGTAAGAACCACTCTCCACTCTTTTGCTGACTTCTGTGTACTCCGTATTACAGTCCTTACAAGGGCCAGGAGAGGAAATCACTTTTAAATGGGTGTTGTCTCACTTGCAGTACAAAAACAGAAGTCTTCAGTCTGGGAGAACCAGCTCTCATTTGATTAAGTAGAAATCTAAATGTAACTCTAAACATCTGAGTTTTGAATAGCTTAAAATAACTTCCAGATAGTGGAGAAGTTACTGCTTTGAAAACTAATTGCTCACCACTGCTATCAATCAAAATGCTTGTGTAGTTATCCAGGCATAGGCAATAAATAAGAAAATCTGTCCCCTTGGCTCTCCTGTTCCCGAAGTTTATATTAATGGACCCTCTTCCCTATGTATTCTATAGGATTCCTCTGTCTGATGTACCGCACTGTGGCCTAACAGGATTTTACACACCTCTCTGTGAACACTGGGCAGCTTAACTAAGTTGCTTGTGCTGGTTAGCTGTACTGGGAGGGATCCTGGAGTTTTTACCTTCAGCATGAGCAGAAGGAGAGGCTACTGTCTGCCCTAAGACCCTGGTCCCATCAGCCAAAGCCATCAGAAAGGGCAGGCGTCCTGAGAACATTCCCACTACTTCTGAAGGTTTGCCCATGATCTGTAAACTGGAATTTAAATTTTGGCTTGACAGGGCTCCCCTGTTGAGATTTTTAAGGCTTTCAAATGCTCCTAGTGTCTCATATGAAAACAAAGCCACTAGGCCTTGGCAAGAAGTGTGGAGATTTATAAGGTGTCTGTCATGGCCAGAAACACTGTCAACAGCTCATGCAGCCAAATACTGCCTGACTTATTTCTTACGGAAGAAAATGTGGATGGTGCTTCTGAAATAACATCCTTGGCTGTTTCTATCTCCTAGTTAATAAAGTGACATTCCACCGAGTTTAAGCAAGGCAAAGCAGCGTGAGCCATTTGCTCAGAGAGCTATCATGTCTTCAGAACAAAAGATAAAAGAGATAAATAGCCAAGTACAATACTGTACCTCAACAACCTAAAAGCCAATCTCAAAACTGAATGGAAGAATGGAGAGATTTTATTTCTTGGGTTTTTTTGAAGAATAAAGCTCAGCGATTTCCTTTGAAAGCTATTCAAAAAGCTCCCCTAAATCCTATTACAACTTAATGTGAAATGCATCTGTTTCCATAAGAACAACAGTGACACCATTCATCCTTTGTAGTCTGTCCTTTGTTGTGTTTTGTATCTATTCTTGTCGATTCTTCCACTCCAATGTACAAAACATAAAACAAGAACTGGTAACATTTTAGCCAGAGCTTTTATTTGTTAAATTGATGTTGGAAATTCAGTTTGTTCCCTTTTGCTGCTGCATCATGCCAAATTACAAACTCCTTGTTCAAGGAGTAAAGAAACTGTTTCACTATTGTCCCAACATTTCTTGAACCTGAAGTCTGTATCCAGCTGCAGATATTTATCTACACCCAACAGCAAAGATGAAGTTAGTCTCTGCATGCATGTATATACACAAACTTCTTGCTGTTACTGAAACTGAAATGTACTGCAATGTGTTCAGCCTGTGTATCTTAAGCCAGTTCAACATCAACTCAGCACTGCACCAATTTTTAGAACCTGTTTATGTAGCTCTAAATATAATATTTATCTAAAACATGACCAAGTTGGTGGGTGAGACATTTTATCTGATGTACACTGTTTAACTGAATTTACGTTCAGCAGACTGCGAGGCATATTAATTCTTAGAAATATGTGTATTTAGAAAATCTTAGAGAAATGGAGATGAGAAAGAGCAAGGTGTAACATGCTTTTATTAATGTCTTGCTTGTGGAAAAACATAATTTTGATTATTTGTGCTCTCTGAATCCAAAAGCTGAGTGCCTTGCTCACAAATACAGAAATTGAAGTTTTAGCACCTTCAGCCCTCTTAACCTTCACCATCATCACCATTATGGAATTAAACTTTATTTAATATGATAGTGAGCATGGCTGATGTTTTTAACCTGTTTTCCCTCTCATTGTCTCTTAATCAGGTAACAGACATTAAAGAAAAACTAAAGCTCTCTAAAAAGTTCTGGTCAACTTTACCCTACACAGTCTGCAAGGATGAGCGAGTGACAGCCGGTCCGTCAGTCGAGGAGGACTGCTGGAATGGCCACACCAAGGCGAGGTGAGGTGGACCCCTCTCCACCGCACTCGATCCAAATCCCCATCCAGCCTGAAGCAATCACAAAACTAAGGGCATTTCAGAAAACCATTTATAAGGGCAAAACAGAAATGGGGAGAGCAAGTAATCGTCCACACGCAGCTTGTAGCCGAGATTACTTATTGTCAAGGTGCCATTAAAGCCGGAGTGTGAGTCAGGGTAAATGTGCACAGCGTGTCAGCATGGGAACACAGAAAATGTTCATTGGTTCAGCTCCAGAAGGATAATTTATATCGAGATTTCAAAGAGCTCTTTAGCTCCATTTAGCATCCCTGTGTTGGGACTGACAGCTTGTGAAGCAATTGCACTCTCAGGATATCATACTGGGATGAAACAGAAATTGGAATTTCAGCTCTATTTGCTATTGGCTGGCAAAGCTTAGGGCTATTTGCTGGGGAAAAAAAATAGCCAGCAGAGAATAAATGTGACACTCCTACTTAACTTGTGTAGAAGGCTTGACCTTATGTTATTTCATAAGATACTGTGGTCATCTGCCCTTGTTTGTGATGAGTTTTCTGTGAGTTTTAATTTTGAAGTTTGCTTGACACTGGCTGTGGCAGGGCTGGAGCTGGCAGATGAGCAGGTGTCTCCAAAGGTCCCAGCATGGATTCATCAGCTGACAGAGGAGAGGATCAGATTATCCCTGCTCAGAAAGACCAAGAGAGGAGTTGGGTCAAGGACCACACTGGAGGCAGTCAGGTTTCAGGTCTGCAGTGGTAGCTTGTGCTTTTGGGGAGATGGAACGAGTTGAGAGCTTTGATGTCTGGTGAGTGCTGAATCTGGAGAGCAGTTATGCTTTCTGGCACTCGGACACTGGAATCCTTATCTTCCTTTTACCTGATGGTACAGACAAAGTCAGAATTAAAAAATGAGCAAACAACAACCAAAACCAAAATAAATTTAAAAAAAAAAAAAAAAGTGAGACAAGCACATCAAATATAAAAGCTTGATGAAAATAAGACTACATGGGAAGAAACTCACTGACATGTTAAATGTCATTTTGCATGGATTGATGAATACACAGATAGATTACACCAATCCCATCATATAACCATTTTTATCAGGCACACACTTCACAGGAGGAAGTTTTGCACTGAACACACACCCTCTCTCCTAGCCTGACTACGCAAGGCTTAACAGGATTCATATTACAGATGAAAGGAGAGGGCTGTTTGGGATGTTGCTAGCCCACTGAACCCACTTTGCGACACACACAACAAATCTGTCCAAAAGCACAGCTCACTGCTCAGACCCTGAGTCCCAGATCCAGAGAAATCCCCCAGAGACTCTGAGAAAGACAGTGAGAAGGAACATCAGGCTCTTACAGGACTCATCACACAGGAATGGCATGAAGAGAGAATGAGAAATGTGGTTTTATCTTCCCCTATAATATCTTTTCTAGTCAATGGGCTTTGTAAGGTACAGCCCCAAGCCGATGTGCTGCAGCAGTTATACAGCATTTCCAGGCCTCCCAGCTGGATGCCATGCATGACATCAGGATATATGCATTAATAAGATATATGCTACTCTTTCTACAAAAGAGCAGTCAAATAAACCTTCTATGATCCCTCCTGGCTTCCATGACCAATGCTAGTGCTTGTACCATGTCTGGCCAATACTTTTCAGCTGTCTTCTGCTCCTGCACTAAAGGTTCTGGAAGAACTTCTACATTTGTTGGGAATTATGGAGGTGCATTTTATCCACATAGTTTTTCACCATCCTTTTACAATATTTGTCTTATGATAATTCTGGATATTTTCACGATGCCTTCTGAGATTAATGTTCTGGAACCATTGAGAAAAGCTATCCTCTGCTGATAATCTCACACATGTTTCACTGGATGTGGAATTACAGCTTTGAAGTATCTCCTGAAAATATGATCTCAGTAGGCTCAGCCACTGTTCCTCTGTCCAGGAAACATATAGTCATAGTCTTATTAACAGAATTCAACAAATACTTCAGGTGGAGAGAACAGAAATAAATCAGAGAGATACCATAGAACACCATGGTCTGTATATTAAATAATATGCTTGTAAATAACTAGCTTTAGATGCAAAATCACCTCTTGGGTGGTGAACAAGGACATTTACTGCAGCATAAAGAAAAAAAAAATAATGTTTCTTGGATCCTACTGATTAGCATCTGATATCAAACACTAGTTCAGAACAACAAGCATGGCAAAATTTGGCCAATATGCATAAATCTACTTGTGTTCACCATGTCACCCATCCTAAGCACCCCTGTGCTATAAAAGGAGCTGCATTTTGAATTCCAAAGAATATGACAACAGCTAATGATGGGGGAAAAAAATGAAATTTAACTATCTGCTGTTTTCCGAGGCTTTAATATAATACTACAAATCAGAAGACAACATGGTGTTGTCTGCTGTTGGGAAAGAAGACTGGTTTTAGGTTTTGATCAGAGCCCATGGTGGTATAAAGAATTAGAAACTTTGAACTGCCAGATAGACACTATTCCTCATGTTTCATACTACACATCACCTTTCGATGCTGCTTTTACAGGGAAAAAGAGTTACAAATCTGAGACTACAGAAAATGAAAGCTAGGCTTTCTCCTGAGAGAGGCATTACACCAAGGTCACTTGTGGTTATTACACTCCCCAGATATCACTTTGCTACCATGATTAATTCGCAGTGACACCAAGTTGCCAAATGAAGGTCACCAATTCGCAAATAATCATGAGGTAACAGAGTCATCCATTTGGCGTTCTGGAAGAGTGCACTTGGCTCCTTACTGATTCTGTACAAAGAATGGTTTTAATCAGGACATTTCAGATAGAAACCAAGTGCTGTGGAAATGGGAAATCATTTATTAAAAAAAAAAGAAAAATCTATATTAGAAATAATAATAATAGCTACTTTAAATTAAGTGCCACTTAAAGAGATCCCTAACAGGTCTTCCCATTGTATCTGTACTCACAAAAGAACATATTCTTATGTTTAAAGAATTAATGTCTTATGCCAGATACACAGAGATGTTTTTAAAATATATTTAGGACCTAAAAATTATCATTAAGACCAAACTTCAAAGTTTTCCTTCTTCCTTAAATGCAGATAAATTCTTAACAGTTGATAACCTCTTCACTGTTGTCCAGAAATTAAGGAATTTTCCCAGGCATGATGGAATTTAGGCTTTAGGAGTTAAACTGAATCCAAGCTATTAGCTTTTGAATGATTGACTTTTACTGAAATGAGAACAGTAACCAAATCTGCAACCACTCTGGTGGCCAGAAGAACCTTGAGTTGCTCCAACCAACTCAGCCAACTCGTTTCAACAAACCCATGTGAGACATGCTCATGCACTATCATCTTGGTGCTCTTGCTCACCAGGACTATAGACCTACTAATCTGTTTTAGCTCTGGAAGGCTGTAATCTATGGAAGAGATGAGACTTGTCCTCCTTTCCATGAGGAATGTTATCACTCTTCCAAGTACAATGAAGAAGAAATAAAATTATATATAAGACAGACGGTAATTACAAGCATTAAAAAAAAAAAAAAAAAACCTGTAGAATCATAGAATTGTTTAGTTTGGAAAAGACCTTTAAGATCCAACCATTAACCTAGCACTACCAAGCCCACTACTAATCTATGTCCCTAAGCACCACATCTATACATCTTTTACGTACATCTCCAGGGATGGTGACTCAACCACTTCCCTGGGCAACCTGTTCCAGTGCTTGAGTCAAGTATAGAGAAATGTAAGAAATAAAAGGAAAAATTAACACTGTAATTTTCAACATCTAGCTCAAAGCTACAAGCTATTCCACCCAAATGTACATAGCATAAAGTCACAGCTGGCCTGACATTTTCTTCTTCTCCTGCCATAGATAGGTGAGTCCCTACTTCCTGGGCAGAGAGCCTTTCATTTATGGTGAAATTGAGGTGGAAAGAAAGACTCACCAGATCAGTGACTGCCCTGGGAAAGCTGCTCATTGCTGACCAGCAAGGTTTGTAATGAGAATCAGTTCAATGTCCTTTACCTGGAGGCAGGCAAAGATAATCATTTAGCGCCACTGGTAAGAGTGTGAATAAACCACTTCTCAGTAAGTGGGAAAACTGCTTATTCTTAATTGATGGCTCTAGTTTATTTTTCAGCTTCTTCCTTCCAAAAAACTGGCAGATGAGCCATTTTTCTCCCTCTCCTTCTGTCTCCTCAAGCTTTTCTCCAAGCTGGAGGAAAAAAATGAAAAAATCCTGTGGGGATTACCTCCTGAGCAAACAGAATCAGATGAGGCGATCTAGTTAGCCAAACAAGCCAATTTTCCACTGCACTTATCTTTCTGGACCAGATGTGACTGCCTACCCCCAGTCCAGCCTGAGTGAGCCTGTGCTGCATTCTGTACTCTATTACCTACAATTCTGTGCACCTGGAAATACTCCAGTACTGCCTAGATGGGTTGCTCCAGTCGTACTCTAAGCAGCAGCAAAATATGGAGAGTGGTGCCCTTTAAGGCAGATGTCTTTAAAAAAAAAAAAAAAAAGGTAAGATTCCTCCACTTTGTGTTGTCTCTTTTTCATAGATATTTAAAAAAAAACATAGGCTTTGTAGTGCTTGGCTATGGTGTGCCAAAAGACATCTCTGTTGTGCCTGCTGAGACAAGAACTATGGAAAGGCTAAGAGGAACAGAAAGCATTAATATTTTAGAAAACAATGTAAATTACACTAAAATCCTGACATAGCTGAGCAAGGAGCAGACAACAGAAAACAAACAATATTGTTCAGTTTCTTTATTCTCAGAGGGCTAAGAAAGCTGATTTTTTTTTATTTATTATTTTTTTATTTTGCCAGGAGGACACAAAGAACAAACACTGATTCAAGTTGGCACTTCTCTTCTTTTTGTTTATAATGGGCATATAGTTCTTGTAATGGCCAGGCATACAAAGAGATCATTAACGAGAGCAGAAGCAGCAGCAAAGCTTAAAATTCACAGGGGTGTCTCCATTTACGAAACTACAGCAAAAGCAGCTGTGCTCAACAACTTTGCCCAGCCAGCAACAAATCTTCTGTCAAAAAGTGGTCCCAAGACATGGCTTCCAATTCCGTGTGACTTAACCCTACCCTACACATCTCAAAATGCTTTTGTCAGAACATGTGCCGGGCTGCCTCTCAGAGACCGTCACTCACAAAACACCTTGGGCCTCGTGTTCCTCTATCTGTACCAGTCCTTTCAAGAAAGGAAAACAATTCAAAGATATTTACATTCAATATAGGCTTTTACGCCTTTTTTTCCCCCCTGAGGAAGGAGATGAACTAGTTCAATAATGAGGGCAGAATTCAGCTTCACATGCAGGCATGTAAACTCATGCATTTAAATATAGATGCTTGTGGGGGAGACAATAAGGAATCATTTGTGTTGTCCAAGCAAGAGCAGTGTCATTTGAGACTGTATGGCATGTCTGAGACGAGTATGATGCAGGACACTACCTCCCATCCTGACCAGAACCTGGGCAAGAACTGCTAGAACATTTTAAAAATTGCCTGAACAGAGCCTCAATATCCGGACAATGTGGTCAATGAGGCAGTTTTCAACAGTTTAAACACACTTATCTACTGCTATGTGAGACTGTCTAAATAGTCAAGACACCTTCATGGAGCTGGCAAGTGAGACACTGGGCCTATGGGATATTCAAACCCTACTGGCAGCAGGACACCAAACAGCATACACTCTGGTGGCTGAATTGACACCTAAGACTCAATTCAGCTGCTGAAAGAAAGACAGCTAATATAATTTTAGATACCCCAGATTTACATTATCTCCCCCTCACACCTGTAGGTATGGTGCAGGACCTATGGGAAAGCCACACACTTCAGGGCTAATAACGAGAAGAGGAGGAATGACCAAGAGCATTTAAATGGCACCAGATGTCTGTGTTTGTCCAACTGAATCCCAGCAGATGAAATCTAATGAGCTAGTCGTCTGGCCAAAAGCACGTGGGAATCTAACAGCTGTCCCTGCTCCACTGACAAATAAACTCCTGACTAGTTTTGACTAGAACTTGTGTCGACTAGGTCTGACAAGAGTGGGAGTCTGCTCATACACTGGCAGTTGCATATTTTGGTATCTGTACAGGTACAAGTTATGGTACCTGTATAAACCTAAAGAGGAAACCTCAGCCTCTTTAATTCTTATGCTCTTATGCCCTTACGCTCTAAATGCTAAGTGGCTCATTCCCCTTGGAATTTAAGTATCTACCTAACTTTTAGACAATCATACGGTAATGGATTTCTTGCAACTCACATCCAGTATGGCTGCCTTACACATCTAGGTGAGATGCACTGGACTGTTCTCCTGAGGGGTTAATGCCTCCATGCCAGGAATGTTTTGGGGATCACCAAATCCTGAAGCAGATACTAGGACGTGCGTGACAGATTGACTGAATCACTTCCTACGACTGAATAGGCTGGCTCATGTAAAATTAGATGGTCTTCAGAAGGGCACCAGACCCACACTGATCACAGTGCAGAATATGAACCTCAATAAAAAGAGCACTTTAACGGCTTTAAATCTCCAAACTCACACATATTGTCTCCATATGAAAAGCTTACTGAAAAGTCAGTACATTCTTCTTCTATTATTGAATATAAGACAAGATGAAATCAAACATAAATCAGTCAAAAAAAGCCTGTGAACTGCCATTCAGAGCTAGCCATAGCTTCTCCTGGATGGCTTGCAATAAAGAGCATCTAACTCTTCATAAACAAGGAGAGCAATCCACATGAACATTTGGTGATTTCAAATCACTTCTAGCTGCTAACAGCTATGGCCCTTGTCATGGACAAGGTACCAGGCAAGATGGACATCCTCTCTGATCCAGCAGGGCAATTCTTAGATTCTTATTTTTTTTAATCAACTGCACCTTGAAATCGCTGATATACTTCTAGGCTGAGTAATTTATCTACAGTAGCTGTTTCATTTGTAGAGACATGTGACAGATAGAGGTGCTGTTCTTTTGCAGCCCAGAGCTTCCTTGCCTGCCAAGGTCTCCATCCTGCTGCCACCAAGCAGCTCTGCAGAATTATTTCCAATTTCTATATTTGGTGATTCATAACACTGCAGTCTGCAGTCCTCTGTACTAGGGGAGATGACTCTGTGTTCTCGCCGTAGTTAAGCTTGTACTATAGGAGTCTGGGTGGGATCCCTACAGCACTGTTATTTCTCATTATGGTACTAATGAAACAACAGGACACACAGTTTGAGGCTGGGTATTTTTGGCAGTCATGTCTTGTTCTTAACATGTTCATGCTCCCCCAGGATTATTCTCATGTAAGCTTTCAAAGGCCACTGATGACAAATGAGTCTCATCTTGTGAAGTGAGTACCTATTATGCTGAGACTAAACCCTTCCCTGGTGCAGCAAAGCAGTCATCATTTTGTGAACCTTCAGAAGCAATACAAAACTTGTCTTCCTTTACCATGACTTCAGCAGAGAAAGTCCTTTCTTCTGTGTTACTCTCACTTTTTTTTTAAGGGATATACTTGTTTTCTAGACCAGTATGAACCTAACACTGACACCAGAGCCAAATTTGAATATTGATAGAGAATTGGGCTGGCACAAGTGAGAGTGAAGTAAAAAACTCTTAAACTATATTTGGTACCAGGCAACATGAAAGTTTGCCGTTAGTAAGCTAGACTGTGCTATCAGTACAGGCTGAGAACATACCCACAGGAGTCCCACAAACATCAGTAAGATAGCCTGGAATGCAAACTAATTACAAAATAGATCATATCCTGATAAAGAGCACAAACAAAGGGTAGATCTGCCCCAAAGCCCTTGCAGTGTAAATATGAGACAAAGATAGTAGGTAAATAAAGACAGATGAGAGAGAATAGACACTATTTTCTCAGGATACCATGCCAGCACATACAAATAATGTCAGCCCTTTATCAGCCTAGCACCTGTAAAATGCACGGGTAATTTTTAACAGAGATTCAAAGTAGGAAAAAAAAAAGTAGCTTTGCAGATGCCTGTAAGGAGAGTTTCCTGAGGACAAATAGCAGCAGGGGAAAAAGTGCGCATATATAACAAAAGATGATGAAGACTTTTACAGTAGGATGATTGAAAGCATGGGCTGATTTTTGTAGGGAAGAGATACCTGCAAAAGCACACTTGCTGCCTGTGAGCAGCCTAAGACTGCATTTGCCAAGGTCAAAGAAAGAAATGCTGCAGTAATCAAGAAATGATAAGCTAAGAGCCTGAATAAAAAATTCAGGTCTGTGGATGGATATGAAATGCCATACCTTAAATATGTTACGCACACATGGGAGATGTAAGTCTAGCCTGTTTGTAAGGAATAAGGTCCAAATTAAAGACAATACTGGAGTTTGGTAAATCCACAACACTGTTCATGGGCCTGGATGTCAGATAGGCTGGAGAGGTTGTTCACAGTGGTCAAAAGGGAATGCAAGGAAGAAATGGAGAGGAAAATTATTAAGTGCTTCATTTGAACAAGCAGAGCCATAATGCCTGAAGATAGCCTTCTTAACTATCTCAGAACAACAAATATGCCATATATTACAAAGAGTTCATAGTTTTTAAGCAGGAAGAAATAAAAACAGAAGGATGCACTGCTAGATGCTTAATTTAGTGTGCAACCATTCGTATCAGCAGAAGATCTGAACATGCAGTGACTTACTGCTGGCTGGTGAACCTCTTCTATAGTTTACAGAGTCAGTGCACTTGCTGGGGAGTATGTGGAGAGTTAGGAGGTTGGATAACTTAAATCTGTTCTGCTCTCCATGCAGCTGAGCTACTAAAAAAGAGCCTTTACATTCTGTAAAATTAAAAAACATATTTTAAAGTAGTTTCACTGGAGCTGTTTAAGAACTGCGTAATTGTTATCAGTGTCAAATTGCTTGGCACAGCATTTACTGTACAGTCTTTTATTTCTGAAACTTATTGCATCTTAAACTAATCATTCATCCTGCTATATAGATACTTGCCTGAGATTATGAATGATGGCTTGACCAACCAGATCAACAATCCAGAAGTAGATGTGGACATCACAAGGCCAGACACCTTCATTCGACAGCAAATCATGGCCTTACGTGTCATGACTAACAAACTGAAGAATGCATATAATGGAAATGATGTCAACTTCCAGGATACAAGTAAGAAATCATTAACCATTATAAACCATTATAAGTATATTTTTGGAAGATATTTATAAATTGATCACATTGGAATGCCTTTCTTTGGTCTTTATGGTCTGTGCTGCTGACAACGGTAAAAAAAAAAAAAAGTATTTTTCTGTCCCATGAAATTCCAGCTGTACGTTTGTTTCCTTTGCTTCTTTTGCTTATCTTCATGTCAAATGCATAAAGACACCGAGGGCTTTCCATAATGCCAGCAATCCATTCCTTTTTCAGAAGGACATTCAAACACCTAACCAAATCACAGAGGCTTTCATTTGGATCCTTTACTGCATAAAAGTTCACACCACTGACACTTTCCCGTTCCTGCCATGTTCATCCCCACCAGGGTGGTGGGTGGAATGGGAATGGAGGAAAGGGACAAACACTGTAACGCATGGACCTCATGCTGTTTCCCTCACTTCCTTGTGCCAGGTGATGAAACCAGCGGCTCAGGCAGTGGAAGTGGCTGTACAGATGACATCTGTCCCACCGAGTTCGATTTCGTCACCACCGAAGCACCACTGGTTGACTCCGACAGGAGGGAGGTGGAGGCTTCAGCCACGCAGCCTGGCTGGTCGCTGCAGACGTTGCTTGTCGCCTTCATCAGTCTCGTACTGCAGAGACAGTGGAGATAATCCTGGATCTGATCAGAAAAACTGTGTTTTAGCTACAGAAACAGGCAACTTTCTTCTTTTCTTATACTCTTGGACGACAGACCATGCCACAAACACTTGCAGTTTTCTATGAGACGAGAGCAGTACTGCAACCTGCTTCCATTTTTTGTTTTCCCAAAGAGTACCAGGTACCAGACTGAACTGCTTTCTGTTTTTTTCAGATATCTCTGAAGACGATATTCATCCTTGAGAGAATTCTTTCTCAAATCTTTATTACAGGAGACTTTCTGAGCTTCATTTCCTTTTATGCTGCAAAAGTAAAAAAGGATCTTACAGTGTCTGTTTTCCCCTAACGAGAAAAAAGAGGGGGAAAGAAACCAAGAAAACAGTTTTCTTTCTGAATCAGGCCTGACTCAAGGCTGCTGCATTACAACAGATATCAACAAAACAAAACAAACAAACAAAAAAAGGAGACAAGAAAGGGAAAAAAAAAATGCAACCGTTCTTCACTGACAGCCAGGTTTCCTTTAGGAACTTCTGTAGGATGATTCAGGTCATCAGAACGATCATTGCTATAGGGAGGAAGTCTGGATTTTTTTTCAACACAAAAGTATATTTCAATGGCAAATGTCTTGCACTCCTTCTGCCAGCCACATCATATTGGCATGAAGGTAGATAAGCTGAAAAAATAAGTTTATCTTTTAGTATGATAGTAACTCCACTAGCTTCAGAATATCATGTTACAGTTGTTTAGGATTTAAATCTTAATGCCCAGTAAAAAAATTGAGTAGTAGCATGATTTCACCTAGCTTCTTTTAGTATTTATCCATGTTATACAATTGGCACAGATTTCCACTTAGCTCACCATCAGCCGTGGTGGTAGTGCTAAACAATGCTCCTGACAAATCTCCCCTCAAGGGTTCGGACAGAAAATAATCTCTTGTGATATATTCTCTTTCCTTTTGTCACAGTTCTGACATCAGTTAGGACTGTCTGCTACTATGTTCATTATCCTACCAAGACAGCAATTCTCTATTGGACTAACAGCGACCTGATCAGTAGTGTGTTTCACAGCTAACTACATCTTTCATATCAGTTAATTTCAGTGTCACAAGGATTTCTTCTGCAAAATTTCAGAACAAACAAATATATAGTAGTGACATGGAGATTTCTTTCACTTTTTTAGTCTTAGTATGATCATCTATTTTTATATATATAAATATATATAAATCACAGATTTTAACTTCTTAATTACAAGCTCAGGGTTGACACCTCTTTGTAAGAAAAAAATGTTTGGTCAACCAACTCTTCTTTTTTTGTGCTGCTCTGAAAAGTAACCCTTTAATGACTGGTGAGCACGAAAATCAAAGAAGAGAATTTTTTACATATCCAGTTGTCCGTTTCTTAACAGGTTTGCAGGGTGGGAGAGAAAACCTCTCTCATATGTGTGAATTTGGGGGGGCATGAGAGTTTGTGTGATAGGCCTAGAGAAGGACACGGATGTTAATTGTGATCACAATTGTACTCTCAGATTCCTCAAGGATACATTGCTTTAATATTCATTGCCTAAATGACCATGATCCTGGATAGAGTTTCCCTAATTTGCATCTGGTCGTTAAGACCCAAGATGGAAGGTGTTTAAATCCTGGATATATGAGTGCCAGCAACTAGACATCAAAACCTTCCCTCTTCCATCAGCCACAAACAAAGGGCTCATGGGACAACTCTGCATGGTGTTGAAATTATTCATCGGAAATTTATTTCCTGATTCTTACGGTGACTCTAGAAATGGTATAGACAAACTGTGGAAACACTGTAAAGCCAGGCAACCACATTACAATTTAGCAGCAGAGCAGGTAGATCATATCCATTGCAATCTCTTTTGCTTGTCAAATTATAATTAGCTATTGATTTAGGCATGAAATTAAATTAGAAAACACACAGTACGTTAGGATAAAGTATACTTAAGCACTTTTACCAAAAAGTATTTACAACCCATCTATATAGTATATGTAAAAACAAAAGCATAGGGTTTGAGCCACATGTATTCCATTCTCTTTTTTTCCCATTTGTTTACTTCAAAGTATAACAATCTATTCTTCTGGGCCCAGCCTAGTGTGCAGGAGTTGCTGGCTGGGTGTTCAGACCACGCATGCCTCACCCCAGCTATAGCAGTGCTTCCTGCTGCTCTGATGGTTCTCTCTAGAGCAGATCTCGTGATTCAGCATTTAATGCCTTCACAAAGTTAAACAGCAGAGTTCAAACCAATTCTCACAGGCTTTTTCACTTGCCCTGCTACAGCAGGTAGCAAGCAGGGGACCTTTTATTTTCATTTTTTTTCCTGAACTTGTACATGCATCTGTCCACAAGGAGAGCCCTTTAAAACTCTCCCTGATCTCTTTCTACCCATACACATATCCTTTCCATGTTACTCCTCCTCAGCAACTCTGTTTCAGGACAAGCTGTCTGTCATTTTTAGTTATCCCGTAGTGTGTTTATTCAGTGGTAACTGACACTCTTTCCATCTGATTATTCTGGGTCTAGAAGCTTTTTGAGAGGTAATGAAGTCCAAGCCTTCTGAGGCAAGTCCTCTGTTGTAACCTGCTCCACACTGCTGCTTAAGGAGCCAGTGTACTCCTAGGGTCTTTGTGTTAGCCTTGGCCCACATTCAGGTGGTCTGGTGACTGTTTTCAGCTGATGCAGCCAAACTGATTGTCCAGGGTGCTCTCAGCTATTTGTAGACCTCCATGGACTCGTGGGCAAGGAGTAAGAGGGATCCCTAAGAAGTAGGGTGTTTGCTGAAGGCTCTTCTCACTTGGGGAGCTTGCCAAGAGGGGCTCTCCCTCTACTTGGACCTGATCTTACAAACTGCTAGTGAAACAATAAACCAGACTAATCTTTGCCAAAATGTGATTGCCTTGTGCAAGTTCTGTCAGAAATTTATGTCTTCCATAATATTTCTCCTCTTATTTTCCTACTATGCATGGCAATATCTTGTCAGGAGATGGAGATGCCTTTGCATGAGGTATTAGGCATACATTCTTTTAATAGTCCCTAAAGGTTGAATACACTCTTCATACATCGCATTTTTCTGAGATTAAGAGAGCTATTAAACCTACAGAGCAAATGAAATTGGAAATGAAGGAAAGAAAAGAAATAGCATTTGTGTTCATAAATGCAAGAACCTACATCAGTTCCAGTGCTTCTATTTGCACATCCTTTACATCCATTAACTCTTCTTCTAAGGTAATTTTTGATGTGCCACAATTTACCGACTGCTAACGGAAGAGAAATATTTAAAGTAAGAAATTATAAAAAAGACAATTACCTATTCAAGAAAGGAGACCTAAGTCCTAAGGAAAAAATCCTTTGATTTTATAAACCCTTTGTGCTCTGCAAACCAAAAGTTCTTGCCATTTTATGTCCTTTTACAGTGGAGGATCTTAACAAAATCAATGCAATGAGTAACATAACCAGTGCTGTCGACCCCTGTGGGGTTTTCCATTTCAATATTAATTACATCGATCTTACATTGTCCCCAAATTATTAGCATTCACACTACTGCAGATTTTTCTCCTGATGTCTGGGTTCACATTAGTGTAACTGCAGAGCATTTTACCTGAACTCTGGCTAAACTCAGGCATTACAAAAAAGACAGTCAGAATGAATTGAAAAGAGAGGGTAGAGATTTCCTGATAAAGAGGAAGAGTAGAGGAATGTGTGCTTCAGGGTTCTGCTAACGGCTGATCTATCCCAATTCTCTAAGAGGCAACACAGAGCTCTGTCTGTGGAAAGCTCCCGCTCCCAAAATCTGAGTCTCACTCATATGAATTATCCCAGGTCTGCAGGATTTTTAGGAAGGACAATTCCCAAAGCTGTGTGAACCAGTTTGAGCCGCTTCTGTGCAAAACGTCTGTGAGCTAGAGCTGTTCTCGGGAGGTGGGCTGTGTGTGCAGTGTCTCAGCATGCAGCAGTTGCTCTCAGTTAGCTAACCAACCCTGAATCATTATCAAATGTAACTATACTTGTTCACTGAGACTTTTTTATTACTTCAACATGAAAAATAAATTACAGCACAGATACAAGTTGTGCTTTTTGGTTTTAATTTACTTCTGAAGAAAATTCATTAAAACTGAATACAGGAAATTTTTTAATTATTCTGCTGGGAAAATCAGGTTTCTGCAGGTTTCATCCGAGGAACAAATGTCTGAATGAACTTCAGATATTAAGAAGAAATCCACATTGCAAAGACTACAAAGTTGTATTTACTATGTCTACTATATTAACCCACAAATTTTCAAACCTGCAGGATGAGAATGAATAGAGTTAACAACAGTGGACCATCCCATAGAACTTCAAAACCCCTGATTTCAAAGTGAAATTCAGCCCTCAAAGGCTAAAACTTAGCTGTGGGGCTGAGAATACATTGTCAAAACACAATGGACACAGCAATGCATACTTCTGAGAAAATTAGGGCAAGTGATGCACTGAATGGGGCAATATTTCCACTGCAGCTACGCACATGGACTGTGAGGATCATACTAACATGGGTAATTATGACCGTTTTTGATAAAACAATGATAAAGATCAGAGTACCATGGTAACACTGGACATGAAAGATTAACAATACGAAATTAACCATTTTCTCATCTGTTTAAAAGCATAGCAGACCTAATAGAGAACCAAGAACTTAGATTTTTAAAATAAACTTCTAGCACCGTGCAAGAGAGATGGTCTCAGATTGATTCGGTCAGAACATTTTTCAACAGTCTATCCTATTCAAATCTTCTGACCAATACATTCACTTCAGAATAATTTGCCCATGTAACGTGAAGGGTTCGCTTACAGTATTCACTGCTTTTTCTACTAAACTGATTACATAGTTTGCAATTCTGATTGTGCATCCCAAGTGTTCATACAACAAACTTGTGCATCCATCCCCACGACAAAGCAAATGAAAACTTTGTCATTAACAAGGATTTTGACTGTAATCACAGAGAAAAAGGCAAGTCCTTCTTTTCTGGAAGCTGTTTTAATTTTATTTCTTTCTGATTCTCAATAAAACAGCAACATAAAAGAGGAGACATTAGGATCCTCACCTGTAAGTTTCCTAACTTTACTCCAAACCCATCCCAGTAATTCTGCCCAGCTTCTCCACAGCCAAGGTCTCTGAACTATCTGGAGGTTCAAGAAAGTCACATGAGTTTATCCATAGCTTAAAGTCTATACAGTTGAATAGTTTCAAGAAAATGGGTCAGTATTTCAGTCAAGTCTCATTTCGACTTTATTTTTAATCATGTAGGTTGACACTTAGCAGGGTAACATACATGAAAGGCTTTTGTCTCATGGAATACTGGGGGAAAAAAAAAAAAAAAAGACCAACACATTTCTTTTTGCTTTTCCTCCTTTATTCTGGTGCGAGGAAATCTGTGATGCTTCATACTTTAAGCACAAGGCAGCATCTAGTGGTGTAGCTTGTTTATCAAACTAAGAACAGCTGCATTACCAAAAGAAGTTGTCTTTTTTTCCTTGAGGCAGATTAGATTCACCATTAGTGAAAAAGAGGTACAGAATGGCAACTATTTACATATAGTGAGGTACCTTCCGTCAGTATCTCCGAAGACCCTTTAAAACCAAATTTGCAGGGAAGACAAATCTACTTCCTCTAAAATAGAAATCGGTAGGATTTTCTTCCTTGAAAAAAAATACAAAGTATACGGTTTTCGATTCCCAGTGTTGGGGAAGCTGGAAAGAAATTTCCCTTCTTCAAAGTGAAAGGGTAGCCATTTCACCAGTTCTGCTGCCCTCAGCTCCTGGAGCTGCTTTTATACCTCTCCAGAGCTCTGCTGAGCACCCACACCAGTCACCTGAAGCAAGGAGCCTCCTGGGCACACAAATTGTCTCTGCCAATAGTGGAATTTGCCCTTCCAAGATGGTTAGAAAGACAACTGAGGAATCCCTTCCAATCCCTAACATTCTGTGATTCTGTGATTCTGAATGACAGGAGCAGTGACTTCACAGTGAGACTCAGCAAATATATGAGCATGGGGAAATAACAATAGAATTCCATGATGGGCAGCTGGTGCTCGTCACAACTGTCCAGCACGTCCTTTCAACCTCCTGTCTATGATCTTCTGTGTACTCTAATTGTAATCATCTACTCGCAGATGTAGCAAAAACCAAAACAGTGCTTCACAAGTCAGTGGTGTTTCTGTAGTCTGCTGCAAGGTTTCTCTCTTTCTTCTTAGTTCTTAGGTACTCTGGCTAATTCTGTATCTTTCAGTGTGTGAGGAAGAGCTTACTACCTAAAACAGAATGCTGTGTGTCAGTAGTCCTTTTTTCCTAAAAATATACATTATGTAGGCATGAAAGTCCTTCCCGTGTCTCACAAAAATAACTCGATTCCACTAAGCATCTAGTGAGTTTTCTTCTCAAGCCTAAACTCCAGTCATTCAGGCAAGGTTTAGTAGAGGTCTCCCACATTCCACTAAATACCCCAAACACCAGGTTACCGGTCAACTATGCTCTTCTCCTCCCTCCTCTCCTAATTCCTCACCTTGAAGTACCATCCTGGGCCTGAAAAATCTTTCAAAATATATGTTTCATCAAAACTAATGCACTGTGCCATGGCAGACCTGGTTGAATCCAAGCAGGTTCTTCTCCTTGTGTGCTGGGGGTTCCTGTTATCTAATTCACCAAGGATGCAAGCTCCTGTTATCTCTGTTAGTTAAGCTGACCCCATTGTATACATCCTTAACTGCTATGGAGTTACACAATACATTGCTGTCTACACAGTAGATTTTCTACTCAATTGTATATCACCATCTATCTTTGAGTGACTAGTGTCTCTATGACCATTTTCTGCTCGAGGCTGCACTCTATTTCCAGTCATTTTTAGCTCACTGGATTTTCTATCTCACTTCCATGGGTCTCTGTGCCTTTGGTAGCACTTAATTCTTCTCCTTTCAGACAGAGGATGTAGCAACAAAGAGATTTGGTTCACTTATTTGTTGTGGGGTTTTTTTCAGACTTTATCAGACCCCACCTTTAGCTTTTATTCTCTGTTCTAAATATGTTCTACTGGGTGTATGTTCTTGATCATCTGACATGAATCCTGATGACTATTTTTAATTGACTGTATAATCTGAGTTTATAGATGACATTTTGGTTCATTCACTCAGTTATGGTAAATTTCTATTTCTTCCTTGTAACTGTAGCATAGTTTCTGTTTCGTTTTTGTCTGCTGTGCTGATGAGTCACCAAGGCCAATGGCAAAGAATTTGTGGATATTCTATAGCAAGATTAACTGAACAGGTAACAACATCACAAAATAATTCATGTCAGTTCTGTAACTGATTGGTTTGAGGTTTGGTGTTGGATTTTTTTTCCTTTAATTTCGGCATTCTGGGCTTCATTTGATTTATATTCACACTGGCTATGTGTATATTATGTTATACACATGTAATGTAACTACAGATTAACTGCTTCAGTCTTTAGATAACAAATTTTAAATAGTTGGTCAACTGTAGTCTGCTTGTAAGTGCTACAGAGTGATGATCACTTTTAAAAATCTGCCTAAAGAGAAGTCAGAGGAGTTCAGATTTCAGCTTTGTGATATTAGTTGAGTTTGAGGCTGCAAGAATATTTTGTAAATAACTTGTGAATATGTGCATATACTTGAAGGGAGAGAAAGGAGCACTTGCATCTCCAAAATATTCTGAAGCTTCTTTTCAACTTTTACCTAATCTGAACACAAATTTACAAATGAAGAATTGGCATTCAGATGTTCAGGGATGTCAGACTACATAAATTGATGGGCATTTACACACTGACTCCTCCCAGGTTACTTTATTTTGTTGGTGAGCAATATAACTTAATTTCCACTAGCAATTTTGTTACATTTATTAAATTCAAAGAAAGGATGTTGTTTAAGTAGGTCAGATGTCTTGATTTCAGTATCAATTGACATTTATACTTGCTTGTTAAACTTTTATGACTCCAGGCGTATGAACATTGCTTGAAAGCATGCAAATTGTTAGCTCCGGTTTTGATACTATATTTCTAGAGTAGTATTTAAAATAGTTCAATGTGAATTGATAGGGCCAATATTTGAATGGAAGTCAAGTTTAGAATAAAATTGATTTTAGACAGAAATAGGATTGAGTTGAAAAAAATCTCATTAAATGTTAAACCAGCTTTTCTTCTGATCTGATTTTAACATTTCAACCTAATCTGACATGAAAAAAAACTACAGATTCTGTTTATAGATCATACCTGAAACTAAATGGTATCATTTCCATTTGGGGAGAGTTCCAATTAAAATGAAAGAGGGAGAAAAATCCCAAGTTCCCTCATCGCCAAGCACTACTTAAAATGATACAGTATTTAGCACCATATGGCAGTGTGTATATGTATATATATAGCAGCGTTGCAAGGCAGAGTATGAAGTTCTAAGGAAAAGATTCTTTATGGCTTTGTAACTTCAGAGAAGTAATGTACCATGGACAAAAATAGAAAAACATAAACAATCATTTTGATACATTTGTGAAATATACTTCACAGAGCCCAATATTTTTTGTGCAAAATGCCTTAAATCACTTTCGGTAGGGCTAATGCAATGAATTTATTTCTGTATATAGTCTTTTATAATAATTACTTCGGATGCAACACTAGACTTTTCTTTCCACTACAATCATATACAGCCTTACAATTATTAACTACAATAGACAGACTATGATAGCTCTGCTTTATTAGCTGTAAATGCACTTTCAGTCCACTTGTAGACTTAGAGCTTGGAAGCAAGAAGAGGTGACAGTGCCAAGAGCACCGAGACTTTCCTGATGGGCAATCTCTATGTTCTCTCAGGCTTGAAATCCTTTCCTACCAACTCCTTTTCCTCTAACCCCATCTGTCTTCATGAAAATTGGCTGTGTCTTAGGGTCTTACATCACCCTATCTAGCACTAGGAGCTTCAGAGAGCATGTTGCTCAGCACAGTTGTCTTTCTAGATCTCCACAGTTAGCCAAAAGAGATGGGTACCTCCATATGTGGGAAGGGACTTATCTGTCTTCTCTAAACAGGCAGCCTGGGATGCCTGTCATGTAGGCACCTCACTCAAGTGCCTGGAGATAAATGCCACCTGTGAGATGGGGGATCCAGGCTTTGCCCAGACTCTGTCCTGTCCTGCTCCTTGTTGGCACAATGGTGCCTCTTCTTCATGCCAGTTCTGGAGTGAGGAGCATGGAGAGGGATCCCATCTGGGGAAGTCATGCTGTGATGACTTTGTTTCTGAGCCAAACCAACCCTGATGTAACAAGACATAAAACCAACATGCATTCGTTGTTCTGAATGCTGCACAGTGCTGTTAAGTTTATACTCTTCCTTATAAGACATTTAAACCTGTCAGCTACCCTACAAACACACAAGGCAACTGCCTTCCATGCACATGTGCACCAAGACATGGAACTCAAACAAATCTCTCCTGAAATCTCAAATGCCTTTCCAAGGCTGGTGAAAGCACTGCACATGGCTCAAGACAGCTCAGAGAGTTAGCGAGGAGAAAGGTGCACATCACTGAAGGGCAGAAAGCAGATTAATACCTCAAGAGTGAGAACCGTGATAAAGCTGCCCTTCAGGTGTAATCATTCATGCACTCAGTCATTTGTCAGTCTCAGCCCTTACTGCACCAATGAAAGGAAAATACACATCTTCTAAGAGGTCAGTAGAGAAAGCAAGGTTAATATACAGCAGTTTATACTGACAAACCGCTAACACACCTCTTGCAAAATAGCTGATTGTTATGACAGCAAATAACTTTTTAAAAGCTGAAAATAATTAAGTGCAGCTTTGTCTGTATCCCCTGCCATCTCTTGGGACTCCATGAGGAAATCCTTTTTCTTTCCCCAACCTACTTTTGGGGGGCTGGTACTTGAAATGTGGCAGAAACCAAAAGCCCAAGCTGTAAAGCACCCATTCAGTGCCCAGTTTTCTAGGTCTTCTGCTTTTCCTCTTTGTTTTCTTTTTTGCATTTCTGAGAGTGGCACTCTCACAAAGTATATGAGAGCATGCATCTCTCTGCTTGTACACACATTTATTTAGATATATAAACACATATACATCTATAAATACAACCACAAGTTAGTAATTTCAAGTGCATAGGCTATAAAAAGTAATGGAGGGGACTCCATTTATCACAATACTTGACAGAGACCTAACAAGGAGAGTCCCAGACAGGGACTTATGCTTTAGAGATGATTATAGCTTGTGTTTCTATAAGTGTTGTTGTAATTTTCTGAAATAACTGTGGGAAACCGTAACTCTGCAGAAATTATTTGGCAACATCTACTGGTACTGTTAAGGAACATGTAAAAAAACTTAACTATCCAGATAAAAACAGAAACCCAGATGGTGTCTCACTTACAGTATTTGGGGGCTTTACTGATACAAATTTCATTATTTCTTGTTTTTTATTTGAACACAAAAAAAGCTTGTAAAAGCTCATGGAACTTTTAAGAAGCCCTACCTCCTTCCTTTCAGACTACAATAACTGTTAAATGATGACTTTTCTATATTTATGAAAATATTTTCTTCAATAATGAATTGGGTAAAATACTGTAAAATACTGATGATCAAAATCGTCATCCTATTTGGTGCTTTGGGTTTTTTTTTTTAATGGAATTCATAACCCACAAAAAGTAACGCTTACTTCTAATGGTATCATCTGACCCCCTTTAACTGAATTACAGATTTACAATCATACTGCCTCTGTCCATCACCCAAGCATGACAAGGCACAACAATACCCAATGGATTACCCCCACAGCCACGGAGTCTTTTCATCACATCTTTTGTTTCCACACACTTTCCTCCAGAAAGTTTTGATTACTAAAATGCATTCAGATTTCCCCGTGGATAAACTGGAGGGAAGTGTTTGGCATTTTCAAGACAATCTCAGATGGTACTGTTTGGCCCATTGCTTTTCCATTTCCCTGTGAGTCTTTACCAAGTCCAGTGCACAACAGTTAATGTGGTTTTCACAAAGCAGTGATCAGTAATGTAAATACCATTTCTTCCCTCAAGACTTATAATGCAATTTTGTGTTTCTTGAGATTGTTTCTTTCACGATTTGTCATGTCAAAGATGTTAAAGATGATATTTGGAAATCACAGAACAGTTAAACCATAAACTACTGTGTTTCTGTCCATTACTAAGGGAAGTGTGACTGCAGGGATATTTTGTTGGAAGGGTTGTATTAACAGTCATTTACATATATATATATTTGTAGTGCTGTGCCTGCTTCTTCCATGTACCTTAAAACTACTATTAGATAATGAATGACCCCCTATTAAACTCATTTTTTGTAATGCATCTTCCTGAAATAAAGGTATTAGAAGACCTTGCTGCTCAACCAAGGCAATTTTGCCTGGTGCAATATTATGCTAGTAGACAAAGGCATTTGAAAAAGGCGATACATTTTATTTTATAAATCAATACTTTCTTTTGCTGCCTACTGAAAAATCCTTTTTTAGTGCTTACAACACACTTGAGAGTTAGGATAGGATTGTAATTTTCAGTAACAGACTGAGACAATAACTAGCATTCTTAAAGATTAATTTTATTTGCCCTGCCTTTTGCCTGCAAATGTTATCCACATAATGCTTTTCAGACAGATTGTACCTTATTAGTTTCCCTGCTTCATAGTATACATATATTAATGAATACGTATTTTCACTGATGACAGTGTAAGGCAAGTTATTTCTCTCATAATGTTATTCTACTGTTTATTCATGTGCATATTTTAAATTTGCAACAGTTTGTTGGAAAGTCTAATTGATTGTCACTGATTACTAGCCAAAATTTTGCTTCTGTTAAGGCACCATTGCATACAATTCTGATCATTACATGAAAGTTTAATTCTGAGTGTTAGATTTTAAGGATATTCTTTTCAAAATCACAGCAAACTCTTTACCAGTGAATCTCCACAAAAACACTGTGTTAAAAATGTTAGAAAACACAGTTTTTCCAGTTGTCTTTGTAATGAGAAATAAAGAGACTTTTCTCAGCTAAACAAGAAGGTATATTGACCTTTATTTTAATCTTGCCATAACTGGTCTGGTAAAGCATTAGAACATACAATCTAAAATTAATCAGCTCTCCACACGGAGAGAGCAATAGTTCAGCTGGAAAAGATCAGATTGTTTGTCAGGAAAGTCTTACTGATACAAAATGCAAAGTAGTATGCAGACCATCTACTATAGGTATCCAGCTGCAGCAGCTGCTGTGGCATGCAACATCAAGAAAGCAATGAGGGGGCCAAACTATCTGCCGCCCAGCGCCACAAGATCTGGACTGTCTATACTATCAACAGACAGAAATAGGGAAACATATTCTCTCTACCTCCTGTAGGTGCATATATGATATGTTGCCCCTACTTCTCTCTTTGACAGTACAAAGGATCCTTGGCCGGGCATCATGGTATAATAAGCCATGTGAATGATTCATGACTGTCTTCAGATTATAACCCACTACAGACAAGCACGGTGCCATAGGAGGTGGTTTGCATGCAGTCCATTAATCCAAGTGATCAGAAGTAGTCATTTTTAGTGAGGTAACCATTCCCAAGCTGTATGGATAAGAACTCCCTGATGTAACTTCTCCTGTCAATCCAAAGTTTAAGAGTGCTATCGCAATCCAGACAATGAAATTTACGCTGTGTGAGGACTATGCAATGGAGGATCAGAAACGCCTTCCCCAGACTCTCTGGTCCTCCCTCCACTGAAGCTAGTGAGAGTTTGCCATCAGCTCCAGCATCAGGAGAAGCATATCTAACAATTTGACATAACCATTTAAATTTGCGTTTATATCCTCGGTGTCTATCAGTCAAACAACACTGATGACACTTACTTTATTAGATCATAATTACAACAGTAATAAAGTGTGGGGCGATCTTTTACACTGTTGCTTAATATTCAGTACTGTATGTATATATATATACTTGACACCTCAGTGAAGACTTTGACATGCCTTATTCATTCTAGTTGTTTTTATGGTATTGGTTTTGTTAGATTGCTTTACCATATAAAGAATAAAACTATAACTGCTCTGACTTCAAATTGTCCAATTCATTTTTATCCAAGATGTGTTAAACAAATCTAAGTCATGTTCATCAGTTCTTCTCATTCTCATCATCCTTCACTCACACCATGAAGGCAATGTATATTGGTGGTTTGAAAACAGGGATTTGATATTCTCTGATGGACTACAATAAATATCTGAAGTAAGTACCTGCCTCGTGTCTTGTGGTTTCTTGGTTGTAAAATGAAAAGTGCTCTCTGCAGGCCAGCGACGTTAATCCCATGATTGTTCAGCTACTGGAGAATCATGAGGTAAAATCAATCTTTAAAATAATTTATGAGAAGTTCATCCTACATAATTCTTTTTCCAGCTATACTTGTGTACCAGCGATGTTCCCCTAGAATCCGTCAGAGAAGTGAAGAACATTGTAGAAGTGTCAAAAGTCATGATATCTAAGGATGAAATTTCAGGCAGTAGTTATTTACTTATTCTCTTGTAAAATGTGGCAGCTTTCTGTGACTATATGTAAGACAGTTTAAAAAATTATATTTAATTGTTATTTTGACTTACTTATTGGTTCTGAGTTAATCAGATTGAGAGCTAATATGATAGTAGCGTTTTGTTGCAACTGAACACCATTTTTTAACATAAAACTACCCATGATATTAGAGTCTTAAAATGTAAATCAGTGTTGTTCTTTAAGAAATGTGGGATCTGGTGAACGAGAGGGATCTGCTTCTTCATTTTAATTTGACTTATTCTAATTCCTGCCGTGGAGTCTAAGATTTCATACCAGGTGTTTAAACTGTCAATACAGCCTCCTTAAAATCCTTCTGTTGATTCAGTTCTAGTTTAAGGATTTGGTTTAGCTGCCTACGCATTGCTCTCTGGTGTCACTTGAAACAGCTTAGGCTAGCTGAGATACCTGTCCAGAGCCAGCAGATGTGGTGTAGGACCTGCAGAGGTGCTGTACCCTTCCATATTGGCAGCTGGATGCCCAGGTGGGATGGTCTTGGGAACCTCAAGTTAAACTCAATGTCTAAGTTTAGGCAACAGAATCAATTACCTGAATTTGTGTGAGCCAAATCTCTCACCCTAACCTGGTACAAACCTAGATTTGAATTAACTGAATCTCACCCTGGGATGGGGTTTTGTAATATAAATAAAAGCCTCATTGCCATTCTGGGTACTGCAGTTGCCCACTGAATCTGTCGTAAATCCTGTGTCTACACCTTGTAGTCCTACTCCTTACACACTGGATTTTCTAGGATATCTCAAATGGCACTGAACACTCTTGTGGATCTCATTGAGTCACAGCTTGTATTGCATCCAATATTTTTGTGTGTAGCTGGCAGATATACAGAGCAGCAAGAAACCCCTTTCTGGGGTAGGGGCTGGAGCCAACGCATGACACCGCTGTGCATCTGCAATGGCACTCTATTACCTACCTCTGAGTTCCCAAGCTAGGTGTCTAAGACAGATGAAGGCTGCTACCTTTTAGAGGTGTCTATTGCTGAATTGAGAGAGAGCAGCTCATTTCACAACAGTATTCATCAACAAATCATTGGGCAGGTTTGCGAATGCGCTCATTTGTTCAGAGCAGACTGCTGTGTTCCCCATTCTAGACCAGAACACTGAGTTGTCAAACAAAAAATATTTTGTAGTTCTACACATCTGAAGAAAGATTTCCAGGTTGTAATATTTTTTCAGTATTCTTTATTTTCTTAATGCAAGGCAAAATTTGCTGTGCATGTTTCATGCCCTACAAGGACGAAAAAACAATTGCCTATCATAGAAGAGCTTAGTGGCTAAAATTCTGCTACGTGCCTGAAGAGACCTTACCTGCAATGGTGCGTAGAGTCTTCTGTGAGTCATGGAAAATTTGACAACTCCTTTTAATTATTAATCTTTTCTTAGGCACCTACCACAAGGTTCTATTAATTAATGGTGCCTTGCTTTAAATCCTGCTGGAACAGAATGAAAATGTGAATTGCTAGAGATTTCATCCAGCTAAGTGTCCAAAAACTAGCTGCCTATTCAAACACCACTGAATCCCTTTAGTCTAGAAATACTATAACGAATATTTTCTCTGCCAGATTTCTGATATTTGTTTCATGACTGTATGAAACATTGTGAGTGTATTATGATTTTTTTGTCTCATCAGAATGCAAATAAAATTCAAGGAGAATGAAATGTGAGAAGTATTTTAAAAAGCGAAAATATAACTAGCTAACTGTTTGAAAACAACAGATGTTTTTATTTGAATGGCAAGTAAAGGTTCTTGTCTGTTCTTTCACCTATTAGAGATTATATTTGAAAACCAGCCTTTCACATGGAAATGATATTGATATACTAAATTATGGACCTTTATTAAATTCATTAGCACACTCTTGTTTTAATACACTATCGAACATAATATCATATTTGTATCTATGAAATGCATATTGATTCATTTGAATGTTTGGGTAGTATAGGTGGTAAACATTAATATATCAAAGTAACTGTTGCCACTAATCCAGGAAAAACTGTGGCCTAAGAAAATGTTGTTAAGCTCAGACATAGCAGGTATAACATCAAATACAGATATCAAGCTAATATAAAAAAATGTGCAGGTATCAAGTATCTGAAATATGATGTAAACACAAGAAAAAACTCTCCTAGAATTTGGACCTGCATGAGGAAATGTATTGTCCTATAGCAGAGAGATAATGGCTCATTTTTGTGCAGCTCCACGTAATGGATGGTGCTCATTGCTGAGATCAGCTTCACCTGACCAAGCCCGACCCACAGGAGGGAGTGCAGGGCTGGGCAGCCCATGCAGATGGGCGCTCTGGGGAGGGGACAATGAGAGAGCATTAAAAATATGAAGGATTCGGAGAAGGGACTAACCTACTGCAACAAGCCAGCTTTGATGCTTGTGATTATTGTGAAGATGGCGAGTATGAGATGGGAGAAGAAAATGGGAGAAGTCCAAGAGCCACCAAGTAATAGAATTAAGAGGAAAGCTTCGAGCTGAGTATCAGTAAAAATACTTTTAAAGATAAAGATGCCAAGTATGGCTTCTGATTTTATTTTTTGGGATGAAGTTTTTCTTTCTTGGCTTTTTTTTTACTGCTTTTCTTCAATTGTATATTCAGTTTTGGCACAGACATTCATTAATACAAAACAATCAATAAAATTAATATAAATACAGAAATTCTTCACAAACTCTTCATTAGACGTTAAAAACTACCATGGTTAATATATGGGAGAACACTTGTGCTACACATTTTATAGTGCTTTTTAAAAATACAGCTAGGTTTAAGCTTCATTCTGTTGTTTCCCACTCTTATGAATACTGATAGATAAGTTAGAGGAGGGTGAAATAGATACATTTGCAAAGCAAGGAAGAAAGAGCTGAAAGGACAACGCAAGCAATGTGGAGGAGAGGAGGGAGACCGGAGAAGTGTCCAGAGGAACCAGCAAAGGTGAAACCTCTGGGCATCTCCCAGCAGAAAACATAGACCTGGGACAATCCTGCACTGCAATGGAAGCACACTAGAAATTTTGAGAGCCTTATTTTTCTTGTCTCAACTGCTGTGAACTGCTGTGTAATACTCACTGCCTGAGTAGGGTAGTTATAGTACCACAAAATGTTGAAATATTTGGGGAACCCCTCCCTAAAACAATTTCAAAGTTCTTTAACCATGCCACAGCCACAACTGAAAACTAAGGGTTTTCTATTCTAGAGCAAGCTGCTTCGCCACACACTCCATGAAATGTGGGAGGAAAAAAATCTGACGTTCCCTGGCTGCAAAATGAGTTTACTGGAACTTGTTAGGCAAAGGCAATATTCCAAGTAGTCTTTTTGTTGTTCAATAAATTCCCATTCCCATTCCCGTTGCTCTGTAAAACCTTGCTTCCAAATGAAATAAATTGTGGAATATTAGAGAAGACTAAAGGGAGCAATTTTGTGCAGTGCTACTAGAGATGTGCTTTCCAGATGAAAACCATACTGATATTGAATGACTGGCAGTGACTAAGGCAAAAATGAGCATGAGACAGGTGGTTGTGACAAGCAGACACAAATTCATCTGTCCGAATAACGCAGTTAAGTATACATCAGAAAAACATGACATGGCAATCCCCAGACCAAGCTGAAACATTTAGATACAGGGAAGACTGAAATGAAAAGTACCACTTTTTTCCTCCTTTTTCAGTTTCAAGTAGAAATATACCTTTTATCTTTCTGTTCATCTGTCCCAGCACAGCCACCAGGGTATACTTCTTTCTTACCAGCAGACAGATATAGTCTAAATGAGCACTGAGCTCTGTCATCTCTCTCTCCATATGTCATGTCCCTGATCAGAATTTTTTTTAGCTGGAAGGTTGTATCTAACAACAACAAATTCTACATTAAAAACATACGCATTCGTTGCTTTTTCAAAACCATAAGTCTTATCCTAACACTACACATGGAAAGAGTTGGAAGGAAAAGAAAAGGAGGTAGGAAAGAGTGCACTTGGCCTGAATAAAAGGACGGATTTTTCTTCTGTTAAAAATCCAGTTTTTTCTTCTCTCAGGAAGGATTGTGCTTTGTCTTCACAAGTGGTATTTTTCAAAGCTCTGAGCTGAATTCTAAATCCAAGGGGCTTGGCACACCGAGTGGGTGAACACATCTGCAGAGGAAGCAGGCTTTCTACATCTCGTTGATGCTCCCGTCTCCAGGCTCAGGGAGGAGATGCAGCTGCCCTGAGATGTGACACAAATCTGAACAGTCTTAGAGCTGCTCTAAATTAAGCCATTTGTTCCCATGTCTGCCGGACAGCTATGCCAAGGGGAACAGCAAGAGAGTAGCGTGTCAAGCAAGAGTGCACCTGCTAACCACAAAGCCAGTTGTTGACGTTGGTCCTAAAGACTGTAAGTAAATTTGATGTGCATCTGCAAGGGCTGAGCACACTTGCTCTCCTGATGCTCTCACCATGCACAGCCAACTGGAGCAACACAAAACGAAGCAGCTCTTTGGCAAGGTCTTCCCACCTTGAGCAACTACGGACCATGGAATGGTGGGATACAGCAGCATGAAAGAAAGTGGGAGAATTTGTTGATAAAAGCCAGGTTGGAATTTGAAAGTCTCCAATTAGAATGAAAGAGAAACCCAACAAAGAAGGCTTAATACGCACTTCAGGCTCTAGCTGAAATGGGTGGCAACCGGCTCAGAAGAAGTCAGTCATCAGGTTTATTCCTGACAATAATAGCTTCCAAGCATTTGTTGTGTTTAGTAGCTTTTCAGTTAACTCAAGCAGAGGAAGCAGCTGTGAAACTGTCACAGATATTTGAACAATAACACCTCCACATTAAAAAAGAAGCTACTGAAAGATGTTTTCAAGCAAAAGGCACCCAAAAAAGCCTTGGGAGACCTTCTTCTAAGGCAGAAATGAGAAACTGGTGCCATGAGAGCAAACCCTCAGGGATGGATAGCAGAGAAATAGGCCGGGAAGCAGCCTGGAATGCAGCAATGAAATCACCAAGTGAAGGAAACCACAAGAAGGGACATTGTGGTCACACCACTGAACATTTAAGGACATGTCTCCAAGGTATCAATCCACATAATACAATTCACTGTATCCAAAACAGACAGCTGAAACCCCTGCTACATGACCGCAGAAAATCAGAAAGCACAGAAGGAGAATCACCACAGGTAAAACCACAAAGCTGAAAAAGGAGCTTTTTCATCTAATCTGTGAGAAAGCTGGAGGGCAAAGATGTGGGCTGAAAAGACTCCATTTGAGCTGGAGATCAAGTGACTACTTCCTTTATTCAGACACTTGCTGCCAAGGGCAATGGTTGGAGTCAGCCCATACTTACTTTCCATTCTGCCTGTTAAACTTGCGCAGGGCTCATGGGTTTGTCAACAGGCAAGAGACAGCAAAGCAGTGAAGGGAGGAGAGACATACAGGGAGGGATCATCTGCTATGGAAAAGCCCAGACTACTTATTCCCTCTTTACTGAATAGCTTGATAGTTCACTCTAATCTGTTCTTCAAGCTGACTCCCAAATCCAGGTCTCTCAGTCTCACCACGACATTTAGTAGCTGACTTGCTGTCTACAAATCTCATCTGTCATTGCACAAGGGTGGCCTCAGGGCCCTTTGACGGGGAAACACATGGGTGCAGACTGGATCAGTGAAGATCAGGACAGGCAAAGTGAATCAGACCTGCAGACTCTACAGTTAGGTGCATACCTGGAACTTGCTTCTCATATTTCATCCTTGGAGGGCAACCTGCTAGTATCAGTGCATGATTTTGGACCTGTACAATGCAATGGCTTATACATTTGCTTAATCTGAAACCCAGGTAACTTTCTATGTCCATGGTTTTTCATCCTTTAGGAGAGGAAATGGATGCCCCCTCACAAGAAGAGAGAGCTGGTATGTAAAAAGATGGCCAGCACTGGTACCATTTCTTCTGGCCTCCTAGGTCTTGGAAAGCCTAGTTTTAGCAAAGAGCTCTGATTAACAAATATCTGCTGTGCCTCAGCTTCAGGAGCACTGAAGTAGAGCAGGATCATAGATGCAGCCTTGCTTGTAACTTGATTTTCTCCAGGCAGCTGTGTGCAGGTCACTTAACTGGCTGCATATAGAAAGCATAAAGGGCCAAAGTGGGTAGCTTAGGAAACCAGGTTTCCCTCCCAGTTGCCATCAGCCTGCATGCCTTGTTCTGTAAGTGTATGTCTTCACCACTGAATTTAGCTGACAGTCTTTGAATCAGTTGCTTTCTCTTTTCCTCCCCTCACAAGCACAGGCACACAATATTTCTCCCAAAAGCAGTGTAAAGTAAGCAGTTAGTAGAAGTAGAGGGTCAGTAATGGCATTGCAGCTTCCAATTTTATAATAATAGCCATAAGATATGGTCACCTTACACCGCTTCTTTCCTAAATCAGGAGCGGAATCAGAACAGATTCATTTTCAAGCATTTAGCTAAGTAGCTAGCAATGAGGTTTTATTTAATTCAGAAAACAGGTTCTCACTGATTCCTTCAGAGAATTTGCATGATAATCATTTGCACAAAGGCACAGGCCTTGACTGACAGAGATGATGTGGCTGCCACCAGCTTACTACAGAGTCAAAAAATTAGGCACCCGACCCACGGGATGACTCAGAAAGAGGCATTAGCTGCCCACAGATCCAGTACAGCCAGTTGGGAGAGCAATTAACTAGTGACTAGAGAGAATTAAACTCCTCAGAAAGACAATCCACACAAAAGCTCGACACACAGAGCTGGAAGCTAGCTGGAAGCTAGCTAACAAAAAGACTGAGAAAGAGATGGTTTTGAGCACTTCTCTCTCTCCAGAGCTTAAACATCTCATTTGCATGTTACATGCTCCCGTGTGATTCAGACCCTTTTGTCAGAAGAATTTTAATTCAGCAGGAGTTGTTTTAAAGGGGGGTGACGGTGAATGATTACACCCACCTCAGCTTGAAGTCATTCAGGAGTGCACCTCCCATCTGCCAGCAAAATGTTTTGAGTAAAAAGTGACCATGGGGATGGATGTGCTGGTCCCTCATCCTTCCCTCCTGGCCTGGGCTGGATGACTGCTCAGTTATGAATGCGAGAGGCAAAAGCGATGGGCAGAGGTGGTTCCTGGGCACCAGTGTCCCCCCTCCCAGGTGGGCACTGCCCTCCCTGTCCCCATTTGGGTGCCCATGCTAAGCGCAGCGCTGCCAGTAGTGTGAGGGCAGGGCACCCCAGCGGGCACTGCTCTGTCCCCCCACCCCACACTGACTCCAGCAGCAGTGGTCATGCTTTGCACTGATTTGTAGGACCAAAATCCCAGGGTGTGCTGGGCTCTGTGGAGACTGGGGGTGGTGTGTTTTCAGCCTTGTTTCCCTCGGTTTAGGAGTCAGTGAGAGTCTTTTCCTGCAGTTATGGGACAGAAGAGTCCCGTTTCATCTCACCCTGGCAAGATCAGGTTCAGTACAATTTATGCACCAATAGATTGCAGGTATTTACTAACACTTGCATAAACCAGCAATAAAAAAAATGCTTTTTCTGTAGTTTAGGAGGAGTGGAACATTAAAACACGTAAAAGCAACCTCTACAATCAGACTTGCTACAGGATTTCCTCCAGCAGTTTTATAATGTGCCTATGCTCAACTTTCTTCCTTTTTAAGCATTTTGTATAAAGTTTACCTGTGCTTCTTCCTTTCACCAAGGACATACCTTTCCTTGGTTGCACTTTTTAAAAAGGGAGAAAACAGCTTTTTAGTGGCACCAGGTAATTTTCCAGTAAGCCGCGAGAGGGCAGGTTGTGTTTGCTATAGAGCTTGCTTCAGTCAGATTTTACAAGCAACTGTTAGGACCAGTCACAGTTTTAAAGTCGTAATTATTAAACTAAGGCCCAGCAAGCAGAAAGAGTAACGCATGGATCTTCGACCTTAACATTTTTTAAATGCATAGTATCAATCTAATGCCCTCATTGCTTTTCTTCTGGAAAGCAAAACATCTTTCCACTCAATCTACAAGTGAGAACTGAGAAACTCTCCCATGTTTAACCCTCCCGCTCTTAGCAAAATTAGTTCTAACAAGTTAGCTGCTATGCCACTCTTTTTACATTTCTCCCCTGTCTCTCTCCTTCCTCCACTTCACTGCCACTGTCACTTGCCCATAACCAGGGCAGCAAACACTTGGGGAAGCAGTATCCAAACCTCCAAGCTGGTGAAGCTAGTTGGGCACACACTATGTCCTGTGACCCCAAGGAAAAATCTGATTCACCCTTGGAAGTAGCAGCCTAGTCTGTCTCCTAAACTTTGGCATTCACATCACTTGAAGGACAAAAAGGTGTCAATCTCCATCCAACATCATCTCTAAATCACCATTTAGCGGGACCTGGTGCATGTGAAGATTCATTGTCTTGTGCTGGAAAGTGGTTGACATCTCCTCCTTGAGAATGACATGTGGAGACTTCAGACCCAGCTTCAGACTGACACTCATCAGGGTCCAAGTGATATGACACATGCCCAATCCAGGTCTCTGGAGACCTCAGCTGATGTTCTCAGCACCAATTAATGCTGGTCCCTACATGGTAAAAACCCCCAAAAGGCAACCTGAATTGGAAGCTAGGGTACTGGGCTGAGCAGCTGCACAAAAAGAGCTTCAATCACTGACATCTTGGGCATAAGCCAGGAACAAATGTGCTGGGAACCCCCAAAGGCACCATAGAATAGCAGAAACAGCAGGACATCATTGTCCACCTGCTGCAGTAAGGACTACCTGAGTGTGTGGTGAGCAAATCGTAACTTCTCTTTGTCCTAAAAAGTCCACATTTTAGAGGTAAGTTTTGTGAGTTCCTCATATTCAAATTAAGTATATGTAAAGATCTACTGAGATCTTTCCAGTCCACATGGCTAGTATTGAACAGGCCTAGAAGAAATATCAGAAAGCATTGCTTACTGGAATTTTTTATTCAAGGCTACAAAAGCAGAGTTTTCCTAAGAGTCAGGACCTTACAAAACACAAAATCTGTGCACTCCATTAATGTAACATATTATGCAACAAATCTGACATGATCTGTTCAGGACTTCATTTGCTCTGTAAAAAACCTCTCTTAAGATAACATGGGAAAGCAAACAAAATATGGTCCAAATATATGTCTAAATAAAGAAATACATAGGGAATATATAAAGGAATGTTTAAGATGTGGTCTAGGGAATGCCACATCCAAACCTGATCCCCTACCTGCAGACCTGGGTAATGAGAGCTAGCTCAGTCTTCAGTCCTGGTAAATTTAGTTCTAAATTCATGAAACAGTGCAGCAGAGTCAGAATAGAGAAGGACAAGCACCATTTTCAACTTCTGTCACAGGTCCCTAACATAGAGGTAAAACACAAGTCTATATTTAGCTGTCAGGGAAATCCTGCTCTTAAATTTTGGGGGAATTTGAGTTTAGAGGTTTACCTACTGCTAACATCAGCTTGACTGTAAATGACATAGAACTGATCATGATTCTAAAATAAACTATAACCAGGGAGTTCCTATAGTGTTTTGTGAAACAGCATGAAACATTTTGAACCTTAAAAAAGACTATGTTATTCAGAATATTTATTGATAACTGTAAAAATAATGTGTTATTCAAATATGTATGTAGAGTTAATAACTTCCAGCACATCTCTGAGCTGCTAAATGAAATTAAAAATACGTTGAGGTGAAAATAATCTTGGCTATTCAAGTTGGTTTTCTTCTATTTAGATTCATAGCTGTCTCAATCTAAATCTATAGAGGATGATTTACAAGTGTCACACACTCCAGATAATGTTTAGCAATGAGAAAAGTTTAGCCTGTCTTGGGCCTTGCACATATGTACCCAGAGACTTCATATATTAACAATTCACTAGATAACAGGAAAACCTGAGTGAGAACAATGTAGTCAGCTGCCAAAGGAGCGTGCGATAAATACTCAGCTAAGATCTCAATAAGGCAATCAAGGTCACTTCCTACAAGAATGAGCAAAGAAACAAAGCAAGGGCATTAGGCCTCTTCTGTGTACTTTTTGGGGCTGAAGCTCACGTTCATCAGTGGTTCAAAGCCTCTTCTCTGCCTTCGGTGCAGGAAAAGTACAAGCAGCAGAACAAACACAGCCAGAGCTATAAATGCTCCTCCAGTTGTGGTTCCAACCATGACAGCCCAGGCTTGGGTTTCTTCAAGTGAACCTGGAAACACAAGATGTCTGAAGTGAGGATAGCTCATGAATTTCATTTCTCCAGTCACATGGAAGAAAGAAAATATGCCACAGCCTGGTAATTATGATTGCTTGTGTGGCTTAGAGACCCAGTGCCCACAGGGGAAGCTGGTAATGCACCGTGTAACCGACAAGCATGCCAGACTCAGAGATGTTTCCTGCCAGAGAAGTCTACAGCTGAATTTAAATTTCAGCCTTTCATACAAATTAAAGTGTTGAGAACAGGAAAGATTAACAGTAACAAAACAAAAAGGCCATTTTCTTATCTAATTTGGCCAAAATTATGAATTATTTAAGCAATTCTTTCTATAATGACATTTCAGCGTAGCTGTTTCCAAGTTAATCTCATCAACAGAAAACCCTCAAACATTCCTACAGACCACAAACTTTTAACTGAAAACATTACTTAGTGTGGTTCTGCTGATCAGCTCCAGATCGCATCCGCTGATTATGAACCACTTCTAGGGAACCATTGTCTTCTAAGATAAGATTGCCTGTTCTTATAATAACCCCACTCCACTTGGTTGAATAATTTTATTTTGTGTTGTCATTTATGCTTTTAGAAGCAATAACTGCCTGCTCTCCTGTTCTGAAATAAGCTGCATGTATCAATATGGCAATAATTATGTTTGACTAGGTATTCACAAAAAAACTATCAAATTATTTCAGGAATTTAAAAGGTGCTTGGACATACAAGCTTAAATCCAAATGGCTCAAGGAGATGTCACACTGACTACAAAAGCAACTAGATGTTGAACACCCCAATCTGTAGTCTCTGTCAACAAAAGAGTGGAGAGCAATCATGCACAGATTCACTAGGATCCAAAAATTAATTTTTTTAATAAGTTATATATTCAGCTAAAAGAGAAAGGTTTTAATGTAAAAACTTTATTCTCTGAACACTGATCATGAAGACAGTGATAAATAGGCTGCTTCACAGTGAGATCACAATTTATTTCAATGGGAGTTGAGAGGCAGTAGAATCACAAGCTGCTTTTGCCCCTCCCTGGGTACCTCACACGCAAGGGGCAGCAGCATTTCCAAAGCAGCAGTGGCACAGGGGTCCAGGGGGAGGAAAACTTAAACTCCATTAAAGGAGAAGTTTAAATTCTCAGGGGAAATTCTGGGGACACCCCTGAGAAAAGCACTGCAGAAGCAGTTAGCATGTTGCCACAAGTCAGGGCTGCCCTGCATGAGGGCACCGTGAGGACGAGGACAGTCTTTTGCAGTCTATAGAACTTTAAACAGCCTCCAGAGTTTAAAAGCACAGATACATGGTAAGCATTTAGAAAAAATTCCTGGCCACACAAGCTAGATAAGCACCTACTGCCTCTCAAAGGAATACCATAGTGGAGAAAGAAACTGTTCATATTTGATCTTGGGTAAAGCAGCTTAAGCATGGTTTTCATGTATTTCTTACACTTGCGCCTTCTACAAATACTTATAAATCATGTTGCAAATTTTGGATTTTGTCCATAAATACTTTGTTTTCTTGCTTCTTTTGTCTTTATCTGATTTGTATCAAAGGTAATTTCAACAAATAGGCAAACCCTAAGGCATATCACAACTATGGGCATGGAAAATCTTTAAAACTGGGGGTTTATAACACAAAACATCCAGGTACATGTTTCCTGGGTATTCAAAGATTAATTGAATTCTTCTCTAATGAGATTCATGGTACAGTATCATTCAGGGTCCTGTGCAAAACAAGTATTTTCTAATAACTGGCATTAGCCAGACAATCTCCCTGGCAGAGCACCTGAACTCTTACAGGCTCAAGGATCCTGTAACAGGCATAAAGAGTGCTGGGAGCAAGAGCCGAAATCAAAGACTCCTCAAGCCCAAAAGGAGCACCACCACCAATGCCAGAGCAGTTTGTTGATGTGTTTTGCAGCAGAGCAAACTAAGGGTTTGCATATTTGTAGTTACCACAGTTTATCTGGTGAGTTGTAACTAGCTGTGCTACATGTGATTGCTAGTGAGCAGGTGAATACACCCAAGTGTTTTGCGAAAGGTGCCTAATTTTCCATATGCCCATGTAATTGAAAACATGAGCTCTCATCTCTTGGCCTGGAACAGCCTCCACACCTCTGAGACATACCTAGCAGGTCAATGGCATAGGTGTAGCCGAGCTGCTCCGCAGTTTGGAAGAGCTCATCATTGGTGACAGGAGGGAAAAAAGGGACCATGTTATACAATCTGTTGTGACCAATGGGGGCCAGCTCCTCAGGCCAGGCATTGTCAGGGGGGTTAAACCTCTTCATCCACTCATCAAAGATGGCATCAGTAAAGGCGTGAAGAACCTGCAAATACAGGCATGGATAAGCAGACTCAACAGTATTTAAAATGCTATCGCCTAAGGTGGCAGCAGCTCTTGGGAGAGAAGAGGGTAATATAATTTCAGTAGGTTCTACAGAACAGGAAACCAGGAAAGCTCATGAGAATGAAGTAAAACGATCTCCTGCATGGGACATTTTGCGGTATAGATCCCTGTTGCTGCTTGTTCATAATAAACTCTTTCTCCAGACAGTTTAATATCAGCTCACTGTGAATGAGCAGGTCTGTCCTCTTGGGTGAGGGCCCACTGAGCTCATTCAGGTGAATGTGCCTCTAAAACATATTTTACTCTCTCTCATGTTTGAAGAGGTATGCAAAATTGCAAGAAATTCGATACCTGCAGGCTCATTTGATAGTGTGCCACCAGTTCCACAGCTCCAGTTACCCGCAAATTTAATTAGATCTTGCCCAATGAGTCTAGAGGTCTACAGAGTACTAATACAGGGAAGTTGTTTCCAAGTTGAGTTCAGACAACTATTACAAATGTCTGGGGCAGTTCAAATTAATTTTTTATGCACTTATGTTTTTTAATTATGACCCTGGAAAAAACCTTGAAAATATTTCATGGAAAATAAATAATCTTGCATGTAAAATTATAGCATAGTGAAATGAAGATTTCATTGTGCAAGAGAGGAATTAATGAAGAAACTCAAGAATTTTTAAGGAAATAAGCTGGAGAACCAGTACATAAGTATTTGGGCTATTTTTTTCCAACAAAAGAAAGCAAACCTAAAATAAAAGTAAGAAAGAAAATAATTGTATTAGAATTTCTCTATATAATCTCTGTGGTTTAATTTAACAAAGAGGAAAAGAAATTGGCAGTAATTTATTAGGAAAGATGTGTGAGCAGAGTCAACTGTTGGCTTTTTATTTGCACATTGCTGTTTGTGCTGCTCATTGCCGTGCAGCAATGTACCAAAGCGTCAGTGAAATCACATTATTTCTATTCCCCAAGAGACCCTGAAATTAGATGTGCTTCCTTTTAACCAGTGGAGTTTTAAACAAAGAAACAAACTACTCAGTCTACTACTCTAAAAATAACTAACCCCACTTTCAGTTTATCTTGTTGCTGCAAAACTGTCAGATATAAGCTATTAAATTTAGATACCACCTAATCAAAGGATTTAGGACAACATGACTTGGAATAGCAGCTCTTTTGCCTATAAACTTATTTTATATTTTACAAATCACCCTGAGGTTTCTTTCTGCTTTCATTTGACCATTAGGTAGGCATGGCAATATCCAAGAAAAGAGAAAAAACTTATTTTCTATTTAAAGAATTTATTTTACTGATGTTTTGCGAATCTCTGGTGAGACAGCTGCCTTTGAGCCACAGACACTGCCACGCGCTCTGGAGGAAAAAGACATACCACAAAGATGGGATCATTGGCAGCTGCATGGGGTAGAACACTGGTCCCATTCAGGAAAGAGTGAACCAAATTATGAAGGCTTATCATCGGCGAGTTAAGGGCTCCACCTGGTTTATCAAAGCCCTCCAGCGCATTCCTGTGGATGGGTAAAAGCAGCACGAAGTAACCATAATTTGCTGACAAACGCACACATAAAGAAAAACTCATGACTCAGTCAGCTCTGAAGGAGCCATAGGACAAACCTGAAACTGAAACTGGAATTGCGGAAAAAAGGGGGGCTGTCGAACTCCTGCAGGGAAAGGCACCTCCTGACATCCTCTACGGTGGGCAGCTGCTTGCTGGATGCCCCAGCCGGCCACCGCCGCAGCAGCCCTTCGTCGCTCCCATTGCACAGCGTGACCAGGCGGTTGTAGTCATCCAAACTGCATGTGAAACAGAAAGATGAACAGGTTAAAAGAGGGTGATGATGCTTGGTTTGTTGGCATTTTCTCCTGTAGTACAAAAGAGGTCTCGGCTGTGCGTGTCAGAGGAGAGCAGGGGTTAGGGATCAGCACCTCCTGAGGCATCTGGGTTCACCTCTCGTTGTCTGGGACATGAAGTTATCGCAAGACTGCCACTGTACTATGTCTTCTTGGGGCTCTGTGACCTCTCTGGTCATCAGTCATTTGGACCAAGACTCACCAGGCTCACTCTCGACAGAGAGAGGATGCTTTAGTAAAGGCAAGCACAACTCCCTTCGCGCCCAATTCCCTCCCAAGGGTCTTTGGAAGAACAGTTTTTGCCAGAGAATCTCAAAGAGTCTTTTGAATTGAAAACCTTTCAGTCCTGGGTAACGACTAGAGGAAAATAAACAGGAAAGTCCCCCTGTGGGGTGGGCTAAGAAAATGCAAGGAATGACAGAAAACAAGATTTCACTTTCCATCCCTCATCCCCTTTGGAAGAAAAGCAACTGCAGTGCATTACATCCTCTTGTTCAGGGCCTGGAGAATAACCTGCTGTTGCAGGTTTGCCTACTAGCTAATGGGGAGCAAGTAGTTTATACCAGGGAGAAAAAGAGGGAAGGAAGAGGAAAAAAATAGTGTAACACTTGTGAAAAAAATTCTGTGCTATTCAGTATAAAAAAAGACAGCATTTTCAGAAACTCTTGGAGTAAACAAAAACCCTTTTTTGTTTACCCTTGGCAAGGCAAAAGTTTATTCACTTCAGTTTTCAAGGAAAAAAAAAATATTATCTTAGAGAAAAAGCAGGGGCAAGATTTAAAGCCAACTGGTGCCTAAAGATACAATTTCAAGTAGTTCTTTAGGTACTCAGAAAAAGACACTCCTTTGAAAAGCCCTGAGCTCTTGGTACCTCCATCTGACTGACTGCAAGCTGCCCTGGAGCTAAGAGTATAACATTTTATGAGTATTGTAACCAGCAGCATCTTATGTTGTAGCGGCCCGATCCTTCATGTCGAAGCCCTGCCCTCACCCGAATCAGTATATGCCTACAGAGAGCTGGCAGCAAGCTCCTGGCTGTTTCTGTGTTGCTTTTCATGTGAAATCTCAGTCACGTTGAAGTAAATTCCCAAACTGCACTAAATATATAAGGGTTAAGATCTCACCCAATACAATTTTTCTGCCTATCTCTAGCTTCCTATATACCAAAATAGTTTTCTGTTTCTGTTGCCAAAATCAGTTGGGTGTTTGTTACATAGAACCAACACATAGGCATTTCTTCCTTAAAAAGATACTTGCCAACGTGCAAACTCTTCAGACTCTTGGCTGCTTCAATTTGACTGAATTTACTAAAACCCCATACCAAAAGAATCATCCTAGAAAAATATACTTCCAATATACACAGCATCATCTACACACAAAGCAATGGTGACTTCCAGTTTCAAAATGATGTCTTGGCTCTTTTCCTGATGCTCACTCACACTGGAAGAGCAGCCCATGCTGTCAATACTAAACGAAAGCAAGGTTTGGTCAGTGTGCAAGCTTACTCTAGGTATTCTCATACCTGTTACAAACTATTTGCCAGCGGGAGAACCTGGAGCTCAGGCTGATCAGCTCTGGGTCATCCGGTCGCGATGCTCCGAAGAGCTGATCTGTGCAGACGTCACACTCATTTTTACCTGTGGCGAAGTTCCAGTAGGGCAGCGCGAAGGAGTCATTGCCGATCAGCTGCTGCAATGGACAGGAAAGCATTAGCAGGGAATCACCTTCAAAGGAAAGAAAAAGAAAGGGACTCCTGCAGGTTTTCACTGGGTATTCTGCTTTTCAATTTCCATTTCAACACTTCCAAGTGCTGTTCCAACTCCTTTCAAAAGATTGGGGCATTAAATCAGTCCAAGAAAAGACCTTGTCAGTAGTTTCTCTACTGTTGGGCTGAACTTCTTTTGGCCATGTCAGGCTTTCTACCAACTCAGAGACTGAGCAGGAGAGTAGGAGCAGAGATCAACCGAGTCTTAAGCAACTAAGAGGCTTTTTGAGTGATAATGGACAATGGGTAAAATTGTGCACGCGGTTTGCTTTTGCTCTAGAAAGGTTACCCCTAGGGAAACTCTGAACTTTTATTAACAGAGGAACACAGTGAATTTGCTCGTGTTTGCTTGTTAGAAACAATTTCACGCTAGTGAGATCCTGCAGCTAATTTGATACCAAACATTTTCATTAGAGATCTCCAAGGCTAAAATACAGTAACATGGTCAATGTAAAAGTAGTGTAATTAAAAATGAGTCAATGTTTTGGCAACTGACTGCCAGGTACATTAATATATATTTATTTAAAAGATTTATTGCTAAATATATGCATGTATCCAACGTATGGCATGGCACATTTAAAGGGGTAATAATTAGAGCTGCCTTCATAAGTGTATCTTCAACATCAGCAGACAATATCTGTTAACAAGTTTTATGTGCAGGTGTGGCTTTGATTTTATTAATAAACACTGTTGATTCACATCTTCTGTCCTCTTTTGTGAAGATGAAGAAAAAAAATCTCCACACATCATTGTTCACAGTGAGAAACTGTTTAGTCCTCAGTGTCTTGAAAGTACTAATTTTACTTTAAACGAAAAAAGATCAATGAGCAACCACTCCTGGGAGTTTGGGTAGGAATCTGTCCTAGGAAATAGCTTACCCTTGGCTGGTTCGACAAAGTCACACAGAAAAAGAGAGAAGCTGCATGAGGAAAGTGCAAGGCTGTTCAGCTAACCTGCAGGTCTCTCTCCAGCAACAGCAAGTGATACCTGTGCCAAGTAACAAAGGCTGGTCCTTGATGGGAGAAATCAATACCTGTGAAGGGGCGGCCAGGTCCTACAAAGGGAAGATAAAATAAGCACTTAGGCACCAGATGAGGCTCGACAGAAAGACAGCACTTTCTTCTATTGCCTGGAGTGGAGTTAAACAAAAACCTTCAGCTCTGCAGCTTTGGAACGAGTGTGCACATCAGAAGCTACATCACTTAGATGGGACAAGTGAAATAAACTCCTCTGTGGATATTCACTTCAGTGTCTCTCAAAACTTCACATTGCCCCAAAAGTTGGATATTCCAAAGATTTCTTATTACCTTAGTGGATTTTGGGCTTAAGAAGTGGTCTTATTGTCTAAAATCTCAGCTCCTTGCTAATATGTGCCACGTTATCTCGTTCTCTTGCTCAGCTGCTGGACTTACACCATGTATCTATCACGATGACCTTAGCATTTTCCATAACCTGCCAACATACTTTTCACCCTTTCCTTTACCTGCAGAGCACCTTGGATAAGAAAAGCACTAACCTAATAGCGTGTCTCTGACTGAGTAGTAATGAAGCCAAACGAAGTAGTTATAGATACTACAGTTGGCAATTTGTGGTTCCTCTCCGGTGGGGCCAAGCAGACTTAACCAGTGCTGAGTTGCAATTACATAGTTTGGGTGCATGGTTGTCTTTGCACGGTCTAGAGCATCGAAGAACTGCTCTCTCTCCTCTGCTGTCAGGGAGTGGACATCCTTCCTGACAACTGGTGGCTTCCTCACATTGCAGTTGGGGCCAGTCCAGCCAAACTTGCAGTCACCACAGTTATAGCCAGCAAAGTTTCCTGAATCAAGAGGGAAAGAGCGGTCATGACATTATGAATCAGAGAAAACTAACACTGAAATGCAGAAGAATTAAGAATTAGTGTTCTTTTTGCCTGGAGAAGCTAGTTCCTGGAAGGAATGACAGCTGAGCAGACCGGCAGCTTTGCCAATTGCCTAACTAGGAGGATGGCTTGCTTCCCAGACCCACAGCAGGGCCAAGAATAACACTCAGCCAGTTGCGGAGGTGAGGTGCTGGATAAGAGGCTTGACACCTCAGGGTGCTAAGAGCTCCATGAAGCCCTTGGGCACATGAGGAGCCTCACTAAACAGAAGGCTGAGCATTTCAGGTTAAGCACATCGTGAAGTGTGTTGCTTAATCGGCTCACAAATACTCCCAGACTTCTAGGATTGAACCCAAAAAAAAGGTCAGCTCGTGTGGATCCTTAAGCACAGAAAAAAAAATCCACAAACAAAACAGTTCTCTTAGGGATAAAACCTAGGAAAAACTAACGCCTGCTAACAGTGTACCTGGGACCAAACACAACCCAGGACAAGCACCAGGGGTTCTGCCAGTCACACTTTAAGCATTATTAAATAAATGGTGCTGCAATAAGAGCCTGAGAAACACTGTGGTACCACCATTCCCCACTGGCGTTGCTTCTAAGGCAACTAGTTGAGTGCACTTCGGTTTATTAGCTCAGACCCTCTAGTGTGGTGCAAGAGCCCAGGAAAGCAGAGCTTGCTTTCAGCATGGCCTCTTGCCCAGCATGGCAGACTGCCAGCAGCAACAGAAAGGCCCCACTTCATCTTTTTTTGGTGCCGGAGGAGGCGGGGAAGGACCATTCCTGCAGAAGATATCTGCCTCCTGCCCTCACACAGGGAAGATGCTGGCATAGCACCGGTGTTGGACGGTGGGCATTGCTGTCAGGGGAAGAAGGGAGAGGAGAGGCAACCAGAGCTCCTCTGGGATCTCCACTCAGTTCTCCAAAATCTGCACTGAGACTCCCTAAGCCCATTCTCCTTCCAACTTCACACATGCACCCACTCCACAATATCCATGCCAATTGTCTTCCAAAATGCCACAAAATCTCACTGCTCCCCACACATATCAGTGCTGTCAGACCCAGGACAGGCTTCAGGCTAACATGGAGAAGGGTAAGTGGCTGGATGGCAGACATCCTTAGGCTGTAGGGTTGAATCTATAAACAAAACAACAGTTAACATTAAAGTAAGATTTCATATTGTCAGGGATATGGGGCTTATTACCAATTTCAAAGACCCTCAAGGTTACAAGAGCCCTTACCAAGATGGCTGTGTAGCTTATGGTTAGCCCTAGGTTAAGCAACGTGGAAGGCTGATTTTGTCACAGTATCCTGAGAGTCCCATCAGAAGACCACAATTGCTGTTGTGAATTTGGTGTACTCCATTACCTGTATATTTGCTTGTTCTTGACAACTCAGCCTAGCTATTAGGGCTCATCACATACTCCAGACCGTTCTGACCTGATGATAAATATCAGGAATAATTAGGCCATGTATACTGCACAAATTTCAGTACATGGATCATTAACTTCTGGAAAGTAGCTGTTGGCCCCTCATGCCCAAAGGCACAATTCAACCCGTTTTGAGAGAAGGGGAGCAAAGCAGGAATTAACCATTGAAAAGATCTATCAACAAACTTTATTGAGATTGGTGGTCACGCTTCCATAAATCAAACAACCCATCTACTCACAACACTGAATAAGCATCACATAGAAATATAGCACTAACAGAACCAAAGTTAGTGTAGAACCAGGTTTGTCCCATCTGGTCTTGGTACCAGAAGAAAACTCCACCAGTCACTTGTTGCGACTCTGATAGTGCCTACTCCACCCTCAGTGAAGGCCCTTTGAAACTATGTAGCTCTTGATGCCCAAGACGCCCATTTAGCAAAAGCTTGAAACAATGAGTTATCTTAATAGGAAAAAAGCTTTCCTCCACCTGTACGGCATCTGGAGCCAGGTAGACCAATGGCTCCTCAGCTGTTTCCCTTGGGCAGGTGCTAATTATATCTAATTGACGCTCTACAGGATTTCTTCCCTTAACCACCTAATCTACGAAGTCACCCACAGGGTCCATTCTTTCCACCACTTCACCAGACATTCTTCCATAGGAAATGAGCTTTTACTGTGTGAAAAGACCAAGGAAAAGATGCTAAGGCATATGGAGGACAGGGAGGTGATCTGAAACAGCCAGCATGGCTTCCCCAAGGGCAAGTCTTGTCTGAATGACCTAGTGGCCTTCTATGATGGAATGACTACATCAGTGGACAAGGGAAGAGCCACAGATGTTGTCTGTCTGGACTTCTGTAAGGCCCTTTGCATGGTCCCCCACAACATCCTTCTCTCTAAATTGGAGAGATATGGATTTGATGGATGGACTGTTCGGTAGATGAGGAATTAATCCAATGGTAATATCCAGACAGTAGTGGTCAATGACTCAATGTCCAGATGGAAATCAGTGACAAGTGTTGTACTGGGGTCTGTACTGGGTCCAGTACTGTTTAATATCTTCGTCAATGACAGACAATGGGATTGAGTGCACCCCCAGAAAGTTTGCAGAAGACACCAAACTGAGTGGTGCAGTTGACATGCCTGAGGGATGGGATGCCATCCAGAAGGACTTGGACCAGCTCAAGAAGTGGGCTGATGCGAACCTCATGAGGTTCAACAAGGCCAAGTGCAAAGTCCTGCACCTGGGTCAGGGCAACCCGTGGTATCAATAGAGGCTGGGGGACAAAGGGATTGAGAGCAGCCCTGAGGAGAAGGACTTGGTGGTACTGGTGAATGAAAAGGTGGACATGAGCCAGCAATGTGCTCTCACAGTTCAGAAGGTCAATCATATCTTGGGCTGCATCAAAAGGAATGCAGTCAGCAGGTCAAGGGACATGATTCTGCCCTTCTGCTCTGCTCTGGTGAGGCTCTACCTGGAGTTCTGCGTCCAGCTCTGGAGCCCCCTCTACAGGAAAGACATCGACCTGTTGGAGAGGGGCCAGAGGAGGCCACCAAGATGATCAGAGGGCTGGAATACCTCTTCTACAAGGACAAGCTGAGAGAGTTGGGATTGCTCAACCTGGAAAAGGCTCTGGGAAGACCTTTTTGTGGCCTTTCAGTACTTAAAAGGGGCTGATATGAAAGGTGTGGACAGACTTTGTAGCAGGATCTGTTGCAACAGGACAACAGGTAATGGTTTTAAACTAAAGGAGGGGAGATTCAGGCTAGACATGAGAAAGAATTTTTTTACAATGAAGGTGGTGAAACACTGGCTCAGGTTGCCCAGAGAGGTGGTAGATGCCTGGAGACATTCCAGGCCAGGCTGGACGGGGCTCTGAGCAACCTGATCTAGTTGAAGATGTCTCTGCTAATTACAGGGGGGTTGGACTGGATGACCTTTAGAGGTCCCTTCCAACCCGAACTATTCTATGATTCCACTGTAGTATCAGGATATAGCACACAGTAGACATTGTCAGCAAGACAGAGAAAGCCTTTCAAGATTCTTTTGAACAAAGGGACCATAAGAACATGCAAGTATTCATGCCTTAGCATTTTTTGCCTTCAGTGACTAATACAGAGCAACTCAGTGTACTAACTCTCTGAGGCTATGCCAGGGACAACCGAGGTTATTCTCATGCCTTGTGGTTCCTAGATAATGTAGTGTGGATGTTTGTTCTGGTTCACAGCCAGGAAATTATGTCACAGTTGGGGCCCAGATGTTCCCTCCTTGTTCCAGTGATTCCAGGAATGACCATCGTACTGCTGCTGGGCAAAAAAAGAAATCATCTGAGGTGTCTTCCCCACTAACCCTTTTGTCTGGAGATGGGTTCATATGCCTCAAGAGCTGTTTTCTTCCACGTCTAATCTCATAATCATTAATGGTGCTCTTTCCTGGTCAAGTTAGGTCAATCTGTCTGTTTCTATAGGCACTATGTCCATGTACTTCTCCCACTGGGCCATGCCATGGGGATGACACTGAGAAAATAACACTTTCTAGGGCATGACACTTGGTATGTGCTCATACACATCACTGGTATATGCTAACAGCAGTTACTACGTACCACTGTAGCTCATTCTCAACCCCACTGATTGCCTGAGCTCACAGACAGGGATTTCTCTACCTCTGAACAAAGTCATAGCATGTGGTTGGCTTTCAGACACTGAGCATAACATAAATTAGTAATTCTATCAAGTCAGTGTCTTTTATTTAGTAAAAAAGGAATTCATCCAACACTCACCATTCCCTGCCTTGTTTTATTGTACCAAGATGAAATCTGGGCAGCTGCCTAAGCATCTCTTCTTTCTACTGAGACCAGCTGAATACTCACCATTTTTTGGATGGGGAGAAAGGGCTCCTTTTCAGACTTCTTTAGCTATTTCATTAGAACAGGAGTGATATTAGATTTGAAACACCATCGTACTGCAGTATCCCAAGAGTAGGATCAGGATTGCTACCACATGAGACAAATAGTTAGATCTTCTGTCTCTTCCAGCTCTTCATTTGGACATATTGTTAGGCTGCAGGATGTGGGAGATCTGTACCTAGCACAGGCTCTAACAGGGTCATCAACGTATGGCTATAATTTAGTATTATCCTACAGCCACCTTGCCCTACAATAAGTAAATGAAGTGTATTTTAGAACTACTTCAAAAGCTCACTTTCACTTAATGGGAGGGCCATCATATCAGCTACATGGCTTAACTGGCAATTTGCTTGCAGCTAAACAGTAGAGTTTAAAATTTCTCTCCCCAGAATGACTATATATTGCACAGGAATCAAAAAGATTTGATTTTTTTTTTTCTTATAAAACTACTGCAACAACAAAAAAAAATAATGTCCAACACATGTCCACACGTCAAAATCAGAAAGTGTCAGGAAAAATGATGAATTATTTCTAACTCCTCAGTAAAGTCAAACTACGTCATTGTTTAATCACTGTCACAATCTGTACTACCAAAAGTACGACTGATTGAAGTGGTTTTTACAAAATAATCTTCTGTACTAAGTTTTTTAAATGCTATATCAGATCTGTATACTATTAGTACAATTTTATCCTTTGGATGTCAAACTAACATTTAGTTCTTAAGTCTTCTAAACCAGGATTCTTCTACACTAAATTTAATTACATCACTGAAATACAACTTTGTTGTGTAATTAGTTACAAATATCAATTTTCAGATTCATCTAAACTGCTGCATCCAACATTTTTTCGGTGGCAACACATACAGCTTATTGAAATACAAATGACCATATTCCCCTTGATATAGTACTGCACACTGTCAGGAACTGTCATCAGGTCATTTCAGTTTAAGAATTTATATAAATTGAATTAATATTAGGTACATCCAAACCAATTGTAGAATATATGCAATGGATTCAAAACTAAAATCAGACAGGAACTAAAAATTTTTTGCAACCTCACAACTACATTCATGTCACATCTTTTTTCTAGATATTCTATTTTTGCTGCCACCAACACACTGAGTGAAACATGCAGCAAGCAGTAGACTTATGTCTTTTTGACCAAGGCTCTCTGTACAAAAAGTAGGAAGTAAAACTGGATCTTTTTTCGGACATGTTCTGCACCCAGACCTGGATGGATATGATTTTAAGACATTTTTTCCGCAGTGAACAGCTACAACAGACAGCCAAATGTTCAAAGGTCCTTTATGCATAGCTATTAGGTTTCTAGCAGAAAGCTCAAATGTGAGAACTCCAGAATCCCCCACTTTGGAAAATGCTGATCCTTGTTCCTCATGGCTCCTCCAGGTTTCCTACCATACAGCCATCAGCTATGTCACACGCTTTAATGGCATTGTCTAACCAGATATAATCAGCTACATGGCAGCTGGAGTTCCCATAGCTTGTCGTTTACACCATATCTAAACTATAAATTAAACAGTGCCAAGACAAGCACATACACGACCAAACATTTATAATCTTAAAACTCTAGAAAGAGCCTTTGCACACAGGTTGCAATTTGCACAAGAAAGGAACCGTTTTAAATAGGTAGTCTGTACCTAACGTCTGTACATAACTTCCCTGGGCAGCCTGTTCCAGTGCTCTGGCACCCTCACTGAGAAGAAAATTCTTCTCAAACTTGTGTTCCAGTTTGCACCCATTACCCTTCATCCCACCATTGGTTGTCACCGAGAAGAGCCTGGCTCCATCCTCGTGACACTCATCCTTTATATATTTATAAACATTAATGAGGTCACCCCTCAGTCTCCTCTTCTCCAAGCTAAAGAGACACAGCTCCTTCAGCCTTTCCTTGTAAGGGAGATGCTCCACTCCCTTCATTATCTTTGTTGCTCTGCGCTGGACTCTCTCCAGTAGTTCCCTGTCCTTCTTGAACTGAGGGGCCCAGAACTGGACACAGTATTCCAGATGGGGTCTCACCAGGGCAGAGTAGAGGGGGGGGAGAACCTCTCTTGACCTACTCACCACCCCCACTTCTAATACACCCCAGGATGCCATTGGCCCCCCTAGCCACAAGGGCACAGTGCTGGCTCATGGTCATCCCTGCTGTCCACCAGGACTCCCAGGTCTCTTTCCTCTACACTGGCTGTTCCTACCCAGATGCAATACTCTACACTTGCCCTTGTTATATTTCATTAAATTTTTCCCCACCCAACTCTCCAGCCTGCCCAGGTCCCGCTGGATGACAGCACAGCCTTCTGGCGTGTCAGTCACTCCTCCCAGCTTGGTGTCATCAGCAAACTTGCTGATAGTACACTCAATTGCCTCATCCAAGTCATTGATGAATATATTGAATAGTACTGGTCCCAGTACCAACCCTTAAGGCACTCCACTAGATACAGGCCTCCAACTAGACTCTGCCCCACTGACCACAACTTCTTAGTGTTCTCTTAGAAATGTTTTTGCATGCAGTATCAAACTGATCACAGCAGAGTAGAGCCCAGGAAATCTTTCTGAAAAATCTCCTTTAAGGATGCCTGCCACATTACTGTTTTATCACTGGTATATTTAGATGACAAAGACTGCATGGAGAAAGAGGAATACAACACATGAAATAAAAACAACAGAGTAGAAATGAAGAGAAACCAGATTTAAAAAGCCAACAAGAGAGGACAGCTCACCAGACGAAGGCTGAATGAAACGACACTACATTCTGAACATGTAACTGAGATCCAGTCCTGCAAATATCAAATACTGGTGCTTACCTCTGCTTGGACAAGCAAACTAATGTCTACCCATGCAGACCACATCTGTCTACATTACTTTTCAATTTATTCCCAGGTTTTAATGCTCTAATTACTCAGACCACGTAAATATTGGTGTATGCCCATGTGCTTCAATGCTCTACTGACTTAGGGTCCGTGCCTGTTTGTGATACTTGACTTTAGTTTTGGAAGTATATAAGAACCTTTAAAATGGAAAAGAAACTACATAATTTCTTTTTTTGTAAAGTGTTTGGAAAAGCACATCCACACAAGCATTTGAAATCTAGTCAAAGGAAGAGATAAAAATAGATTTACACTCTAAAGTTCATTGTTATTTTGAGGAGCTTCAGTAACACAATCTATCCATTTAAGTTATCTGGCACTACATCTCTGTTTTCAATTGATAACAGCATTGCAAAACATAACCTTCTGGGCTGAAATTTTCTGCAACACTTCTCTCTCAGATTGATCTGGGCTTTTTTGATAGTGAAAGCTGAGGTATATTTTAAACGAAATAGTTCAGCTAGTTCTAAAAATCAGATTGAAGGAAAGCAGGCTATTCTTCTCATGTTAGAAAATTAAAGCAACTTTATGTTTCCAACAAGGAATCCCAGGCTGCATTTGAAACCTGCCTAGCAGGTGACTTCAGTGCTTGAGACATACCTTTTTCCTGACTGCTGGCACCATCTCCTGCCAGCCCCGCAAAGCAGCCCAGGCTGATGCTGCAGTTCTTGCTCATCTTAACCCTCCAACCAGGGCTGCTGCTGAAAAAAGGTCCATTGTCTTATCCTGCCCTGACCTCACCTTCCTATCCCCTCCCTCCTGCCAGCACTAGTGAACTACTCTTATTAAAACTTGGTCCTTTTGGCCGGGTTATCCTTCAAGCACATTGGTACCCTGATCCGTTTTACCTCCAGCATGTGAATGTGGAAGCCCGTGTGAAGCACAAGTGGGAAGAAGTGGGCAGAGGTGGGGAGGAAAAGGACAGGACGGTCTCTTTGGTGGTTGTACAGACCCATTTCAGACCAAAGTGAGTTGTAGACTTCAGTAATGACCCTGGGAAAGACCGCAGCCAGTCATACACCCCTTTTCAGTGCACGGGGGTACATTGTATTACAAAGTATTGCTCCAAGAGGAAGAAATCTACCTCCCTCCCCAGGGTGGCAGTCAGGGCCCCAAGTCTGACAGTATTCAAGAAGAGACTGGACAACGCCCTCAGACACATGGTGTGAACTGTGGGGTTGTCCTGTGCAGGGGCAGGAGTTGGACTCGATGATTCTTGTGGGTCCCTTCCAACTCAGGAAACTGAGTCTATGGTCCTATGATCAATGCACACTGATCCAGGTTCACTGAGGCATGATCAGCAGTGACAGAGCTTTGAACGCAGCAGTGAAACATCCAAACCTCTGCAGAGAAAGGTGATGGGTGGCTATGGGGACAGCTACAGGGGGAGAGAGGAAAACCCAAAAGTTTGCATGAGAAAAAACACTTGTTCAGCTCTGTCGCTCTGAAAAATTGCTGCTAGTATCATGAATGTGGCAGTATACTTAGGAAACTGATAATATTTGAATGCCTGACATCACCAGGAATGCTTCTGGCCTTTGGAGCAAGGTCAGCAGACCCATCCACCCCCATCCCCTCCTCCCAGCACCCCTCTCACCTGTGCACCGACAGCTCTGGTTGAAGAATTTGAGGGGCCATCGTTCCCGGTCATCCACATTTCGAAGGGTATAGGGGCCACTCCAGGGCTGAGTGTCCACCTGCACCCCCTGACACTGTCCCCTGCCCTGCAGGGATCCGCAGATGTTGCCGGGCTCCGTCCCCAAGGTTGGGCAGCAGCGCTTCAAGCGAAGGGCATCCACCGTCATGCAGGCACGGGGGAACTGGGCCTGCGCCCAGGGGGGACAGCAGCAGCTCAGATAGCCCAGTCCAGCCCAGAAGAGCCACCTCAGGGTGCCCATGACAGCTGGCCTGAGTGAGGGGAGCAGGGAGATCCTTGCCGTGAGACAACCCAGCTGCACCACAGCTCCGTGCCCCAGCCAAGGGGGATAATCTCTCTCACCACTGAGGATGCTGGTATCGGGTGTTTATTTAGTCTCGGTCTCTAATTGCCTTGAATGCGGTTTGAAAGACAGGAGCTTTGGCTCTGCGGTGCCTGCCCAGCAGCCACGGCTTTGAGCAAGGTTTATATAGAGGTTGGGAGAAACCCTCATTAGAGGGATTAGCACAGCACAAATCCTCGTGTTTTGCACATGACATCAAGGGCAGAAAAGGCTCCAGCATGAACGCAAGTTCTGTGGGCTCTGAAGCTTGTCAGGAGGGTGAATGCCTCAGATTTAATTCTGCAGGACTTTCATGAGCTTTGAGAAATTGATGGTATTGTTTTAGCTGAGGTGGCTGGAGAAAAAGTCTTATTCTTTTAATTACAACCCTGTAAACAGATGATAAATAGATGAGGAAACCCCTTCACTTTTCAGTTCATTCAATGCAGGATAATACTTTCCACTGAAGCTGTAGCAATAGAAAATGAACTGGCATTACAGAGGATATAGGTTCATCGTTAACAAAAATTAATAAGCCTGGCAGTAACATCTTGGGATGGAGACTCCACCTGCTGACTGCAGAGCTCCAGTGCTTGTACTCTAAATATCTGAGTGGCAAGCGGAGAAGGATTCTCTTCTTAATAGCCTTTTTGCATGCAAAATAAATTATTTAATTGTTTTCAAAGTGTGAGTGGTCCTTGTTTGCTCTCCAATCCTTCCTCCATCATTACACCAGAGCTTGTTTTGGGGCTGGTCTGGCTGCTAGACTTTCAGAACTGTCACAGCTGAGCATTTATTACCCACCTGGTAGGAGACAGTCTGTAAGATCAATACACACACCAGACATGCAAGCAAGTGGTTTTGTTCATGACATCGACAAAAATTATTTAAAAAGCTGCTAGAATGCAGCAGTTCTTGTCCACAATGCAACGCCTATGTGCTAGAGGAGTAAAACTAATAAATCAAAATAAAGTAGTGATAAGTCATGAGAGGAGTCTGAAGCAATAGCCATTAATATTAGTTCAGCTCCACCACACTGAATAAAAGCTGGCAACTCCCCCGCTTCACTAAAAGCTTTCACTGCCTCCCCTCTCCACACCAAACTGTTTAGACACATTTGTAAGTATGTATAATGAAAACAGCTGTGGGTGTGTCTGTACTACTCAGTATTTCCATGGATGTTCAACCATACCATTCTAGCAGAAGTATATTATCTATGCGGCAAACTTATTGTCGTCATGCAGCTAAGAAGTTCATCCAGACTGCAGACACTGTCATCAGCACTTTCAGGTTCTCCAGTCTTTATATAAAAAAAAAAATCTGTTACTTGCCAGATAAACTAGAATATGATTCTACCTCATTTTTGGAAGTACAGAGTCAATTAGCAATGCCACATAGTCTGAAACGGGTTTCAACTCTTCTCCCTTAGGATTCAGTTTACCTGGAACTTGGTTTTGCCTGCTGCTTTCAACACAACACATGAAAAAGACAGAAAGTAAGACTAGTTGCTAGTAAAAAATATGTTGAAGCAGCTCAGGAGTTATAAATGGAGATTCTAACTCATAAAAACTCTGAACAATGCACCTCCCTGTACTACTCAGCACCTGAACACACCCAGGTTAGACAATACCTTGAACCAAAGTCACCAACATACCATCTGAGAGCAATTCAAATGAACACACATTCATCAGCATCACCAACGAAAACACCAAAAAACATGGACAAGATTCAGCTAGCTGACTAAACCCTAAACCGAGGTATCTATACATAACATATGTGTCTATGCAAACATTGCCATCAAACCTGGCTCAGTTCAGACACCCATAGAAAGGTGTCTATTGCCATTTGAGAGCCTATAGAAGACAGGAGTGAGCTCAGAGGAAGGTGAGGTACCGAGGCAGGTAAGGCAGGGAAAAGTGCTTCTAATGGAGTACACGAGGAAGGAGAAATGGGTAATCTTCAGAGAAATTACAGTGTGCAGAAAAGGAATAGTGGATAAATGATAATACGGAGATTACTTAGTGAGCAACAGAAAAAATAAAACCGTGAGTAGGAGAGTGGCATGTAATGCAGTTTTTCGTATGAGTACTTCCCTCCATCAAAACTACTGAATCTTACACAACTGGGAGCATGCTGCAGCATGCAGTACTAGAATTGATGTCCTGCTAGCCTCTGCTCCTCAGTAATGCATCAAAGTTTTACAAGTGCCTTTTCTGGCCAGGGGAGGAGAACCTGGATGGACAGAAAAAAGGACAGACAGATCCCGCATCCTGGCATCACCATGTTGGTGCTCATTGTAGGTCTGCGTGATACCCCATGTGGAAGCCATCGAGCAAACTTAAAAAAATACGGTTGTCTTCCAATTAGTCATCAGGAAAATGGCAGACACTATCTGTTCCTTAGTGCCTCCCTGTTCAGAAGTTCCTGCAGCTTCCCCTCAGCTATTGTGCTTAAAGGAGCTCTTGTCAGGGCCACACAATATCAGCATTATACTGATTTACAAAACAGCATTTAGAATCATTTATTATTTACCATGTGATATTACTGTCTCTGGAAAATTAGTAGCGCTATGTGCTGGCACCCCTGCCCAGAACTGCTCATCTGCAGCTATCTAAGGAATTTTCAGGGAGTAAATTTGAGCATGTGAGCAGCGGCCAAAGCTCCCTTGATCCAAACTTTCACTGCGTTGCCTTGTCCACACTTCTGAGCTACTGGGTCAGGCTACCACACCTGAAACTGTGTTAAATTTATTAGTTATAATATTCAGGTTTTATGGTGGAAGTAGAGAAAAACAGTATTTCAGCTACCTTGTCGTCTGGATTTGTGCCTAGGTTCGCCCCTAATAGCATATTTCCCAGCCTGTCATTAAAGGGCAGCAAACAAATATACCAATACGGATGCCAACGCAAGAAAGGAAATAAAGGAAATAAAGGAAGAGAACACTCTAAGGTACAGGCAAAGAAATCATTAAACACAACACACATGAGTAATACAGAATTCCTGAACAGTAAGTAAGCAGTGGATTCACTTTTTTTTCTCAATGACAGTATTGTTTCTCAGGCTCCTTCTACTGTACTCTAGCACAGATTAGCATCAAGCCAGAAAAGTATTTAGCCTTTGGAATTTTTGAAAGAATTCTGGTCAAACACAGCATTCTACATATAAATTTATGTGGAAATGGACATATGTCACAGGGGTGTAATTTAGGATTTTGCTTACAGCAGAACAATGTTTAGATGTCTTAAAGAGAAGTGCGACTTAAAAGAGTTTGGTGGCAGGTTCACTCTATTATTTTCTGCATGGGGGAAATATGCCAAGCCGAATGCTGCTTACCGTCTTTCCAGGTCACAGAATCACAGAATCACAGAATGTTAGGGATTGGAAAGGACCTCAAAAGATCATCCAGTCCAATCCCCCTGCTGGAGCAGGAGCACTTAGATGAGGTTACACAGGAAGGTGTCCAGGCGGGTTTTGAATGTCTCCAGAGAAGGAGACTCCACAACCCCTCTGGGCAGCCTGTTCCAGTGCTCTGGTACCCTCACTGAGAAGAAGTTTCTTCTCAAATTTAAATGGAACCTCCTATGTTCCAGTTTGTACCTATTGTCCCTTGTCCTATCATTGGTTGTCACCGAGAAGAGCCTGGTTCCATCCTCATGAGACTCACCTTTTACGTATTTATAAACATTAATAAGGTCACCCCTCAGCCTCCTCCAAGCTAAAGAGACCCAGCTCCCTCAGCCTTTCCTCATAAGGGAGATGCTCCACTCCCTTAATCATCTTTGTTGCCCTGCACTGGACTCTCTCCAGTAGTTCCCTGTCCTTCTTGAACTGAGGGGCCCAGAACTGGACACAATATTCCAGGTGTGGTCTCACTAGGGCAGAGTAGAGGGGAAGGAGAACCTCTCTCGACCTACTAACCAGCCCCCTTCTAATACACCCCAGGATGCCATTGGCCTTCCTGGCCACAAGGGCACAGTGCTGGTGCCTGTACCCATTCACGAAGCAAACTTTCAGGTGTCTTCTCTCCCTGATAACCAGTTGTTCCAGAGTCTGTGTTCTGCAGCTCCAGAGGCAAACTCTCAGGCAAGGCCTGTATCCGTCGCACTGTAAACTTTCAGGATTCTTCCTTCCCTGATAACTGTTCACTCCAGAAGTTTTATTTTAGAGTTCCGAAGGCAAACTTTCAGGGTAGGCCTGTATCCATTTGTGAAAGCAAACTTTCAGGCATTCCCTCCCTGATAACCCTTCGCTCTGGAGTCTGTAGTTTAAAACTCCAGAGGCAAACTTTCAGGCAAGGCCTGATAACCATATGCAAAGCAGACTTTCAGGAGACAAAATACTCAGGAAAAAAGAAATAAATTAATGAAGTGGAATAGCATGAGGGCTGGCTCAAGCTGGGTACCTGCACAGAGGTCCGCCTGAACATAGGAAATCATAATGAAGCACTGCCTGCAGGCATTTGGGGTGGCTCCACAAAGGGATTCTCGCCAAAAGGGTGAGCAGGGACAGAGCTTTCTCTGAGAGTTATCTCAGAGATGACTGGCCATCAAAATGGCATTAATGACATTGTGTTTATTAGAACTTAAAAGCACTACAAGATATGCATGTTGGTTAAGCCTTCTTAATCAAGAAAAAGCATTAATCTCTTAGTAGACAGAACATCCATCTGAACTATCTCCATACATCTAAAGCTAGAACTTCTGTTGTCTCTGATGCACAAGATCTGTTCAGGAGATGGGAAAGTGATTCTCACCCTTGTTTCAAGAAGACCTGGCACAAACAGATTCCCAAACTTGGAGAGGCAGGGAACCATGTTAATGCTGCACAACAACGTGCATTCATGCCAGCATATTGCCAAGCTGTGTCTGTCCCTCACTGCTGCTGCCTGCAGAAGTCACCTACCATGACCATGTCATACTTGCTCCTTGGCCAGTGTACCTGCCGCCACCCAGCATCTGCGCTGGTGTAATCTTCAGCTGACCAGGTGTCTTTCCATACAGAAGACCTAGGGAGCTGCTCAGCATTCACTGTAAAGCCCCACTCAATTTGGCTCTGATTCTAACAGGAGAGGGTTAGTTAGTTAGTTAGTTTCTACTGTAGGTAGCTGTGTACTTCATAGAGGAGGTCAACAGGATGTCATATTGTGCTGTCACACATCAACTGGTTGAAGGATAATCTAAATGTTCATGACATCACTGGGACTTTGCAGCCGTGATCTCCTTGAATTAATTCATAAAATCATAGAATGTCCTGCATTGAAAGGGACCCACTAGAATCATCGAGTACAACTCCTGACCCAGCATGTGACAGCCCCACAGTTCACACCATGTGTCTGAGGGCATTGCCCAGTCTCTTCTTGAACACTGTCAGGCTTGGGGCCGTGACACCTCCCTGGGGAGCCTGTTACAGTGCTCTACCACCCTCTGGGTGAAGAACCTTTTCCTAACATCCTTTCAAAACAAGTCGGTTTACATTCTGACTGTCTTTGAAGAGTTCTTGCTCATTTGACATGACAAATACTTTGGAGCCACGTCTCACTTTTGAGCTGCAGATCAAGTGGCTGGTGATCCAGCAAGTTGTGCGTAGGAAATCAAACTGAGGCCCTAATCAATACACTCCATTAAGTGTAAAGGTGTGCTAAAGATGTCTGCTTCACAACAGCAGGAATAGCTTCTTACTCTTACACGAACCATAATGGGATCACAGCAATTTTTTAACATGAAAAGCTGCAATAGAGCTATGTAAATTTGGAGGAGCTGAATACCAAATATGGTGTCTCATGTTTGTTTGAGTGGGTGGCCTCAGTATCTCTGGCTAGCTCTTGAAGACAAGCATTTACTACTCTGTTATATGTCAAAGGTGACTAGGAGAGTTCCCAGACTAGATTTCCATGAGTCAGCTGGCATGTGCCATGGAAAAGAGCACTAGTGAGTTATTCCATAGGAAATCAGAAGAAATCTCTGGCAATGCTATGTGCATGAAACATTCCGGGACACATCCACACAGACTTCTGACCCAAAGCAGCTTGGCAAAGCTGCTGGAAACGAGCATGGCACAAAAGGTCCTGGGCTCCTGGTGGACACCAAGATGATGAGGAGCCAGCAAGTTGGCCTTGGCCCAAGGCGGCAGCGAGTGGTACTCTAGGCTGCACAAGGCAAAGCATTGCCAGCAGCTGGAGGGAGGTGACCCCTCCCCTCTGCTCAGCGCTGCTGAGGCCAGGCCTGAAGTGCTGTGCCCAGGTCTGGGCTTCCAGATCAACAGAGACCACTGCAGTTTCAGTAGGGTGCTGTGTTCACCTGGCACTCTCCTGGCAACAGTTCTGTGCCAATACCAAGTCTCACGGGTGAGAGCCAAGCTCTTGACCAGCAGCAGAACTTGGCACTGGGACATCCTTTGGCAGACTTTCTCCAGCTGTCTGGCCACAACCTTGCATCTGACAAGCGTGTCCTATGGGAGGATTCTCCTGGCCTCATCGGGATGGGCCAGGTGAACTGCTGCTGTGGCTACGAGTAGGCATCCCCATGCACAGCTCGGAGACACACCAGACCAAACGGACCCCACAGCAGCCAATTTTCCCATGCCCGACACTGTCTGATCTGCAGGGACGAGCCTAAGCCCATGCACCAGTGCATGTCCATCCCGGAATCACGCGAGACACCGCTCCGGCAGCGCGTGCGGGTGATCCTGGGTTGTGCAATGAGGAAGAGGGACCTCCTCCTCTTCAGGGACACCTTGGTCATCACCAAGCACCAGTAAGATTTGCAGAGCCCAGCTGCCTTTCCTCTCAGGCCCTGAGGGCAGGGACACCCCAGGAGCAGCCCCAGGCTGTTCGCAACCTGCTGCTGGATACACCCATGGCCATGCCCGTGGCAGGGGAATTCGGGACGTGAGCCAGAGGGCTCAGCCACCTCCCTGCCGCTCCTCTCTGTAGATGTGGCAGTGCCCCATGCCCACAGCTCTGCCTGGCCCTGGGCCAGACACAAGTGGCTGGGCAGCGCCAAGGGTGCAGGTGGCGATGCTGCTGAGGAGGAGGAAGGAAAACACATCACCTCACTCGTCCCTATCTGGCCATACGGCTCATGTGTCATCACTTCCCGGTGAGTCTCGCAGCCACATCCCACAGCAGGGCTGGGCAGCGCCTCTGTCCTGCCCACGGGGCTTTGTCCTGCCCCTGTGGCCATCCCCATGGGGACAGCAGGGCTGTGCTGGCACCCAGCTCTGCTCACAGGCAGGGGAGCAGCAGCACTCAAGCTGTTTCTCCTCTCTTTCTGCAGCTGCCAGACAGTGAAGGAGCTCTGGCTCAGTGTTCTCCTTGGGTGAGCCCTGCCTGGCAGCACAGCCTGGGTGACTCATGCTCACAGCACAGGTGCTGTGATGCTCTAAGGCATTGTAGCCCTACCATGGGGAAACACCACTGCCCAGCTGAAGAGAGCTGCCCCGATGGCTGTTGGCTGCTCTTGAGTGGGCAAAGCTGCTGGAGCACCTTCAGTGCCCAGCATCTTCACCTGCCCAGCCCTGCCCTCACCACTGCTGCAGCTCTTCATTCGGATTCTGAGTAGTACCCGGCTGCTTTAGGGAAGCTTGGAAGTGCTCCCCGGGCTGGCAGGGGAGGGAAAAGGCTGCTTGGTACTACACAGCTCACTCTTTGCACCTTCCCCATGCACAGACCACCAGAAGTAGTGGAGGGAGCCCAGGTCACCTAGCTGCCCTCCTTCAAGGCGCTGCTGAAGGAGCGGAAGGCCCGCAATGCTGTGAGTGTCCCTCCTGTTTCTGCTCTGTCCCCAGAGGCTGTTCCAGCCCAGCAGCAGGTACATCACTTCTCAACTTCTTCTCTTCTCCCCTTGCCCAGGTGATGACACTGCATGCTGGAAGCCTGGAGAGGCTGCTTGAGGGCCAGGCAAAGATCAGGATAACTCAGAGAGAAATCTCAGCCATCTCCACCTCTCACACATGGCCAGGGCATGATGCAGCTTGCCAGGGGCCCTTTCTGCTGCAGGGCTCTTGGGGGAGTGCAGCACATTTCTTATGGGCTGATGCAGAGCAGCAGCCCTCACCTATCAGCCCCTCTGGCAGCAAAACTGGAAGTGGCCGGTTGGCTGGTGAGTTTGGAGTAGACGGGCACAGGATAGCCCTTCCCAACTCCTCTTGCAGACAGGCACTCATGCCGCACTGGGGCTGCTGCTGCCCTTCCTGCGGGGCACGTCTGTCCCCATTATTCTGCAGTAGGAGAGACCTGAGCCCCCAGGGTCCCTTGTTCCCAAATAACGCTTGTCGCGTGTACCCAAGGGTGGGGGACAGTGATGAGAGGCTCCAGGAGCACTGGCCTAGTGCTTCTGCTCCATGTGTCTTCGCTCTCTTCTCCTTGGCAGAAGGTGGAACCCGCAGGAGGGGCAAGTGGCTGCCCTGGCACTTTGTGCGGCCAGGGACCTCAACTGCTGCAAAGGCACCGGGGCTGTCGGGCTCTGCCCACACGGGGCTTCTCTTTGGCCGGCCCCTGGCAGTTCTCTGCAGCCAGGACAGTGCTCTGACCTAGCCCGTCCAGGTAAGCAAGCCTGGCCACGGGGTCCCCTTTCCTACTGGCTCCTCTGTGTCCCCATCAGAGACATCCCAGATGAGTCTTGAGAACAAAGCGCGCTCCTCTCCACATCACCCAGCTCCAGCCACCCCTCTGTCCTGCCCCAGGGAGACCTGCAGACCCATCCATGCTCACTCCTGCCCCTGAGGAAGGTTGGCCTGTCCCAGGGTCTGTTTCCAGCCCAGCTATGTCCTCCTCTCTCCCCTGCAGGACCTGCTGGCTCTGCTGCATGAGCAGGGCCCATTCACAGAGGGGATCTTCTGGCTGGTGGCCAGCAAGCACACCTCCCATGAGATCAGGGAGGCCCTGGACAGTGGAGCACAGGTCCACCTCACCAGCCAGCCAGTGCACCTCCTGGCCATCATCCTGAAGGTGAGCCCTGCTGACCTGGAGTCCGGCAGCTCTCGGCTCTGGCACTGCTGATGGGCTCCTGGAGCTGCTCGGCACCCAGCATACTGGGGATTCTGCCTCTGCTCCTGGTGGCACTGCTCACAGCCTCACATGCAGCCCTTGCCACTGCAGGATTTCCTCTGCAAGATCCCCTCCAAGTTCCTCCATGCAGAGCTCTACCAGCAGTGGATGTATGCCCTGCAAAAGATCAGCAGGCAGGAGAGGCTGGCAGAGCTTAAAGAGTAAGTGTGGCCAGCAGCGTGGCTGCTGCGCAAGGACTGGCCACAGCCCGCCGTTTGCCTGCAAAGCCACAGCCTTCCTGAACACGCTGTGTTTTCGGCCACCCAGCTCTTGCTGCTGCTGTGGGCTCAGCATTTTGGGGGTAAAAATGGCACAGAAAAGCACTTCTCTCCTTGGAGCACTGCCTGCAGGCATTGGGGGTGGCTCCACAAAGGGACTCTGGCCAGAAGGTCAGGCAGGGAGGGAGGTGGCCATATCTCAGCCAAGGTAGTCCCTGTGCTCTAGAGCCGGCTTGGCCAAGGAGCCTTCCCTGGGATGGGCTTGGCTTACATCAGCATGGGACCCCTGTCTTGACAACACCTACTTCATCTATTAATGTTGAGTTCCTGTTCCCGCAGAGTGGCCAGCAAGTTACCCGAGCCCAACCTCCTCCTCCTCAAGACCTTGCTCAGCCTGCTCCAGAACATCAGCAGGAATGCCACCATCAGCAAGATGACAGCCAGCAGTCTGGCCATCTGTGTGGGGCCAAACCTCCTCAGCCCACCCAAGGAGGACACGCTGGCCCTGGACGTCCTGATGTAGGTGACAGGGAAGGTACGCTGTGTTTCCCAGCCCACTGCAGCCTTCCAGGCCCACGCCAGCTTTGCTGTTCAGAGCTTCCTGGCTGCCTCCTCTCTTCAGAAGGGCAACTGCTGCCGTGGCTCCAGGTAGGCAGCCCCATGCACAGCTTGGAGACACCCCAGAACAAGTGGACCCCACAGTAGCTAATTTTCTCATGCCCAACACCGTCTGATCTGCAGGGTACAGTCCATCCTGACATCATGCAAACCACTGCACCTAATTCATTCCCAAAGCACCATTAAAGTCTTTGATGAAGAATTAAAAGTTTTTTGGCAATGAAAGTATTTCTAATATCACATGCACAAAAGTACAGACAAGAATTCTCTACTTTAACATTTCCTTCTGTCCCTGAGTACTCAAGTATGCCGTTGCAACATTTTTTCAAAAGCTTAAAAATTCTTTGGGAAAAATAGTAATGTAAGCAGTTATACTACTCCCTCACCTGCTCTCTTAGTAGGGGTCTAAGTTCTGTTTGTACTAATAGGATATGCATCAGTATTGAGTGCTCCTTGTATCGGACAAGCATTTCAACAGCAATCCCTGGTGTGATTAAGAAAAAGAACCAGTAATATCTTTTCATGAATAGATGAAAGATGCTGAAGAGAGGTAAGGAGCTGATTTACTGCTGGGCTTTGCACTGGTGACACCAACACTGAAAGACCTTTTCTGTGTGTTGTTCTGGTGTGAGTATATGAAAAAGGTTACAAAAAAGTAACTGAAAGCAGGAGCCCTCCCTAAAATTGTGCTTTGGAAAAATCCAAGTGATTTTTCCCAACTTAAAAGTAAAGAAAGGATCAGGGGGAAAGATATAAATGGTAAAGACTAGATTACACTAATTAGCACAGTTTCTGGCCTTTAAGCTATTTCTTTAGCCTTTCTGTGAACCAGAAGTAGTTTCAGCTGTTGACAGCAGAGGAATAATGAGGTCCAGCAATTTTGATGTCTGCTCCAGATTTGGCAAGAAGCAATCTCTAATTCTTTTGTCTCCGCCTCTGTCCCATGCTCCTGAGAGCCTCTCTCCTACCCTCCCATGCCATCCCACCCCTCTCCGCAGTTTCCCTTTCTTTTCTAGCGTCCTTCCATCTACAGCCAGTGGCAGGTGAAGGGCAGAGAAGGGACTGGGAATGAAGCTTTTTGCTTTCAGTTCTTCCATTATAAAGTTTGAGCTTAGAAAAGCTAAAAAGTGAGACTGGAAGGCGAACCTTCCCAGATGCTGCACTTCCAGCTGCCGGGGAGGACGGTGGGCACACGCAGCGTTGGGGCGCTGTGAGCTGCACAGCATTTCCATGATTTTGTGGTTGCCTTTTCAGCGTGTCCTCCTCTCTTCCGCAGCACGAAGCACTGGACAAGAGTAGAGGGAGGCTCGAGAGCTCATTCACCTTCACCTCCTTCACAACCACCTCTGCATGTTTTCTTCATGTGCACGCCACGCACACAAAATACAGGGTGAGGAAGAGAACAGGAAATTTCACGCCCAACCGCCCAACGATTCGGGTTGGGCCGCCACTGCTGCCACCAGCACGGCAGTAACGGTCATGACTGACACGTACGACGTGCCACGAGCGCTGAGAAATGACGTGTCGTGAGCGCCACGTGAGCGCCACGGTCCCTGTCAGCTCCACCCAGCAGCTCCCCGGCAGCGGCCTCTGCAGCGGCGCCGGGACGGGGGTTTGGCTCCGGCCGGAGGCCCCGGGACGGTAGCGGCTCCAGCCCCTGCGCCACCTGTGGTAAGAAAAAAAGGAAAGCGCCCTGCCGAAACCCGGGATCGAACCAGGGACCTTTAGATCTTCAGTCTAACGCTCTCCCAACTGAGCTATTTCGGCGGCTGCGTTTCAGCCGTTCGAGTGATAGTACTACTGCCTCCTTCCCACCCGTTAACTGGCCGCTCTTTTTGTGGTATTTTACATAGATGTTGTTAACATTGCCAGATACTATGACCACAAACGAATTCATGACGGACCTTTACAAATAAAATTATGCCTCAAGGTAAAGACAAATACAGTAATAACACAAACCATACATACACATGCATGAACAACACATAACCTACATGCATTTAGTGTCAGAATGAAAGCGTTTTGGTTGTGGCTCCCTGGATTATTTGGGGAGGGGTAACAGGAACCACAATATTCTATGGGATTGAAGACCATTAAATTGGCAATATTTTTGTTCCAGTTTATTTTGAAGTCTGACAAATTCCATACGGGGCTGACGTACCACAAACGTCAAGAGAATGGGCACCTACATCCTCATTTTCCTACGGACTTGCTCAGAGATGCACATTTCGCAGGGCAATGTTGTGTCTATATAAATCACATAGCCTGGCTAAGCACCATTATAAGAAAGAATATTTTATTTTCACATTGTTGGCTAGACATTTATTTCAACAGTCAACTATTACCACACTCCTGTGGCTACAGGTCACAGGTAGAGGATGCACACAAGTGCACACACTAGCACATGTGGCACTGCTGCCAGACACTGATGTCTCAAGATTGTGTTTATTTGCACATCCCATGGCTCTAAAAAAAGCCACCTCTGAGAGCATCCCCTATTCATGCTCCCTGCACACTGTGTAGGGAGAAATAGTGCTTTACACAATTGTCCCCAGCTGTTCCCTCCTGTTAGCCAAAAAAAGTCAAACCAACCTGTCTTTCACAGTAATAGAGAAATGTAACAAATCCCTCCTTTTTTGAGTGTGGAAGAAGCAGCCTTTTACCAAACTAGCCCTATGAATATCTGGTGACACAGATCCTGTATTTCCTTTTATTTTCAAACAGAGTATATTTTTCCTCAAGTTGTCCCACTTCTGTGAGGAACCACTTCTTAAGGAGCTGCAAATTGCTGACCAGGCATGAGATATATTTCCAGAAGCTGAAATGCTGAGGACCAGGCCAGCAGTTACTTAGTGACTGAAACCAAAAACTCATTAACAAAAAACTCCATCATACTAAAGAAGCGTGCTGTAAACATACTGGTACAAAACCTCACATTCTCGTGACTTTCCACTGCCAATGACTGTTTTGCTGAGAAATGATGAATGTAATCACTTAATGAGTATGTCTCCTACTGAAGCAGCTAACATCATCTCATGATCTTTGGTGCTGATAAACTCCAAATGTGCAATGACATGCATAGAAGTCAAAACACTAATGACTTTAGAGTTTTCTTACATTACCACAAAAATTAGAGCCACTGACAGGTTATTCTAATTTTTATTACTTTTAGAAATCTTTGTTTTGCCAGGTGAAATGGAAATGGTGACAGAAATAAAAACTAAAGGTAGTGCAAAGGAAAATTAAACAAAAACAAAAGGACAATTCAGTCTCAGATACAGTATATTTAATAAAACACCCTTTTTCTTCTCTCTAATAATTTTTTTTGTATGAAAGATCCTCTTACGAAAAATAGAAACACATTAGCATGTCGTGGCTGTTTAAAAAATGTGAAAATACAGTTTTAGCGAAAGGGAGCATTTCAAGTCCAACCAAAGCTATCCACAACTGTCTCCAAATTGGAAACCAAATTTGTGCTATTTTCTACCCCTTCAGAATAGGGATTGGACAGAGCAGCAGGGGGGGAATCAAAACAAAACAAGCAAACAAACAAACCCCCACATACAGAAAAAAAAAAAAAACAAAAACAAAAAACAAAACACCACAAAACACACTCTCTTTTTGTCCCATAACCGCCTCCTGTATCTAGCAAAGGACAGGATGGAAAAAGAAAAGCTGGTTTATAGGCATATGTTCTAGGCATATGTTTTATTTTACAATAATGTAAACCAGCCTCAACAACAGCTGCCACCCCTTATCACCAAGCAGCATGCTAATCTAAGCAAGAAGTTGCCCAGGTCAGGCCAGAGAAAGCGAGAACGATCACCACCACACCAACTGGAATCAGTGCAGACAAAGGTTCCACTGGCCACAACTCGCAGGGCAGGTAGACTGCGGGCAGCCTGGCCTCAGCTGCCCACTTCACCATCTCCCAAATTCATTCACGTGCTCCCGGCAAGGGCTGTGAGCTTGGCACGCCAAGGTAACAGGGCAGCATTGTTGGTTTTCCCCAATGCACAAGGGATTTCAGGAGCTGCTTCCTGAAGATCTGATTCAACCCACAACAGTAACCCCCCAAAACAGACAGCTGTCCCCAAACCATTTCCCAAGTAGGAGCTTCTCATCAGTGATGGAACCTGGCTTATTTAAGTGATCTCCACATTTACTCCATTTATTTTCTTATTGGTCCAACCTCAATTTGTTCTGTGACACAAACCTTGAGAACATAGGACTGAAAGATCACTGTGTTCACAGTATTTTACATCACTACCTTTGCCTTCTGCAGAAATGTCTTCATGCCTTCCACATGAAAACAGTGAGATATAAAACCTAGAAGCATTACACTTCTCCACACTAACAGTTCACTAGTTGATCCTTTGTCCTTTTCTTCCTACAGAAGCCAGAAGGTTAGTGGCAAAATGAGTTGTTTCCTTTAACAGTAAAAAGACTTTTCCCTGCAAAAGGAATGCTCCTACCAGAGTACTCACCTGCTAAGGCAACCTGATCTAGAGCATCAAAGTAGCTCAAAGCAGAAGCCTCCTAGATTAAATTAAAAATATACATTTTTTTAAATGAATATATGTATTCATATATATAAATAAAAGCAGGAGCACTGAGCCAAAAACCTCAAATGTTTTGAAGGATTAAATTTTAAAAAATCATTTAAACTAGAACAGCTTCCACTAAAATTGGATCCTTTTGAAAAATCCACTCCAAGTAATATCATTTGGACAGTCACATAAATGTCAGAGCTTGCATCTTGAGCAGCTAAACATTCAAAATCAATTTCAAAAGAGCTATTCAATAAACCAATCACACACTACCGCTTTGTTCTGTTTCCGATCTGATAACACTATCGCAATTAATTTCTAATGTTTCAAAAACACTGTACCTATTTTGTAAGATTAAAAATAATTTAGTAAGTAATATTCTATAATCTCTATTCCTAAAATTAAAGGCACATCACATTACCAGTACTCCAGCATAAACAGATGTGAAAAAGACACACTGTCATGCAGCTCACATGGAGCAGCTGCCACAGTAAGCATAAATAAAGCTCAAACACATCTTTGCAGTAGTTCAGCTATCACTCCTGACCTTCCCAAATGGAGGTTTTGGCTACCAAACCAAGTATCAGAAACCCAAAAAAATGCAAGTGCAATGCAACTCTACTATAGTAGCATTATCCCACTTTGTCATAGAAAGCTCACCTTCAACAACACATTCCTGAACATTAGAGCACACACTTTTTACTAAGGTAAGTCTAGAAGCTCACTTTTCAGCCTTCAAGAAGACCATTTCCAACAAAGAGTGGCATCTTACCAATGGCATTGTGGCAGACACAAGAGGTGTAATGAAGCTGTGAGCATCATGTGCCCAAAGGCACCACTATCTATAGGCTGTCTGTGTTACTACCAAAACTCTAGCAGGGCCAAAGCTAAGGTGAACACCCCAAGCTTCATCCTTCCTGCACTTTGGGTGAGGAGGAAAGGACTTCTGCACCTACTTGTGTTTTCAAGAGTTAACCCCCCACTTCTGAGAGACTTGAGAAGCTGCAGCAATATGAGTCCACTGTAGCATCCAAGCCCTGTGCTGTTGCAGCTCTACCCAGGGGAAACAGAAGGGTCTGGGACTGCACCAGGTACAGAAGCTCAAGTGATAAAACCCAGAAGAGCTTTCCCTTCTACGTCTGCCATCTCAAAGTCAAAAAAGTGAAGACAGTCCTTCCTGTATCCCCAAAAAATTAACAATAAAAAAAAAAAACACACCACACCATCTACTTTAACATGTTTACCCAACAGAAACCAGTTACACTGTAACTTTATTATTAAATCCACTTCCAAAAAGGTTCATTGACGCTTAGCAACTTGAAGTTTCCTTCCAAACTTCACATTAAAATTCAAATACTGTTTCATCTTTAAAATGTTTATCACAAAAAATAACAACAAAACTGTGAAACACTGCACTGAATATGGTGTGCTAACCCACAATTCACAGAAGTGTTAAAACTTTTTGTCCAGAAATTTCCTTTATACCACAGGAAATAACATCAGTGGAATGTGTTACAGTATTTCAAGTTTGCTACTATTAGTTAAGAAAAGGAAGTTAATATGTAAGAAACAGTAATACAGTAAAAAGATGACATCTAAAACAGAGCAAAGTTTAAGAAAATACTTCTTGAAATCTCAACTGCTACTTCTTGGCACTTTTCTCCCCTACCACCTTTAAAAGATGGTATTTAAAATTACAGAACAGATAACAGTTTAATCAGTCATCTACAGAAGGTAATAGTGCACCAATGGAGAAAAGGAATGAGCCATATGGGTGCTGTACCTAGCTTTTATCAACTGATTTATACTCTCCAGAAAATATAGCAGTTTTCCACTTGATTAAAAATAAAATGCAACTCTTTATAGTGACAAAAATAATGTATTAGACTGTAAAAACAGATTAATACAGATAAACGTGATCAGAACTAAAACAAATGTAACTGAAAGTCCAAAAGGCTGTAATTGCAATTAATTATTCTAAATTACTAAGGCAGATTTGACAGTTACACTAATTCATGGCATTATAAATATTCTTCATCCTGTACAGCTCTTTAAAAATCAATACGTAGTGAGAATATAGTATTGCACCAAAAGCTGAAATTAGCAGGTTGAACTTATAAAGTGCTGAAACCCCTCCAAAGTTGTGCCATGCTGTAGTTCCATATTCATCATAGCTCATGTATCTTGAACACATCAAGAGTTCCATGTGGCCACTTGAAGGCTTTGAAGAAAAAGACCGTATGAGGTAGAATAAATTCCTTCAAGTTCTCCACCACGCTATGGGCTGCTGAGCTGTGTGCATGGCTCCATCACAGGGAAGGGCTCCAAAGCTTTCTCCGAGTTTTTCCAGTTGTGAAAGTTTTCTTTGTACCATTCAACTAATATGAAGAGAACATTGATGAGTCAAGTCGACCAGAGATAACAGGGTAATTCAAACATTCCATAGATATAAGAAGACTAACAACATGCTGATAGATCATTACGCAAAATTTTAATGTATAATATTAAGAAAAACCTAGTTTAGATTTTAGAATAAGTCTTGCATGAAGAATTTCTAGCATTAAAAAGTAACTGATTCTAGTACCTAACGCCACTTTATCATAATGAACCGTTTTCTTTTATCATGTAAATTCACTACTTCAGTAGCATACAATTTTAAGTAAAATTGAAGTGTTAAATTAATTCTCTTGAGCTTCTCATTAACTAACTTATATACCCATTTTCCCTCTTTTCCCTCCCCCCATCACTTCTAAATTAGTGTAAAAGGCATCAATCCTACTTGTTTTCTTTATTCCTTCTTTCCAAGGCACTTTAGGTCTCCATCCTAAGTTGTGCATTTTTTCTGAACTCATTGGGTATCTCAGGTCATTTGTAGGTCTGATGAAATATAAAATGTACATGGGAAAACAGTTTTATTAGACCTTTTCATGAATTAGAGATGCAGTACCTCATATTGCCTTCAAAACAACATCAGGTATGCTTTAGATTTTGAAAACTCCTGTCAAACAGATTCTATTGCCTTCAAAAAATACACAGCAGTTGAGCGCAGCTACAACAATAGAATTCAGTTTGTACAGTTAGCTACATGGAAGTGACTAGAATAAATACGAATTAATCTGTTATTGGCACAAAAACGAATGCAAAACTCAAATCACTGCCAAAGCAATTGTTCAAATCAGTGGATTTGCAACTCTTTAGACAATCCCTATGCAAGCCAGTGTTTTTCAATATCAGCATTCATATTTTTCATCCTGAAAGCCCACAAACTTTAATATACTTCAAATCTGAAATACAGACTTCCAAAGCACTGTCATTACACTGTTTCATTAGCTACACAAACTTAGTAATGCTGAGAATGTAGAATCCAAGGCTGCAAGTTTCAACAGAGAAAGAGATTTCCTACATTGAAGGATGGCACAAATATTCAGTTCCACAATCTGGCAGTTAGGTAGCAGAGTCTAGCCTTCCTGCATTACCGGCACTAGCACACTCTGTAGTTAAGCTACATGTGCAGACACAAACCAGCTACTCTCCACCATTATTAAAACATGCTAATGTCAAGCAGAAGCAGAACTAATTTTTCCACGGTAAGTAACCCCCATGACCTTTAAATCACTCATTACAGAATTAAATATTCATTAGTTATGTATCTTAAGAATCTTTTATAAGTCTTCAACATTCTTTGAAACATGTATTCGTAAGTGATTAGTTTTCCCAAGCTCATTTATGTTTAAACATAAGCAGAGAGGGCCCAAAACACAAGAAGAAACATCTCTGAATTACACTGAGACATACTGAACACTTCACATTATGTGAGCCAAAGGCAATTTGTTCAAAGTCCTGTAATACACTCAGATAGGACTATGAAGAACACTTCCTTTTAAAAACAAAAATTAGTATAAAGACACTTCAGTTGCCATGATAACAATCCAAATGCGAAAAGAAAGTGAGATTCTAAAGGCCATAATAATACTTAACTGCTATCAGCAGATACGTCATTTCTAATCACTCTAGAGAAAGAGTGATATCTAAAGTAAGCAGAGACTGTTGCTGCAGGAAATAAATGGAGATAAAAGAACAGAGCCAAACCAAGCCTGAAATTAAGGACAGAAACACACAGGAAAGGCATATTTATAAAATCTACCCATTTTTGCCACTTCCCTAACTCCGGCAACTCGGAGTTTTACATTTCCTTTTGGCAAAGCAGTTTCAGCTTAAGATAGGAACCTAAAATTAACTACACTCCTCAGATGTGTATTTCTGCCTGTGGAATAAAGCATGTCTAAGTCTGAACTAGTCATATTAATGTCAAAATACTCCAACTAAATGAGAGACAACAGGGTTCATCTCACCTAAGTGGTGCTGAATATCCAAACTAACCTTAAGAAAATATTCAGCCACTGTGTAAAACCTGCCCTATTCCCAGAGCAGACTACAGCAGTGAGAAGTTTGAACAAAGTTTGGAGACAGCCAGATTAGCATTACACATTCCCCTTCAAGACATACTCTGACCTAATGATCCAAGTAATAAATGGAAATTCTATAGGAATCATAGATATCAAACCCACTAGTGAAACAAACAAATGAAAAACTTAAGACAGCAGAACAGCTTTTCCTCCATCAAAAGTTTTTCCTCCTGCAGAGCAGAAACACTTTAACAAAAAATATTTGGCAAGAGACGCATAAACCTTCAGAATAAAGCTGTCCGGCATGTGTTTGGCTATTCTCCTACCTGTCTTTGACATAATCCATCCAATGTTCCATTTCAGATTCCGAACTGGTCTTCTTTATCTGTCAAGACAAAACAAAATTCACACCCACACATCTTGCACTGTCTTTACATACATTTATAAAATAGAATTTTTAACAATATTTAAGTCAGTTAAAAAAACAACACACAAAAACAACACACAAACCACAAATAGAAATGGTCTTTCATCTAAACTGAGTTTTCAAACTACTGAAATTATCAAAACTATCTAGAACAATTTCAATACGTCTCTTTCATCTGTTCATTGCCTAACCAGTCATAATTGTTAGATATTAATAGTACCACATACTCAGACCAAAACTGAAGCAGTCAGCATGAAAAAGAAACAAAAAACCTACCAAATGGCATTTAATCATTATGCCAGTTACATCCCAGTCAGGATAACTGATGCAACAGTGCAACACAAGACAGCCTGTAATGCACACTGACACACTACAGCTGCCACAGAAAGGGCAGCACATCCTTCTGCTCCAACTACCTGCTAAGATTGGCTCTCTCAAAGCTACAAAAGATTTATAGTAGAATTGTTCATACATGCAATGACTGGTAAAGAAAAGCATTGTAACTGTCTACTCACTAAATGGATTAACTCCTTAGCAAGCTGGACAATGGACATCTCAAAGTTAGTTCCAATGTTATAAATTTCACCTGGCTTCCCCTCCTTCAGGACAGTAAGGAATGCTTCTACCACATCGGTTGCATAAAGGAAATTCCTTCTTTGAAGTCCAGAACCATGAATGCAGCTTAAAAACAGGAAAAGACAAATTTTTATTAAACCTTAAATAGAAGCATTCAATTTATTAGACTGTGTTTTAAGTAGTTTTGCTGTTAGCCATTACCTGAAGGTATCTTGAGTAGCTGACAAGCAAACAATCTTTCACCTTTTTTAAGGAAATACTATTGTTAAAATAAGCAACTCATAACTTAGTTATGAAATTATCATTTTACAAGTCATAACATGTATTTATAACTGTAATTGCAGTTTTATAGCACAAATACCACAGAAAAAATTCAAATGACATACCATTTTCTGTTCTGTTGCAACAAAGATATAAACTTTGGAATAACCTAAATAAATGAACCAAAAAAAAAAAAAAAGAGAGATTACTCCATTATTTTAGAAGCTGTTGTTCTGCAAAGAACATGGGGATTCACCAGTAAGTATTAAAGTATTTTAATAAGACCCTTTAAATACTTCTAAGTTTTCTTCAGTTTAATCAAAGAATGCATCAAACCTAGAAGCTGCAAGGATCTGGGTGGGATTTTTTTTTAAAGTAGATGCCTCTTGTGTTGTGAAGTTTATCTTTCTTGTCAATCATTACAAATCAGTGGTTACAAAGGTAATTTTTTTTTTTTTTCAATAAAAGAAAATGGTTCTGTTACTTTTCACACACAGAGGTACACTGGAGTCTAATTATGGATGCCTATTGCAAACAGTTTAGAACATGGTTTAAACATCCAGCAAGCTGCAGTAAATCTATAGCTAAGGAGTCATTGGAATAGTTAAATTTGGAAGAGAACCAAAAGATAATTTCAAGATAAGTAAACAAGGATCAAGTGACAGCCACTAGCTTGCAGCATAAAGGTTTACAATATTATCTTCAGTTACAAGCTTAGATCCACCCATAATGTCCTAGTTGGCCCCAAGTTTTTAAGCTGAAACCTCTAGAAGGCTATTCCAATTATTTTAATTTTGTTAACTTACTACTAGGTTGGAACATCTATTTCTATATCAGACACACTGCTCTCCCGCAATTTACTTTTTTGAAATGTTTACCATAGTTATTAAACATTCCTAATTACAGCAGAAGACATGCGAGTTAACATAGGTGAACCCTGCCATACATAAGGCAGTTAAATATCCTTTGAAAAATAGAAAAATTACAAACTGAAGTTGTTGTAGTAAAATTCCCATAAATAAGCTCTAATTGATGCTTCACTAATAATCGAAAAACCTGTGTTTCTTGTATTGATGGTAAGCCATGTTAGCATGAAATCAAAATATATAACAACAGGTAAGCAGGTACAAAATATACTTGCAAGACAGTGCTTTTTTCAAAAGTCAGTCCATTCTTAAAAGAAAGTAACATCACTGCAACCCTGAATTATGGTATGCTAAAGGTCAGAGTAAAGCATAGGTTTTACTTACTTTTTCTGGATACTGGTGTGGCCCGTAAACATTACTGCTCCGTGTGATAACAACTGGGAACTTAAGAACATTAAACAAGCATGTGATTACAGAAGAAAATATATACCAGTAAAAATGTGTAGGCTTCCTGCTGATCAGTAAGTAATAAACTGACACACACAGTGCTTATGCAAAAATCTTAGAAACATTAATTAAGCTAGCCATACTTCTGTAAAATAGGCAAGGGCCTCCAGCCTTCTCAGTCTGATAGTAGCACAAGTGACAAATATTTGTCATCTCTCAGTATTGCTATGGAACCACCACAGGACATTACATACACCTATCTGGTTGACTGAAGGCTGCCTTACTATTCTTTATTCCAAGATGTTTCACAGTAATTAACATCTTAGTCAAATCAACTTTCTGTCAAAAAGAACTTCGCAAAAGGACATGCCAAAAACAAGGACTAAAGTATTCAAAATTTTATATATTTTGCTTAAACAAATCAGAATAGTTTTTTTTCTTTTGATTTTACTATAAATCTAGTCTTAATACAATTTGAATTTTGCATGTTAGACTTCCTTCAAGCTTAAGTGTTTTGTTTTTTGGTTTTTTTTTTTTAATTTGCTAATGTAGCTTTTGACTATTATACCAAAAAGAACACTTTCAGACATTATGGTTCAGATTTTCAAAAAAAACCCAAAACATTTGACTCCTCCTCACTATCTTGCAGTATATCTTCACCAATAAGTCGTGGACATCTCTGACACAACCAAACTACAAGACTAGCAATCACAAAAGAAGTGGCACCGTGTGGACTAGTGCTGATTTCTTTTTTTTTTTTAATACTCTTAATACAGATATTTAAGTAGGGGCTTCAAAGGTTTTTGAAGCTTGCATCAACTTACTTGGTACCTTTCCCAGTAAGACTGAACAAAGCATTCTGCAGCTGCTTTAGAGGAGGCATAGGGATTTGTTGGACGTTTTGGTGAGGATTCATCAAATTCCTAAAATGAAAAAAAAAAATTGCATGACTCAATTTCTATTGCCCAGATAAGTCGTAAGAGTTACAAAAGCTGCAGTTGCAACCAAAACAAAAATCCCTAAATATTCAAGCACACCAGTCTGCAAAAGTCTGTTTATCAAACACAGGAGACAGAATACCAGCAGTAATATTTTTAATACTTCTAGCAAAGTACCTAACAGTACCAGGTACTTAGATTTTTATCTTGTAAAATAATCAGTGTTGCCACAGGGAGTTTTAATTCTGTTCAGGTTCATATTGCCATTGCACCACAGCTAGCAAAATGACCTTTCAGTCCTAAATAAAAGGAGTCCTTTCTCCCTTTTCCATAAATGTTATTTCTACAAGAAAATTAGAATTTCAACCCAAAGTCCTCCAAAGCAAGGCTTCAGCACTTCTGACCTACTCTAGAACAGGCAGCTCCATGGCTATCCTGCCACTTTTATCTACTGCTTGCTTGAAAAAAAAAAAACAAAAACAACAACAAAAAAACATCACACACACAACAAAATAATGTGTCAAAGAAAGAAGGGATTCTGTACTGCCTGAGTTGCACTTCATAACAATCGCCTTAACACATGATTAGAAGACTCATTGTTCTTGTCTGACCTTTGCTTCTGAAATTAATTGACACAGACTTACTTTCTGACCTTCCTCTCCCCCCAAAAAACTCTGTTCAAGAACTTTTACTATGCTTCACAAAGAGAAGAAAATACAGATAAAATGCAAGTGCTCTTTTCAAGGCCAGAGACAGAAAAAGTTCACTTGAATTTGCCTCATGCAAGACATTGCAACAATAAGAAAATACACAACTTTTCTAAAATACGATAATATTTTCATGGATTATGGCACTGAGCTAAATTACACTTCCTCAATTCAGGTCAGACATAAATCGGCAAGAACCAAAAAGATTTCCATAGAACAAGAAACATCTGCATGTTTCTTCCAGTAATACAGAAACTATTTCCTGTTGGAATTCTCAGTACCTACAGTTCTGTTAGTATTTTCGCTAAAGTATAAAACCAGTTCCCTGTTGGCCAACTTCAGAGCCAAGGCAGAGCAGGAAAAAATAAAACACACAAAGAAAAAAAAAAACCACAACATACTGCGTGCATTACTGGAGTCTCATGAATGCTATAAGTCAAAATTTGTATAATATATTCTTTGATATTATCTCTGAGGAATATCCACATGTCATGAATGACCCAAATCTCACTGCTGGAGGCAACATACATTCCATATAAAACATGCTAAAAAGTTCAGGACAATTTTGATATTTATCTCTCCAGAAACAACCAGTGCTTGTTTACAAGTTCCAGTATTGTCAGAAATAGCTCAAAGTCATATATTTACGAAGGCCAAGGAAAATTAGGTTCATTTTCTTCTCATTACTGAAAGCACGTAAAGCTAGAAAAACCCTCGTGGACTTTCAAACTCACCCCATCAGTGCTGCCTCCATATACTTCATCTGTACTGACATAGACAAACTTCTCCACGTTGGCTTCATGTGCAGCAGCAACTAGTACATTAGTGCCATAAACATTCACATAGGTAAATTCCAGGGCACGCCAAAATGAGAGATCTACATTAAAAAATCCAAACAATTCTGATTAAATTTATGCAAGATGTGGCTTCCTATTCAACTATAATACCAGAGGCTGCAATACAGGCTGGGACTTCATGGCTAGTTCTTTAATTGTCAGATATCAAAGTCACTATAAATGAGGATACTTTCTACACTTGAAAATAAAAATCCTTGCACCCAACAAGAGGGTGAAATAAGAGTAAAAGTTCGTTGGCTATGAATAGTCCCATTTGAAATGGCATTACCTAACTAAGTGGCAGCATAACCACTTCCCCTCTCCACTAGGAAGGGCCATGCTCAGTAAGAAAAGTATCATTTGAAGACAGTTTTAAGATGCAGAAATATATGCCTATTACTGTTCATTAACTAGCACCTGCTTTAATTCTTAGAATTGTCCCACTAGCCTAAGGACTTTGTACATATCAAATCTGACAGTTTTGGGAAGTTTTTTCCTGGAGAATTCTTTGAGGATTTCTTCTCACGATGAAAGGAGTACAGTAGGGATAGTTTTCACTAACAGTGAAGAGCAGTAGCCTGAAATCAGCACTTAAGTGTAACTGTCTCTTCCTAGAATCCAGGCAGGATTCTGAAAGGAGATATGCCGAATCCTTCAACTTCCACACTATGTTTTTTCCTGCAAGGTTTGTGCCAACAAAGTAAAAACTTAAGACTATGTGCCAATCCTCTTTCCATTGTCTTCACTACTTCACCAGTACACTGTCAGTTATACGTGTGTCTAGATGGAATTTAAAAATGTAACGTACAGAAAAAAAGGGGGGGGGGCATTACTATTTATGTACAATCAAAGCAGACAACAGTCAGACAAAGCACTTTTTAAACTAAGGCTGTGAACCCTTTTAAGTTAAAAAGGCCACCAGATCTTCAATCATGTAGTTTGTAGAGACAAACTGTCTCCTTGTTTTATATGAAGGGAAAAAGACTATATTTTCAACAAATATAGTAATGGCAAATAATATCAAAACATGTAGCAGTGCTCACCTACATGTGTTTGGGCTGCAAAATGAAGGACTATATCTATTTTCTCAGTTTCGAAGAGCTGTTTTATAAAATCAGGGTCACAAATATCTCCCTACACAGGAAAAGAAAAATCATTAACAAATTATTTTTTTTTACAGAAAATCATAAGCTTTCATTTGTACAAAGCATCACAGAACAAACCATTACAAAGGAAACACAGGATAGAAAAAGCACTACCAACTGAGTTTTGGGCAATTTATTAATGCCATGTCTAAAACAACACCAGATATAGTTCACATATTTTGAGCAACAGCCTCAACAAAACTTATTTCAGGATTTATTATGACTATTTAGCATTAGAAACAGCATCGCCCTCAAAATATACACAGCAGAAGTAGAGTGTGTAGCTTAAATGCTGAGGTTGAAATAAGGAGTTCCCACAGCAACTAAGAAAGTTGCTGGAGTCTGGCAAACAGACAGTGACACCTAGTGGCATCACAAACGGTGGATTTTCCACTTCCGTCAAAACGGACTGTTGGATGTCTTGCAGGGATTTGGGGTTTTGTTGTTTGTTCTGATAGTTTTCTTTTTTTAAATTGATATATTTAGAAAAGAGACAGGCATCGACACACAACACATTCTTCCAGAAGCAACTGCAGCTTTTAAAGGTAAATGCAAGCTGAGAAGCAGCTTTTCATATTTATCTGTTGGCTCAACTTAAGATAGTACCAGAGAAGAAGCGGTGCCTTGGGGAAGAAGACTGCTGTATTTTCAATAACAAGGCAACTAACTAAAAATAGTTCAAATGCACCTACGCTTTAAGAAGTTCTCAACAATTCTTGACAACAGCCTCGAAGTAGTACTGTATGTCAGAAATGGAAGATGGACCGATTTTCCTGTTTCTCATTCCTGAACAGAACTGAAACACTCCAGTAAATACTTCACTCATACATTATTTTGAACTAATTGGTTACAATTATTGACTTTTTTTAACTGAAACTCAAACTCTATACATCTATGCTGAACAACAAGAGAAACTGTGATAAAACTGTATCTTTCCTCCAGTCCCTTACACAAATTTTCTAAACCTTTACTTCTCTACCTTCCAAAACTGCTTCTTTTCTACAGCATCACTACAGTGTTTACCCCTCCTGCTCTCTCCTAATGCCAGTAATAGTGTTACAATTCTAATTACTGGGCTTGATCATTTTTCCCAGTGTATTTTTTCCTATCAGTGTCAACTGCTTGGCTGCATACAAGCTACATATAGGCTCTGATAAACATCTCTTAAAATACACACAAACCCTGAACAGTTGGAATGCATTACACGGGTATAAATTTTGTGGGGAACATACGCCAGCTTTATTCCAGATGCAGTATAGCTACATTGCTTGTCACTATCCCCTGCTTCAGATAGGAATCTAGCTATTTACAGGGTGCCTTTTAGAACTCTGTGTTATCCCCAGTAATTAAGTGTTAATACGTAACCAGATAATGAGGCTTTTCTACAGCATTCATACACTTCATATCACATACTGGAAACCATCAAAAACATTAGGAAAAACAATTAAAAAGACAGTTTGGGCATGCTGAAGTTGCACACATGTGCTTAGTAGACATCCCGTTTCCCCTCATGCAACTTTCAGCCCAACAGCTCAGAGACAATCACTTACTGAAATAAAGAGCCAGGTTCACAAAAATGTGAACAGCCATGGGGGTCATCAAACAGGTGAGGACCAGTCCAATTCCAACCTTGCCTGAATCCATGAGATATGTTTAACTTACATCCATGTGACTAAGTTGCCCCAAAGTTCCTATTTCAGAAAATTAAACTATATGCATTTCTCTGATGTCCTGCAACCTCAAGCAGCCCAGCTACACAAAGTCCAGCATCAGTACTGACTTTCATTGAGGGAAGGAACCTCAGCATACAAATCCTGCAGTCGGAATGTTTATCTGAACAATAAATCTAAATCCACCTCCTGTCTTAAGATAAAACTGTGGAAACAGTAAACTGATTTAATTGGCAAAATTTTAAAAAAGAAAAGTTATATATTGAATGTTCCAACAAGACCCTGTTCCAAAACAACTATGAATTACACAGCACGAACAGCAAAAATGTAGCCTGATATCTAGTGCTAACAGAACAGGAAAGTGTGTTGTGCACCACAGAATATGACAAGTGAAAGTGTTTGAAAGTGCAAAATCTAAGATAGCATCAGAGAAGCACAGAGGAGCCAAATCTGAGCCTGTCTTGCCCATACCACCTATCAAAAAGTGAATCAATCATCCCTAAGACCACTCATCTCTATAACTAGGTTTTTAACAATTACCTACCTTTATTATACAATAAAATATATCAACTTTCAAAAGACTACTTCATATAAGTGACAAAATATACTGCCTACTGTCACAGTCTTCTATGAGTGAACTATGAAAACTACTAATAAGGTAAGCAGACAAAATAAATGTTGTTATATCCATCTGATTGTCACACGCATATTACATACAGTGACTCATTCTTGACAATGAATTAATAGAAGTAATTTCAACTTTATGGTAAATGAAAGCAGTGGCTTCTAGTTTGGGGAACTCTGAAGACCACATTACCTCGATATGAAGGCATAGAAATCAGTAAAAACTCAAGTTTCTTAAAAGAGAAAGCTTTATCACCTGGATAAACTTGTAGTTTTCCTTCTCAGAGACAATTTCAAGATTCTTCAAGCTTGCACAGTAGTCGAGCTAAAGAGAAACACCGAGACAGTACATAAATAAGCTAACTCAGATCCAATCTAAGAACTGGAAAGTTTGAGAACAAAGTAATAACTTATTTCAAAATAAAAACTATTTTGCAAGAATACATGATAAAGCTTTAAAAACACAAAACTAATATATCCTAACTGCAAAAAATCTTAAATGGAAGTTTAGAACTTCGAAAGCTTCCTTTTTTTTTTTTTAAAAAAGAAAAGTTATTTGTGGTGTGCACAAGACTATAAGCATTAACAGTAGTTGACTTTTTTTTTGCATAGGAACAAATGGATAGTCAAGCAAAAATTTAATAGACAACAATAATCCATATAAATTTCAACATGCTACAAAATGCATTAAAAATCATTTAAAATAGTTTTCCATATGAAGAAAGAAAGCAAGCTACTTACCTTATCCAGGTTTATAATCAAATAGTTTGGGTATTTTTTCACAAGAGAGACAACTACATGTGAAGCACTACAGGACAAAAGAAAAACATACTTTACAATCACATAGTTAGCTTTAAGGTAGCAAAGAGATGACAAATTACAACTAAGTTGAGCAATATCAAAAGGCTTTGTAGGAAGAGGAGACTGTACTCAAGACAGAAGAAAAATTCACAGATATATTTTAAAACACATCACCATTACTCTGTTGATAATGCCCATAACTGCATACTGTTAAAAACCTCAAAAATCAGATTAAAAGTTCATGCCATAATAAAAGAAAGCAGCACTGTTCACAGCCACTCCAAAAAAAAAAAAAAAAAACAAACACCACCACACACCAAAACTCTAAACACATCCCAAACTGTCATATGATACATCCAGTTGCTATTCTAAATTACTTTTATATTTTTAAGTTTATACATTAGGTATTAGGGAGAAATAAACAGTCTACTCTCCTAACTCACAATACTGGCTCTCAAACATTCAACTCTCCAACACTGCTGCTAGGTGTAAAAAGAGACTGACAGTCCGAGTGCCAGGTGGCATTTCTCTTTGCTACAGTTTTGAGTAAAAGAAGCTCACTCTGAGAGTTCAGGTTTTGCAGGGCTTATTCACGTCTCCAGCTCTCCAAGCTGAGGGTACACACAGAAATCCAGTCCTCTCACAGCTTCAACCCCCAAGCACACTGACAAGCTTAAGATAGACCTGAACTTTTTTAAGAGCCCACAGCTGTGGGGAGTAGAGGTAACAAATAGTTGTCGGCTCAAAGCACAGCCACCCCCACCCCTCCACCCCGGTTGAGGCCCAGCACCGACTCCCGCCATCAGCGCTGGGAGGTCCCCACACCCAACACCATCTCGCCAGCCGCGAGCAAAGGGCAGCCAGCCAGCGGCCCAGCTCGCTCCCCAGCGCTTACCGCCGCAAACTCCAACACACGGAAGAGCCTCAAGCAGCCTCCAAAGAGAACACGAGCCTAAAAACGGCTGTGCCCACCGCGGCCTCCACGAAGGCGTCCCGAGCCAGCGGCGCCCCTGAACCGCCCCGGGACAGGACCCAGATTTGCGGCACCCCTCCCGCCCCGGCCTGACGCCCCCCGCGTCCCTAGGGAGGAGGCCTACAACCTGACCCAGCGGCCGCCACTCACATAAACCCCGCGCCGCCCGTCACCAGCAGCCGCTTCTCGAACACGGGCAACCCCGCCGCACCCGCCGCCTCCGACATCGCCCGCACTTTACGGCGACGGCCCTCACGCCTCAGCTGCCGTGCGCCGCGACCTCACGAAACCGCATGCGCAACAGGGCGCGGAAGCTGTAGTTCCCCGGCAGTCTTCTCAGGCAGGGCGGCAGCCACTGCAAGAGCTGGTGTGGAACAAGAAGAGAAGAGGGGAAAAAAAAATAATAAATAAAAAGCCTTCTCCGCGTTCCCGAACAATAGAGCTCGCCGCCCCCGAGGCGAGCAGCAGCAACTCCAGCTACGTCGTGCGGACGAGCCAAGTTTCCGCCTACAATGGTGACTCGTCGCCTTTTACGACGCTGGGGGAGGGGGTGTGTCTCAATTTACGGCCGAACCCAGCAACGGACACGTCGTAGCTGTGGAGGCGCAGACCGGCGGCTCACGATGGCAGGGGAGGGGCCAGCCGCGTCGGCACCGCCCCCAGGGTGGGGCACGCTCCTTCGCGCGCGGCTCCCATTGGTTCTCCTTCCCCCCTGTCCCGCGCCCGGTTGTAACCCGGAGGGGTGGCGGGGGGGATCACGTGACGCGGCGGCGCGAGCCGGCGGAGGCGGGGGGGTGGGTCGGGTAACGGCGGCCGCTGCCGCCGGCGGTGCCTGGGAATGTGGTGGCGGCTGCTGTGGCTGCTGTGCGCCGCCGGCTGGTGGGGCGCCGGGGGCAAGACGCTGCGGGGCGGCTTCGCCAGCGCCGCCGCCCGGCTGGAGCCGTGGCGGCCCGTGGCGCGGTTCCAGTTCCACGGTGAGTGCCCGAGGGAGGGGAGGAGAAGGGAAGTGGTGGGGAGCGAGCGGCCGCGTCGTCCCTGTCCGCCGTCCTGAAACGGGGCGGGGGAGCGACGAGCCGTTGGGGCACCTCAGGGCGGCGCGCGGCGGGGAGCCGTTAGGGCGGCGGCCTGAGGGGAGCGGCGGCGTTGACGGCGGGGTCAGCCCGGCTGCCCGCCCTCCACCGGGACTTGCGACAGGGCTGGTCCGCTCTGGCGGGCGGCGGGTAGCCTGGAACAGCGCTGGGCGGTGCGGTGAGAAACTCGGCCAGAAGCGGGGCTGCGGCAAGGCAGTGGGGAGAGGTGTTGGCAGCAGACTGTCGTGCTACATAAACAGTATTCGCCGCAGAATGCCACAGCGCTCTTGTGGGTGCTCAGAGTTCTGCTGTCCTCCGCGTCCCGCGGCCTGGCGTGGCGGGAGGATCTAGGCGAGCCGGGCCGTTTTAACTTTCACTTGCGCCTCTTCCTCCCTCCTGGAACTCCTCGGGATGAGAACGGCGCTTCATACGGGTATTGTTAGTGTCACCGGGCATCAAAATGCAATTTTTCACCTGATTATTCCCAACGGCTTTTCTTTTCTGTCTTACTAATTCCTTATTAATAACTGTTAACTAAGAGGCCTTGCAGTGCCAAGAATCCTGTTAGAATGGCCTCTGCAGAAATACACGTTGGAAATTACTTTCCTTGCTACAGAAGTTTTACTTTTCAAAAAGGTATATATGCAGGCGTAGTGAGCGCTATTATACAACTAGGCTGTGCTGGTCAGCATGCTTTCCCTATGTGTTCAGCGTTTTGGTAGCTGAGACTGTTATTTTTTCTTAGTTAGTTTAATAGCAGAAGAGTTCTGCGTAATGCTTCAATAAACAACCATGAAGATAACACACAGGCTGGAGGAGTAGTGTGAGAAGAAAACAAAAATGTTTGCAAGAAAAAAAAGAACAACTTATGGGATGAAGGACAATGTGGTGTAAGCCAAGAAGAGCTGGAATGTGACCTTTCAGTGATTGACAGAGTGAAGATAGCTTGTGGAGTGACTTGATAGCAGTTAATTATCGCTGTCCTAGAAAATAATTGTAGAAGTGCTTTAAATAGATGTAAAGGAAAAAAAACGAACTAGTTAAATCTGAGGAAAGACTGTTAAGATTTAAGATTAGTGGTTTAGGTGTTCAGATATAATTTATTCTGCAAGTTGATGTTGCATATTTCTTTAAAAATATTCCTCTTTCTGCATTAATACCCACAGCTATATGTATTTTGGGTCTTAGTGAAGCCATGTAGTCTTTTTTTTTAGAACCTTCAGTTAATTTTTCAAAATCTTTTGTTAGCAGCTTAGGTAAATGGTAGTCCATATAACATTTTACAGATCCCAGGAGATCACCTTTTTTGAGGTTTTGTTGCGGGAACGCTCTCTTGCAGCTGGCGCTGAACAGGAAAACCTTCCTGGCAAAGCCTTATTCAAAGCTGGTAGTAGTCTATTGACTCACATCCAGCTGGTGCCCAGGTTAGGTGGGAAAGAAGATTACTCTGACAGTTTAAAAAACGTACAAAGCTTGCTTAAATTTGAATGAATTTGTACTCTTGCAGTACTGATTGATTTTTCTTCTCCATTAAATCCTGCCTTTTAGTATAGGATACTGTTACATTAAAGAAGTCTATGGCAATATGTAATGAAATAATTTATCAAAATAAGTTTGAGGGCTGTAGAATTACTCACACAAGATAAATTGTGTCAAATGAACTGGTTATAGAATGGCTAAAATATTTCTCTATGTCAAGATGCAGCCTATAGGTAGACTGACACATTGGAGAACACTTTTGAAGTTGGATTTTCATTGTATCAATTTGAATTGTGTCTTCTATAATTAAGTATTTTGGCTCTAATCAGTCCATAACATGAATGTCCATTTACATAAGTTTTTCTGTTATTAGACTCAAGAGCTACGCTATGATGCTCATAATCATGCTACAAAGGTCACAAAATACTAGACTTTTAACTAGCTATCGTGACTGATTGAGGCACTGTCTTTACCTGAAGTTGAAAAAATAAAATTTTGTGTGGGAGGAAGGAAAAAAAGACTATCTGGAAGTCTATTTAAAAAAAAAAAAAAAAAAAGGAGGGGGGAGGCAAGGCAAGGCTGTTTGTAGTAAAGAAGGTTAATGACATTTGGGTTAGGATGGAGGTTTGTTTAGGTGCTATCATGCAGTATTGTGTTAATTAGTTGCATAGAAAATTGTTTCTGAAAGAGCGTAAAGACTTCTATGTAAAGTAGTGGTAAAAGTTGAAGAAATAAAGCGAAGCTGTAGCACTGCTATTTATTAAAAAGTCTATGCCATGCTAGCTTTTTGTTTGTAACTGACATCAAGGCAGAATAGTTGATTTTATTTTTTAAATATCAAGGTGACCATGCTGTTCTGTGTGTCAGAATCAAGAACACAGCTGTGGCTCTGGCAAAAGAAGCTAGACTTCACCTGTTTCAAGCACAGGAATGGCAGAAGCTGCAATACAGTATCCAAGATCACAGCTGTACAGAGAAGTTCTCTAAAGCTCAGCTGACAAGTGAGTTACTACTTTTTTTCCTTTACAAATTGTTAGCTGTGTATTTAGACCTCTGTTATCTGTGTGGTTAGAATATTTATTTCAGTGAATTTGGACTTTGCATCAACTTAAGTAAAAGCAGAACTTTGGCCTTTTGTAATTAAAAATTATTACAAGGAAGTGTAATTGCTTTGTTTGCATCACTTTACAAGACTTTGTTTGCAAGTTATGGTTCAGTACACTGCTGGAAAACAAACAATCCTTGACAAATGATGATTTTAATGCAAACAGCCAAACTTTGTGACCAGTTCTAGTCTCATGCACTCACTTGTGCACAACTCAGAAATGATACACTTTTGGGTGAAGTATTCATTTACTCATTCAGTACAGAGATTTTCTTGAAGTAAGCTTCGAGTAAAAGTCTACTTTTTCTTTTTTTTTTTTGTTTTAATCTAAACTTTTCCATTAAAAAGCTTATGCTGAGTATATGAAAGAATTTACAAATAATACCATTGTAAGATGAAACTGAAGAACTTATAGAATGTAAACCTTTGAAACAGTCAAATATACAGTTTGAATTGTGACTTTTATTGCAGTGCAATGAAAAAAATTAGATGCAAACTCATGCAGTCTGCTGCAGTTACCTCTAAACTTCTGAAGTGAATGCTTGTAAGGTGAGAGTGTGTAGCCCAAGTACACAGTAAAAGGGTAATTTTGTATCTGAAAACCTTTTTCCTCTGCTGTGGTGGTTTTATTTTTCTTTCATCACCTCATAATCATTAGCTTCTTTTGGGATTGTTTTTTGTTCATTTTGTTTTGTTGTGGGGAGTTTTGGTTTGTTTTTCTGTTGGTTTGTTTTTTCCCTCATGTCTGTAAGGTCATCTGCAAAAATTAATCTTAATTATGGTGCCTTACTTTATAACTTGTTTGCATTATCCTTTAATGTTCTTTCACCTTTTAATTTTGTAATTTGATATTTATCACTGAATCTCCAAGTCAAATGTTTTTAATATTTGAGCTTATAACTATATTAGTACAGAATATACAGGTTATCTTTTTGTCTTTTGTTTATGGAGGAACACTTCTTATTTGTCAGGAGGCTCTTGTTCTCCAATTCCAGGAAAATGGCATTTTTTAAAGATTAAAAAAAATCAAAATTAAAAGGATATTGTAATTTTCATGATAGCACAAACCTGTCACACTTTGATGTACAAAATGTGCTAGAAAAATTTTAATACAGTATCAACAGGATAAAGCATGAGTATCCATCTAAATTTGAAAGAACAGTAAAACATTAAAGCATTCAATCATGTAATTGGAAGGCAAACATACTGAAATAATCTTTTTTGCACCATTTATTGATCATAATATTACAGAACCTACATAAAGCATAGATTTTCTTTTAAGAATTTAGATTTATATTAAAAACTTCATTGAAATATATCTCAAGAGAACACAGCTTTTTTTAAATCACTTCCTATATGCAGTCAGAATCCCTAGAGTAACAAATTGATCTCCTAGAACATTGTCATACTGAAATCTTATACAGATGTCACTTGTAAGGATGTAGTTCCCTTACGTTTGATCTGGGCTGAACATGACATGTCTAGCAGTTGGTCTGTCAGTCCTGTGTGCCCCAGCAGTGTACTTGGTGTTTTCTATGGTGTTTAGGGTGAGTTGGATCTGTTTGCTGATCTTGGGCAAAATCAATTACCTTTTTATTTATCTTTCTTCATTTCCTGTGAGTTAACTTGCAGATTTGATGGAAAACTGATTAAATGCGCTTGTGTGATCCATAGTCTTGATGCAAATAACGCTGTGCCAGAACTCAGCTGAAAGTACAGATGGAGAGTAACTCCACCTCTATCAGCTGGAGTTTGCCTTTTGTTTGGATGAAGCATCATATGAAATCCTAAAACTATGTTTTTAAAAGATCACAGGGTTTTTTTTTTGAAAGGAGCTGTTTCACTTTGTGTTTATTTGATAAGATATGTAGCTCCAGAGTGGAATGCACACTTACCATTAGCTATACCAGACACATTGCCTGTGTTAGAACACTTGCTTTTTCTGATTTGTGCGTTGCCTGAATTTGTACTTCATGACAAATGCTGCAGAGAAATGTACCATATGTTTCTTCCTGGATCCTGGTGTTCATGCCTTCAGAACAGAGAAAATAACTTATTGAAATTGAAACAAGTTTATTTAAATTACATAAATGTTTTTCACAGGTAGGCTTCAAGTTAGAAGTTGGTTCCAAATTTTGTTTACAAAATATCTAAGGATAAAGACATTTTAAAAGTTTGTTTTGTATGTATGTTTGCAGCTTTTTAATTTAGAAATGTCTTTGCATTAAAAAAACAGAAATAGTTTGTTATGTAGAATTTTAAATATTTTTTTCTCTTTCCTCATTCTTAGACATTGTCGTCTTAAACTATCAGGGTAAATTAATCTACAGTCCAGTCATTATATTGTTATTTCTTCTGCAGATGTGGCTTTCATTTATAGTTGAGCTAATTAGCACTCAACTTCAGTGATCAGTGTAACAGTATTTACTGTTCTTGCAGCTTCACCCAAACATACAGAGCCACAGATTGCATTTGCAGCAAATGTTTATTTTGGAGAGGTTGTGCTTGGTTAGCAGTTGCTTTTAGGAAAAATAGTGGTAAGATCAGTGAGTAAATGAACCTTCAGTCTCTTACACAGTCAGTTTTAAAGGTAAACTGATTTGAAATTTGCAATTTTATTAGACAATGGTCTCCGCCCTTAGCTATCAATGAAATTCAGTCTATTACAGTCTGAGGAAGATGCTGTAAAATATGCTAAGTTGCACTTTGAAAGCATGCACTCTATTTTTTTATCCATCTTGCATGTGGCTGTTCCTGTTCAGGGCTCTAAATGTCTTTGAAAACAGAGCAGAATAAATTTCAAAAGGTATTTTCATACTGCAGAAGTATCTGTTGGCTAATACAAAACATCTATTATTGTCAATACAGTACTAAAGGATGGCAATGTACTAAGCATAGAAGACAGTTTAAAGGTACTGGCTTCTGGCAGAAGGTAGCCCTCCCAGCAAACTCAAAAGCTGAGAGCGGGAATGCGGCACATCTCTTCACCTTCCCTTGCCTTCACCTATTTGAAACAGAAGGCAAGGATGGGAAGTGTCTGGCCTCTGGGGTTATGGGCAGCTTTCAAAACAAAGGCTGTTTTGTACTGTATGTAGCTTATAACCTGTATATTGTGTTGTGGATTTAAGTTTTATCTTCAGCCAGAGATGAATTTTCTGATAACAAACTAATTGAGTATTTACTCGTTTGTTTGTTTTTCTTCCAAAGTGACTGTGAACCACACAGAACAAAATCTGACAGTGTCCCAGATTCCTTATCCGGAAACATGGTATGTGTTTTATGTAGACAAGTTTACCTGCGAGGAGAATTATTCTGAATCCGAGGATATTCAGTTTGAAATGGTCTTACTAAACCCAGATGCAGAAGGGAATCCATTAGATCACTTTAGCGCAGGGGAATCTGGTAAGATTTTTTTTTTTTAAATTAGATTTGTAAGTTAAGGATCTGATCACCCAAACAAATCAGTACTTACTATGCTTGGAAAAGTGTGGCACTGGGAAATAGATATCAGAGTCTCTTATATATCAGATTCTACTTTCTCATAGAGAGTAAATTGTAATTCATTTTCTGGCATTACAAGAAAACCCTTTCTCTAGACTGACTTTCCAAAACTTGCCTAACTGGAAGCATAGATGCACAAGGAAAAAAAAGTGTTGATATCTTTGTTAATAGGTGTTTTTTCCCTGTTGAAATTATAAGCTTCTGCTTGAATGTGAATTTAATCCCTGATTTTAATGAATTTGCTTATTTAATTCATGAAATTCCTAAGCTGTATAAAATTTGATTTCTTGCAACACGAGTACATGCAGTATATAACATTTCACCAATACAAATTTGGTTCAATGTTTAGGTGTTTCTAAGTATTTTAGACATAGACCACAGATTAGATGAGATATTTGTCAGTCCTGATTTTATTTAAGAAATGCAATTTTAAGTCTTTAAACCTGCAAAGAAAAACTTTCAGAAGTGACTCAAGACAGCAGCTGAATAAATATCTACATAAAATTGTATGCTTTGGGCAATCCAAACCAACCTTGCAGTGCTTAGCTTCACAGCTCTGGGAGGCCTCATCAACATGTCACTAACTTTGATCTGTTGTAAGGAAAGAGCCTAACAGGTTTAGTCTGCCCTCATCTACAGGTTTAACCTACATATACCCAGAATAAGCCTAATTGCTATGCTCGGAATCGTGTGCCCTGCTGTCATTCTTGGTCTCAAGGAGATAAAGAGGGGACAAAAGCAGGTCCCTTTTTGAAGGGAAGGGAATACTCCCTGAAACATTTAGCAGAATCTGTAACAAAGTAGCGCTGTTAATCATCTGTTTCTCAAGGCTTGTAAGTTCACCTGCCTGTCTCTTTAACTTCTTAATTATGCTCCAAACTTAGTTGGCAGTTTTTATTTGGTGAATTTTGTATCCAGAAGTGAAAGCTAGGTTAATTTACTTATTTTCAAAAAGAAGTAGTAGCATTCTTTTGCTAAATTATGAGGGAAAGCAACCCAAATCATGTGGCCCTTAAAAGTTGTGTACAGACTTCCTAGAGAGGCATCTCAGCTCTGTATTAATTTTGTAGGAAGACTCTGAGCACTTGGAAGCAGAACCCTGCACAACTTCTGTGCTGAGCAAGGGGGTGTATAAATGTATTGGATGCACATATTTAAAGCTAACAAGTATGAAATTGGATGAGCTTTACATGCCATGTCTTCCATGGTTGCAGAGGAACACCTCTGTTTATTCAGAATTAAAACCTGAAATACTGCCATAAATCCTGAAGTTACATGCCTATGTCTGCTTTCAAAGAACTGATGAGGATTTCTTTTCTGTCTCTATTATTTTTTTAAATACATCTTTGGGGAATAATTTTGGTCGTTTTCCATGAAGATGTGCAGCATGGAACATTAGGGTGTCAAGTAAAAGATCCAACTTCATTTCTTGGTTCTCTCACTAGGGCAACTAAAAACTACGTAGTTCCAGATGCTTCTAGTTAGATCACCCTTCACGTTAGTTGCTGAAGTTGTGGCCTGACACAGGATCTCGAAATGGATTATAAGGAAAGTATAGGAGAGAACTTGAGGGTGTAACCTTATAATTAAGGTGTTTGCCTTGAGAGAGGAGGAGACCTTTTTTCTGATCCTTAGCAAGTAATCTTTTGTCATTTTATATGGTAGGGGTTTTTTTTAATTGAAGACATGGTACCAGTAAAAGGTAGGATTTCTAAGGGCAGCTGACCAGGTAGACAGCATTTTGAAGATCTTTGAAGTTAGGTATTTCAACCTAGGTACATATATTTTATCTCCTCTGTTAACTCTAGGTTACTTGAAGGTCAGGAAACTTAAAAAAGGCAGGTTGAAAATTACCCTTCTGGTTTTTTATAGTTGTATTTCAATGCAACTTTCTCTTAAATCCATTTGGTCTCATGACAATCATCCACAGTCTGTCTTTGGTTGGAAGCAGCTTTCTACCCTAAATGGTTAGTGTTTATTAAAGCTAGTTAATTTTCCTAAAGAGTTTTCCATGTGTACCCACTCGTCACAGTGAGAAATAATTTATCTACAGAATCCTTGCCAACTTCAGTGGGTTTCTTTTGAAGCAGAAAAATGAAGAGTGAAAGAAAGAAGAAGAGATTTGATCTAAAATGCATATTTTTGTAAGTCACGAATCATGCTTTTTTATAGGTATACGAGAGAAGCAGAGCGGCCCTGAAATTTTTGTTTTATGAGTCTTTATTACGTTATGCTCTTGTCCTCTCATTTCATTGTATGTCCAGTTTTAGTCATAGAAGTTATAGTACTAGCAAATCTTTGGAATTCATGAAGTTCTAATGTTTTTAACTTAGATATTGAAATGTGTATAATTGCTCTGTTTCTAATCTCTGGGTCAAGCTGACTGAGTTTTTTAGCAGACTTGGTTTGTTGCTAGAAGAAAAAAGATTGTTTAGAATCTGATTCTTTGGGCACTACTTAGTTTCAAGGAAGGCTGGAGAAGAAAAACCTAAGTTTTCTGTGAGAAATTTCTGTTTACCCATTTTTGCTTATATGTCACTGGCTTTGACCTTTTGGGAGCTCGTTTTCCAAGGCTTCCAGACAATAGAAAAAATTTCTAGGATCGTGATTCCGTGAGGCGTTTTCCAGACTAGTGCCAGACGGAAAAATAGAGGACTTCTCTTTTGTAAATAATATCAAAAAATTGGGGCATTTTTTCAGATTGGTGAAGAAAGAATCCACTCTGTGAACTTGTTATTGTTCTCTCTGCTATTTTCCTTTCTATTTTTCTGAAAGTTTTGTCTTGGTCAATTGCCTTGCTTTGGCTACTTTATGTGGAGGAAGAGTGACACCCAGTGGTTAAGTACGTACAACAGATGTCTGTTCTGGCTTTCTCTCATCTCAGATTGTGCCTTTAAAAACTGAAGGAAAAGAAATATATAAAAACGAATCCTTTAATAAATATGTTTCTGACTCATCAAATAGGCTACAATTATTTTCTGTATATCAAGAAACTGTATGCCACTTTATACTGTTTCGGTAATTGCTACAAAGCTATTTGCGTTTGAATAGAATCTCTCCTACACTCAGAAGAGGTACTGTTGAATGAAAAATACTTTGTGAGATCAAGTAAGAATCACCTCTCTGAAAAAAAACACTGACTTTCTTGGGCAAAATAGGCTAGGGTTTACTCATTTTATCTGTACTACCACTTTTGGGTAAGAGTTGCTACGTAATTTCCAATGATTATAGAAAAAACATATTTTGTTTTGGTTATTTACTGCTAGTAGCAATGTTTCTTTATAAAAACTAAGCTGTATTTCTTTTTTTCACAGGATTACATGAATTCTTTTTCCTGCTTGTCCTAGCATACTTCGTAACTGCTTGCATATATGCACAGTCCCTATGGCAAACAATCAAGAAGCGTGGACCTATGCATACTGTGTTAAAGGTGTTGACAATTGCGTTACTCTTGCAGGCTGGTTCAGCTTTTGCCAACTACCTGCATTTCTCAAGGTATCTTTGCTTATTTTTGCTTTGAGTCTGAAGACTTGAAGAACAGTGTATTGTAAAGATCAGTACATGATATTTCCTGTGACGATTGTGACAAAACATAGGACTGACTTTTTAGAACTACATCATTGCCTAAATGTGCTTTTAAGAGAGAACACAAATGTAAGGCTCAATTACTTTAAAATAACAACTTTTTATTCTTTTTTCAGTTATTCTAAAGATGGAATAGGAGCACCTTTTATGGGAGCTCTGGCAGAACGTGAGTATGCCTGTCTACTTTCTTACATATTCCTACACATCAATATGTATAATACGTTAGCAAATCTGTTGTTAGACTGTATTATGATCTTGGACCGTATCACTGTTTTTTTAATATAAATTACCTAAAGTTGCTTTTCTGAAAAACAGGTTTTATTCCTTATGTTTATAATAACTGTATTTAAAGTTATACAGTTGTGATATTGTTCAGGATTTTTTAAGGTGATATGTGCCTATCACGTGACTAAATGTTTCAATACATTGAAGGGTTTTGCAAAGTTCACATGATCTAGAGTAGCAAAGCTTTTTAGGAAACTCAGTCACATTCAACCAAGTGTGTCATTTCACTAGCAAATTTAACATTGATTATAGTGAAAAAGTACGTGTTTTACAGCACGAGTGCTATGAGCGATGCAAAAATGCTTATGTAAGGAACTGATATTAATGAGGCACTTTTCTCCACTCTGTATAGATATTCTGAGTTCTCACTGGAACTAAATTCCTATAACATCCCTTCCCAAAATGCACTACATTTACTACTGCTGGCTTCTTCAGTGCTAAACATTGTTGTTGATGGGTTTTCTTTCTGTAGTTAACATTTGAAGCATTGCAGTGTTCTTTTCTAAGTAAATACATTGCCTTTGATTGGCTTGGAACACCCCAAGAAAGTAGTACTGTAGCAGTGAGATAGCATTGGAGAGTAACAGCCTATGTAGAAAGGTATTTCCCTTCCTAGATTTCATTTAGGAGCCTGCAGTTGGAATTAACAGCCTCTTGATGGCACTTGGCACCACAGTAGTTGCCTCTTTCTTGTTTTAACCATTTGAGTTAGCAGCTCCTTGCAGCATCTCCAGCAACTGTGTTATTAAACTCTCTCATCTCCTGAAATGAAATGAAACAGAAAATCTGGAGGTAGTCATTGCTCCTCCACAGCGAGAAACCTAGCATTAACTACACAGCCAGAACTTCAGAGCTGCATGTTAGATTTTATGTGTGTGTATGCATTATAGTGAAGAGCCTGCTTTTATTTGCTTAGAGCAAAGGTTATTAAGAATTATTTTTTTTAAAATCAATAACTGAACTTAATAAATTCAGCTAAGGGAGTTTTCCTACTGGTTTTAAGATTGATGGTTCCTGAAGCAGTAAAAGAGCAGAAGTAACAGAAATGTGGAAAGCTTCAATGTCAGTTACAGTGCTGAAGAATGGCTGACAGCAAATAATATAGTTTGAAAAAGGAAGGTGCTGCCATTTTTCCTATATCAGAACAGAAATCCGAGTTAAAAGTTAATTGTAGAATTTCTTTTGACTTCAATGGGGCCAGAATTTCTTTTTAGAAACCTATTCAGATACTATCCCAAGCAATTATTCTTTTACTGCCATCACTCAGTCTTTACCCTGTGTGAAGACCTGACCCTTGGTCTAAGTTATAACCTAGGTTGGTTGGACAAATTACACAAATAATGCTGGCCCTCCAAACCATTGCAAATAGCGATCTTTTAACTTTTGATAAGATTGAAATGCAAAAAGTGAAAGAATATTATGTCTGAACAGCTGAAAAAGATTAGTAATGATGAAATCAGACAAATGTGTTATCAGCTCAGTAGCATGTGACTTTACACTGACCCTGGATATTGTGGGATTATTGTAATTTTAGGAATTTCTCTCAACCTTCTTACTTTCTGGCAAGGTATATGAGATATTACGCATTAAAGCTGGTGCTGAATTTTTGTCTTATACCATTTTGTCTGGGAACCCATTTGAATTGTTGCCACACTGAAGCATCCTGTATCCAGGATGTGATTGAGAGATGATGTCTGGCTATATAGGGCAAGTTATCTTAAGGAGTGACAGAAAATAAAATACTCTCTAGAACATCCAGTTTTTTTCAGTCATTCCTCTAGTTTGGATTTGTGACACTGGTTTGGCATGCCTTGAGTTCACAAAACAATTTTTTCTAGCAAGTGCTAGCGTTCTAAAATAATTCCAAGGTCATTTTGTCCCATATCAGTGCCAGCTCATTCTATTAACAAATGGGCAAGTTTGTATTTAGTAAAAGTTCTTGACATTTTTTAAAGGTGTCAGAATACATTAAGAAGTGTTTAATCTTATAAACTGTGAGAATACAAAATATGTCCCAGGAATAACATGTTGAAGTCTGGTTTATATCCATATTTTGCTGGTATTGCTGAGTGTTAGGGAAATACTGTAGCTGATCTTCATTTGACACACTTCTTTTGTGTACTCGTTAATCTCTGTACAGTGGCAATATTTTCTGTGCCAATATTTTTACTAAATGTGGAAGTACATTTATCTTTTATAATACTGTCCAGCTGTATAAAAATAGAAGTTTCCTTTTGTGACATAGAAATATTTTTCTTGTACCTGATAGTGTGAGTGGAAATTACAAATAAGGAACAAATTTAATTGAACTAAAATATAAGTCAAGTGAAAAAGAAACTGTTGTTGTGTGTAGTGTCCAGTCTCTAGTTTCTGAACCAAATTTGAAATTTACATAATATAAGAATCAATTTTCCTTGTACATCTCTGCAATGCCAGTACAATGAGACAGTTTGCTCTCAATTCCAAACACCAACTTAGAAATTGTTAGAAAAGTTTCAGTCAAAACCTTGTTGAATCTAAAGCTAGCAGTCACCCAGAAAGAAATCCTCAGTTCTTTTTACTATCAGTAGTACTTCAGCAAGGCTAAGAAGTAAAGGCTTTAATATATTCTAGCTTGAAGTTTTCTTTATTCAGATACAGCTTCAAACAAAGGTTTGAGACGCTGATTAAGAATGTAACTTTATGGAGTATGTGTTACTTGTTCCTAAACAGAACAAAAAAATAGACAGTAAAATGAGGCAAAGGTAGTTTGCATTTAATGAAATGAAATACAGGTAAGTTGATGCTTCAAATGAAGTTTGTGTTAGGATTATTCATTATGTTTTCCCCTTTAAGTATCTGAGAGTGGAATTTGTCCTAAATATATGTGCTTTCTATTGCAAGGTACTGCATCCTTAAGACAAAGTGCAATTAATTTAAAGTACAATGCAACTATTTGATTTCTGAACAAAAGTATTCCAGAGCAAAGAAAAGAGTTCATTTCTTCATGTTTCATATTTGCAGTGTGATTAACATATATATGATTTTAGATCTTTAGCTTTTATATGTCTATTCATGCAGATGGACTCCTGAGCCCAGAGTTTTTTGGCACAAGGGTGACATTTGGAAGGAAGGCGCTGTGCCTGTGTTCTTGCAGAACTGCAGCATAACTAGAGGAAAGCTGATAGTGGTCTGTTTGGTCATGGGAAACTACTCAAAATATCCACATTTTGTGGCAAAGCAACCTCAGCTAGTTGAGCTGTAATCAAAATTATGGCTAAAGATGAGACAGAGGCATAAATGTCCATCTTTCATTTGTGGGCATTTAGAACATTTCAGAAAAAAAAAAAAAATATTGTGACTTCCTTTATTTTTCTTTTGTTTTCAATAGTGTGTGACATAGTCTCACAGATACAAATGCTGTATTTATTGTTGAGTCTGTGTATGGGCTGGACAATAGGCAGAATGAAGAAATCTCATGGCAGACCTCTTCAGTGGGATTCCACTCCAACATCTACTGGCATTGCTGTAGTAGTTGTTGTTACACAGGTTTGTATTTTATATTCATTCTTATACTGAAATATACAACTGCTATTAAGTATGACAGAACCATGAACCAACTAATTTCAATATTTTATGAGGGAGGGAGTATCAAGACTAGAAGAAGAACCCACAGCATAATGTTCACCCAATATGTCTAATAGGTAACAACACCTTCTCTTTACTTTGACAATTTAAGGTGTAGCTCCACAGTATGTTTTTGTTCAGCTGTAAAACCACTTAAGAAGTTCCCACAGTTTTCCAAACTTCTGTTTGTGCCAATTGTTTGTAGCGTTATACTATAAACCAGATCAGTAGAATTATCTAGATTGGAAATAAATTTAAAAAGAGAGATTTCAGCACAGTCATTTTACTAATCTGATTTACAATGTGGTCCTATAAATAGTTGTAATCAGTACAACTGAGGGGTTGTGAACTATATTGTGTGGAGTGACAACAAGCAGCATTAGAGGAAAGATGAGAAAAGCTGCTCTAAGAAATTCTTTCTGTCACAAAAAAAAATTGAAATCCTCAGTGTCCTCCTCCTAGACCCACTCAAGTAGGATGTCTGATGGTCTTTTCAATCAATATAAGTGAATTCTTGAAAGGTTCATGTGCAGGATTGGTGTTGCAAATATAAAAATGGTCTGACACATAATTTCCTTCAAATATTTTCCATTAAAGTAAATTAGAAAGTTGAGTAAACCAGTAACTTAAAAGTAAATTGTAATGGAGATCATCCAACCCTGGTGATGCCTTTTGTAAACAAATTTTTTTAAATCACAGCATAAAGACAAGAGAATATTAAAGCCATTGAGAAAGAGAAGAGCAGGGAGAAACTGGAGACAGTAATGAGGAAGAGATTATACTGAAGATTTTGTGTCATTTGAGTAGCATCTGCAATTAGTGCTGCTTCCAAACTAAATAAGTAGACTGCTAAAACATTAAGAGTAGCTGGGAGATGACATTTCTTGCTAATTAAGAATATAAACCAAGGACTATTAAGGTCAATGGGACTGTTGAAATTCAAAGATAGGTTAATTCCACCTTACTTTGGCACCTATCTAGCATCAGAAATTTTACATGCTGGTAGTAAATAAGGCTTCTAACATGTTTAATTTTATTCATGCCTTCCCACTTGTACATACATATGAGTGTGTTAGTACTCTGTCACTTGAGAATGGAAAGTTTTTTGTTGTTGTTTCCTATTTATTATACATGGAAAGTACTCTCAGTATCATCAGCTTGATTTTTTTTTTTTTTTTTTTTTTTTTTTTGGTGGTGGTAAAAATAGGGGCAGGTGTCATACATATGTGCTGCTTCCTCCAATACTGGTCCACTGGACATTTGTGTTGGCTCTTTGAGCACCACTGGAGAACTGGCACAAAGTTGACTATCTCACTTTTCACCACAAAGGCACAGCTCTGCTACATCTCTCCTTCTGGTACCAGTGTGAATGTCAGGTTTAGCAGGAGTCTTGGACAAACAGTATATGGATATCAGAGTATGTTATTGCCTGAGTGGTGTTGCACCCCCATTTCAGTGTCTACTGTCTCCAGCAGAAGTTCCCTGACACCAAGAGTATCCTTGCCCCTTTGGCAAGGATGTTTTCCATCTCATGGTTCAGTACATATAAAATTTACCTTCTGCCAGATTTCTTCTCCTTAATACAGAGTGTAGCTGTTGAGCTCAGAGCAGCAGGATCCAGACCATATCTCCTCTATCAAAGATGGTGAGCTCAAGACTTCATGCTCTGGATTAGTCTGTTGTTACACAGTCTGTCTAGATTGACATGTGTTTTGGACCTGCCGTAACAGGGCAATCAATGAGCACTTTTAATGATTGTAGAATAACTTCCTTTCTGTCCTGCTCTTTCCCAGAGATTCTTATGGGAGGGCCATCTTCCTCCTATGCCAGACATTGGACCAACTTGCATGGATAATCAGAGATGTTCTGAGGACTTGCTGCGGAAGGTGCTGGAAACCACATGTGTTACCCTAACACAGTAGACAGAGATTCAACCATGTTAGTTTTATTGACATTCTACACTACCTGTCCTCATCTCATCTTCAGGGAAGTCAAGCAAGTGGACAGCCTGGGAAAACATGTTATTCTTCAACCTAACTGGAGTTTTGACTGGCAAACTATCTGACCCTGTTTGCCTGCTTCTAGTTCAAATTACTCAGCAAATTTTCAGCATTTTTTTTCCTCTTTGTACGAATGTTATGGATATTTTTCTTTTTGTTCTTTCAGAAACACCAGCAATTTTCCAGGCTGTATTTACACGTTACCATCAGTTTAGGATGGACACAGGCTCCTAGTCAGCAAATGTCTTGTGGTCTTTGCGGCTGCAAAGAGGTAGCATCTCAAAGGAGTGACAAGTCTGCCATTCAGCATCTCCATTTGCCTTAACTTGTTCTTTATTTCAGAACAAACGATTCCCAGGCAGCTCTGTATTCATTAAAGATTCCTCTTTCTGCTGCTGAAACACAAACCTTATTCAAAACTTTATTGGTGGCAGGCCTTTCCCATCACGTAGACCTGAGCAGTTTCAGCTTTCAGGGCTAATTGGAGTGCGCGCAGTGATTCTAGAAAGACAGCTGATCCCTTTAAACCTAACCAAAATGTCGTTGAATCTTACTGCATTAGACATCACACTTTTCAGGGGTTCTTAGGTAGACCCCAAAGGTGTGCTCAGAATGAGCTCTGCCTCTGACATTAGATCTAAACCATTTTTTACTGTACTGGCATTGCATGACATCAGATACCAAGAACTAGATATGATTAGAGGCAGCTAGTTAATCCACTTTGCCTTGCTGCTACCCTTAATTTCCCTTTTGCTTCCCACTTCCCCTGCCTCTCAGGGATGATCTGTCCCATGAGAAACTGCCTTTACTGGAGATTGATATGTTATCTTGGCTTGCCATAAAGTCAGTGTTGGTACAGTGAAGGGGAGGAGGGGTTTTGCTGTAATTGTTTCCTCATGACAAGAGAATGTCTGGTTCTTCATTGTATGGATGTAGAGGTTCAACTTGTATGTCTAGAACATCAGGATGATGTCCATGGCAAACATTCTTGTAGCATTTGAAGGAGAAGACCATTTGGTGCCCACTGTGAACCAAGACAGGTCAGAAGTTTGTGCAGATGAAGTCAGGCATTTTGAACAGTGTATTATGTAAACAAGGAGATGGTCATTCTCCTTTATGAAGAAGTTGTGACTTAAAGGGTGGATATAACTAGTGTGCGTCAGCTCTTCAGCTGCCTAGCTCATCCAGTTCTTCTGTCTATAGCCTAAGCAGAGTTGGTTTTTTGGATAAAAATTAGGATTTCCCCCCTAATTTCTTCTCAGAGCTCATAGTTCTACTCACTGCCAACAAAATAATGTCGCTGATATCCACTTCAGCAGCTTGGTGTCTAGGTGTTTTTTCAGCTTGTTCCTGATATTGCAGCTAAGTGAGCTGATATATGTCTTTCTGTGGTCAAGGTAAAGGACTTCAGGGCTTATTTATCTTAATTTCTCTGGTATAGCCCCCCAAAGAGTTTTCAACTTCAAGATCATGCTTGTGTATGAAAGCTCTTCCTTCATTGAGAACAGACTGCCTAATCCATTGTAACCTAGACACACTCCATAGCATAGGTTTCTCCTTTGTAGGATCCTGCTTTTTTTCTGGTGAGTGAGAACAGTCCCAGCTCATAGTAAGAGTAATGACACATCTTCACCTTGTCTGAGCTTCCAGTGTGTTGCACTGATGGTTCCATCTGTGCCTCTAATGCCTATGCCTTCTGTTTGTTTTGGAATAATCTAGTGAAACCGAAGGAAGCTGGACTTCTGTGATCTTACACATTGCTGTCGCTACACACGGTCTTTGATCAACCAATTCCTGTGTTGTTTACACTCTATAAAGGGCTGGTCCAGAGCATATGCTGCTGTTAGACACTATTTTCTCATGTGGATTGGAACTTTGTTCTCATGATTCCTTTACTGCAGCTCTTTGTCATCTTCTCATGAAAGTGGCTTCCTTCATTACTGTTACTATTGGTGTAAGTTAACAAAAACTGAGACCCTCATGAGCTCTGTTCTTTGAGGTTAGCTATCCCTGGGATCTACCTGAAGTTTCTTCTTAAAGCAGTATCACAGTTCTATCTCCATAAGCCTATATTTCTTCCCCCCAGATGCATGCTTTTCTAAGGAAGATTCTATACAGAGGTGGAGGCTTTTTTAAATTTTCTCAAACAGTGTATGTCCAGTCCAGGGTAGTTAACACTTTGGCTGTTTGCAAGTGTAAATGTCGAAAAGGAAAGTGCTCTGTACAAGACTGCAGTGATTTTGTAACAGGTAGAACCCTTATTTGTTGCCTGGGCATGTTCTGTCTGGACTAAAATAACTTCTGTGATAGGAATTCATCAATTTTGTGACAAAACTAGTGCTGTAGACACAACTTTACCAAACACTGTCATATTTTAATCTTACTCCCTGACAGAATTCTCAGTTGAATAATTTGGTCGTTTGAAGATGTTTGCTTGGAGTTGCCCAGAAATTGAGCGTTATGGTGGGAATATTTGAAGCATGTTGGTCAGATTGTTTACTAGTAATCAGTGATGTCCAAGATGTGCATGCTTCATGTCTGTCCCTCTCCCATCCTTCCATTTTCCATCCAGGTAGCTGAGGAGTGACTGAAATTACAGCAGTCATGCTTGCTGTGTCATGGCTTCAGTGAGGGAGGGGAAAAGTGAGAGAGGACTGTCTAAGGATATTCTAAGCAAAAATACTTGTCTCTCAACTGATGAGACTCAACAACACCTTTGGAAGGCACATGTGAATTACACATTTTAAAAAAATGAAGTTTACTGTCAGTAACGCTATTGTCTTTATGTAGTTAATGTAGTGAGAGAGCCTTTGAATGTGTTCAGAAAGGAATCTGACTAATTTATATTTCTAAATTGAGGCGTACATTGTCTGCTTCTGAAGGCCTTCACACCTACCTCACTCATATAAATCAAATTTGCCTACCTTTCTTTAGAAAACCTGCTTCATTAGACACCTGAAACCTAAGTGCAACTTAGATGTATGCAGTAGGTGGACTAGATTCCAGTGCATATTCAAATCTTAAAATGCCATTCAGCTGCTACATGATGCTGGGAGAGTCTAAACTTTATGAGTATTCTGATTTATAACGTTAACATTCCCAAAGTCTTAAAAAGATATTCTTCAGCAAGACCCAATTTTAATGCAACAAGTAGGCACCTGGCTTCTACCCAACTAAGATTCAGAAACGAGGCACTTCTTAGTCTGTTTTTCCTTAGAGAACCTATCAATAATCTCATAATACTCCTACAAAATTGGATTCTGCAGCAAATGGATACACTGCTCCGAGTTCAGGAAGATTACTGTCTTTCATGTAGTTATCTGTTGGCTAGAACATTTGTCCAGATGTTGAAACGGCGTTTGGAACCCGTGACACTCCCTTCCCTAGACCCTAGGAGATTTCCAAGCTGGTTGTTTGCAGAGTCAGGCTCACTCGCAGTTTCTGACCTAGCTGATGTTGAATTCTTTTCCCCACAATGGCACAGCTTCAATAGAAGGGGTGGAGAGTGGCCCACCCAAGAACAGCTTGTAGCCTGGCAGTTGGGGCACTCTCCAAGGAGGTGGGAGATGCGAGTTGGATATCCTTTAGGCAAAGAAGGGAATTGTGGGAGATCCAAGTTCAACCTGGGTGAACGCTTGAGCCTTTAGGCTATTGCATAAAAGGGGCAGCAGCACCACCCTCTTACTTCCCCATCTTTAAAAAGAAAAGTGAATCCTGTTAGGATTTTGAAAGAAAAGGCGTAGTCGCCTGCCTTTGAAACAAGCTTTACAGGTTGTGGATCCTGAGTGGAAGGAGACACCTCCCTGTAACTCTGTGGAATCATTTCAGTGGGCTTCCTGCTGAGTAGACCAACTGTTTAACTAGGTGATTATTTTGGATCTTATGCTAAGGTGCCACATTCCTTCTGTCCAAATCAGAGGAAACTTTAACTTGTCAAACTTTCTAGAAGTTACGAAGCGCAAGAAGCGAGACTTTCTTCCTTGCCAGTTGCATTTGACCTGATAAATAGTGCCAAAAAGCAGTTCAGTCTAGGGTGTTTTTTTGTGTAACATGGTGCTCTCCAACAAGCAGAGCAGAGTATGACTACTTGTGCAGATAATTTAATCTACAATGGTAAGATTAAGCAAAGTTTAATGTAACCTTGTTAACTCTAAATGTACTTTGCTACTGTTGTTCTTTTCCAGAGCTTTTTATTAATTTGGGAGCAGTTTGAAGACAGGAGTCACCACAGCTACCATTCCCACCATGGCTTAGCAAGCGGACTGCTTATCGGCCTCAGAGTTTGCCTCGCTTTGTCACTGGCTGCTGGTCTTTACCAGATCATCACAGTGGAGAGAAGCACGCTGAAAAGGGAGTTCTATATCACGTTTGCCAAAGTACGGGTTTCATCAGGGAAACTGACCCCTTCTGCTGTATATGTAATTGTGGCACGCAGTTGACTGAAGCATTAAACTCTCTTCCTCCATAAGAAAGTTAATGTTTAAGTGTCTGATTTCATTAAATTGCACCCTGTCATCATATTTTTAAGTAGTTGTTTTAATTTGACAAGGCGTATAGACCTTTTTTTAAACCGAAATCCCACCTTTCATTGTGTGGTTTTCATTCTGTTGATCGAAAATTAAACAATGGGTTCATAAAATAGACAGAAATGTAAATGCAGTTCCTCTAACTGTCATTTCTTTCTTCTGAGCTGGCATGTAATCATTTTGTAACTTATACTCATCTTTTCTTTCAGGCCTGCATTCTCTGGTTTTTGTGCCACCCATGTCTTGCAACCATTTCTGTAATATTCAGAGAATATCAAAGAGAAAAGGTATGTACAGGCAAGATAAAAGAGATGGAATTTGAATAGTAGTTGTTCTTCATGTTCAGTGTTTGTTAGCAAACTCATGCTCTTAGGCTGTTAATCTTATGACCCCAAAGCAACTTGAAAAGTCTTAGTCACACAGCTCTCATTGATGCTAATGTGAGTCATATTTTACAAAGGCATAGAAGGTTTGAATCATCTGAGGGTAATCATCTCTACTTTTGGGCCAGGGGAGTGGGATTGTTAAGTCAAAGGAAAATGTGGAGGGGGTGTTTTGTTTTATTGTTTGCTTGGTTTTTTTTAATTAAAAACACCATGGGGATTCTTTTAACAAAGCTAGTAGAAAGATAAATCAGTGGATTTTGTTGTTGTTGTTTGCTTTTTAAACCTCATACTTTAAAAGCTTTATGCAGCTAAATAGGTCAGGGAACCTGTAGCTAAACTGTATTACTTAGATTAGGAAATCCATCCAAAAATGTAGTGTTTGGATGAAGTGCACTGCTATTCTCAGGTGATTGACTACCTCATTCCAGGGCAGAGTTTGCTTCTTTACGGTTATAACCATCTGTGTACTTATGTGCAAATATTTTCAGAAATTGAGCTTTTATTTGTGTAGAGATTATGTAAGGGAAAGAAAAAGGTTCCACTAAAAGTATACAGTAAATGAAATGCCACGTTTCATTACAAAAAAAAATCTAGGGAGGAAAAAAAGGCTTCTCTAGACCTACTAATGAAGTGACTGTGTCAGGACAGGATAGCATCTCTAGATGTAGGATCAGTAAAGGAAACTTTTGCAATATTTTGAGATCTTTATTTTACAGAAGGGAGATTACAGTTGCTTTGCTCTTGCATTTGAGGAAATTTAACAATTGTGTGCAGCTGCAGTTTCTACATTATAAAAATGTATCTATGTTTCCTTTTTGAAATGCACGATCAATAAATACCTGTTTGCTTAAGAAAAAGCAGGTGTTTAAAAACATTCTTGGTACATAAGCTTAGACTTCTGCTTTCTCAGAAACAGTAGTTACCTTTACGTGTGTAATAAATACTGCCTTACAGATCTTTTACAGATGAAGAGACTTGCACTGCAAAGAGGTCTGGCTAAGTGAGACTGATAGATCACTATCCACACAACTCCATGATTGTGCTATTGCAAAGTGTTTCCAGACTTTTTTTTTTCCCCCACTCTGTTTGTTGTAAGAATAGAATATCTAAACATCACCTCTGCTTGTGAAACTGCATGGGTGGTGAATTGCAAGTCTGAAATTCCCCAGAACAGAGACCGCCAGAAGGGTTATGTGACTTGCCCAGGGCTATCTACTGATTTAAAAACACCCAGGTGTGAGAATCTGAATCCTGGACTTGAGATTTATGTTAAAATCTTTGGTAACTGCAGCAATATTCAAAGGTTTAAAGTTAAACCTCAAGCACACAGTATGCTGATAGAAATTTATTATGGATTGTTTGGTGGTGTGGATTTTTTTCACTTATTTTTCTTTTTCTCTCTTCTTTCTCTCTAGATTATTACCATAGGTGTTATCCTGTGTCAGTGCATCTCTATGGTTATCCTCTACAGACTTTTTCTATCTCATAGCTTATATTGGGAAGTATCTTCACTGTCATCAGTGACATTGCCACTAACAGTGTCCTCTGGACATAAAAATCGACATCACTTCTGAGATGTTTAGGAAGAACTCATTATGTAATAAATGTGCAATAATGACCTAAATATATAGGTATTTTTGTCACAGATGTGTGATATATTGGTTTCACTGGAAAACTGAGTGATAATATCAGAGCACTTCACAGACCTTTGGTCTGACAAGCTACCTAGATTAATATGTTAAAAGTACTGTGGAGTGGAAAAATCCATAATCTGAATAATTTTGTAAGTACTGTTTATGTGTAGCATGTGGTGCTGAGCTGTATCACAGAAAAGTATGATGAATCTTTTCTCTCCCATTCACAGCCACAAAAAATGTCCTTACTTTATATCAATACTAGGTTCGAAGGTCTTATAAAATGCAGTTCTTAAAACATCTACAAGTTCAAACAAGTCTGAAATAGGCCAGTTGTGGAATTGGTGCGATGCATAACAACGCGTACAAGTCCTTTTATTTTCATGCTTTAAAGAAAATGCATTTTATGTGTAAGTATAAAAGAAGGGGAGACAAAAGAGGGACAGTCCTCTAGAAAACACAACTGACTTCAAGAAACTCTCATCTGTTATTAGTGTAAAATAAAAGCCTTTTTTGCAACTAATGTTCATACTCGTTCAAATTTTAATAGGAATGAAAATGGGGTTCATATCTGCTTTAAAAAAAAATAATAACTAAAAATTTCATCGGGTAATGAAGGTCTGAACAGTTTTTGAGGTTTAGAAGACATAGCAACATAAAGGTAATTAAAACAGCAGGCTCACATCTTTTAAAGGAAAAAAAAAAAAAAAAACAAGGCAAAGAAAATGGAATGGGTGATGTGGTACTAGAATTTTAATCCTGATATAATTCATTTCTGTTACATTGAGGATTCAATCATAATTAAGCCATATACACAGATTAAATTAACAGAAGCATTTCAAATAAATGTTGGTTTCAGTCATCAACTACCCATGAATTCCTGCCCAAGGATACTTAATCAGGATTAAATTTTCTATGAATAATTGAAAAACAAAATACTCACTGGATTTGTTATAATCCATGTTGGCACTGGGTTCTAAGTAGTTGCCATCTTCCATCCATTGTAATAAAGCCATACTACTTTGTGATGCCCCAGCATTCAGAAAGCCAGTGTAAATATATACTTTATTGAAGTGCCTGTTTATTGAGTATTATTAAATCATGCTGACATTTTTTTTCCATCAGAATACGAACATACCTATTGCCATTGTGAAATCTTTCTTTTTGGGTTTAGTTTAGTATTTGTCAAATTTTAGACTTCTTTTCATAAATGTGTGTTTCTTCACAACATAGATTTTATTTTCTAGTAAACAAATGGTTGTTTCTTCTTAACAGTGTGTAAATTACGACTCTATGAAAATGTAAAGGCACCGGGGTTCTAGCTTTAAAATAGTCCTAGCTTTTCCATTCACGTTTGCCTCAGTTGTGAGCACAGTTGAAGCATAAGTTATTCCATTCCACTTTAGAGGCAAAATGAGACATTTGCCTTTGACTAAGGCAAAATGGCAACATGACAAAGTTGCTCATTAAATCATCTCCTTTCTTATTGTTTGTAATTCAGATCAAGAATGGCAGGTTGAGGCTGGAAAAGATGAGATATTATGATTTCACACAATCTTCAGAATGATTAAAAGATTAATTATTACATTCCTCTGATAACCACACAAAAATATTATTGGTTAAAACTTTGGTCTTTATTTCCCTGCTTATCTCTGTGCTTTTCATCTTCTCGAGGAGAAAAAAAAAGGCATCCTGTTTTTGAGAAGTCTCCAATAATGCAGTAGAAGAGTCCTATTGTCTTCATGTATAAGACATGAAATTCAGGCGTAAAGTAGAATTTTCTGATAGACACAAGAACTACTTTACAGTTTATGATCCATCATGATAAAAGTTTTAATCTATGCAGAAAAAACTGTATGTGGCTTTCAGAAGAGGCACTCCATTTGTTTTATTTTCCGGAAGTACTTTCTTACTTCCTATAGTCCCTCTGACTTCAATCGGTCAGTATTAAGGTAAATGGTATCTTAATTTCACTTTATGAATATGCCCTACAACAATTCATAAAATGAATTCATAGTTAATCTGAGTGTAAATAGGAAGCATAAGGTGTTGGCTCGTCATCTTTTCCAGATTGCCCCATAAATCAACAGGTAACGTTATCCTCTCTTAGTTTGGCATTGAATACAACAATTTGAAAATAAAACTTCATTTTTGCTATTAGTGTAACTGTAGCAATTGTCACTTTCTCATGGTAAGCAATACAAAGGACATGCATTTCTGCCTGGCTCTGTTAGTATTCTTTCATAACCAATATTCACCAATTTTATGTTATTAAATCATTAATGCATAGCATAGCAGTAGGTCAGTATGATCGCAGTAATATTCAAGATGTCAGTTAATGCAGTACAGGATATCTCTGGGGGGAGTCTTCAAGTATGACTAATTTACAAAGCTTCAAACCTACCTGTCCTCTAGCTTGAGGCTTCCTGCCTCTGCATCATGCCTGGAGAGCAGTTTGTGTACGTGAAAACCTATCTCTTCTTCCCAACTTATATCTTCTGTGAGACCAGCTGATAAGACCTTGCTTCTTTCATGCTAACTCACAGTTACCCATTTTATCAATTTGGTTTCATAACCTCATTTTGAAAGAATAGCTTCCAGCCTTCTTTCAGTTGTCTTTGATCAGTGCTCCCTGGCTGGAAAACTTTCTCTTTTTCTAAAACATGCTTTCCGTCACCAAAAAAAAAAATCTATCACAATGTAGGACTCTTGCATATATCTGAGCATCTCACCCTACATCAGCAATGCATTAGGTGACAGCAGTGGACAGAAGCACTCCTTTGGTAGCCCCGGTGTGTGAATGGTGTGGGTTTGGGCCTGCTGAAAGCTACCGTGTACCCAGGGAGGCTCTGGCAGCCCTGGACTCCCCACTCCCTGCTGCCAGGCGCTGCAGCGCATCTGCCCAAGGCAGCACTGCTGCTGCTGACCCCTGTGGGCAGCACTGCTTAGTCAAGGTCCAATGATGACATCTCACTCGAGACTTTCTGTGCATTGTGCTTTTATGGTTTTAGTAAAGTTGCGGTTACAGAATATACTAATTCTCTTGCCTGCATGTTTTGGTGCTCGGCTAAGGTAAGTGTATATTGACACAACTGCAAACTGAAGTTGGTTGTACTCTGAAGAAATCCACTTCTGTGTGTGAGAGGGCATCTCCTTGCCTGCCATTGCCTTTCCTACTGGCACAGATACCAGTTTGCATCAGTTATGATTTATCAGTTGGCAGGAATGATCCCAGTTCAGGAGAAATGAAGGTGAGATCAGCAACAGTCTACGAGAACTGCCCCCCCACACCCCCCCAAACTGTGAGGAGAGATTATCTTGTTTTGCCCCTGACCAGCAATGTGGAGGCTGGAGCAGTTATAGGGCTCATCACAAGTCCCCTAAACTATTCGCTCCCCTTCTGTGTAGGGTGTGTTTATTGTACATTCATTTAAAGTGCTTCAGGTAGGAAAAAGAGTATTTACAATTAAATGTATGTAAATGGAAGTGGAAAGGCTTGATTGGAAAAACATCAAGTTTCTAATACATATTACTATACTAAGACCTCCCACACAAGACAAACATTTATAGTCAGATCTAATGAATATTCCTTTCTGGTTCCTGTGCCAAATGGAGATTCATGGAAGTATCAAAATCTTTTTGTTTGCATCTCAATCCTCTACAAAACTGAAAGAATATTTGATTTGGCTCTAGTTAATTCTGTGTGATTTAAGCCTCTATTTGGTACTTTTTAGGGAATAACAGTAAATGTTTATTGGGCTGGCCAAAGCTGATGTTATGCTCTACCTTTTAACTATCTTTCTGTGACCATGCAATATACAAAGGGCAGGCGGTCCTTGTAAATGTCAAACATGAAAAGAGAAAGTATTAAGCTCTTTTTCTATGGACTGTTGTTTTCTAACCACACTGATAAGACTAGACTGATTTTTTCCAACGAGCAGTAAGTTCTGATTCCAGTTTTTCTTAAACCATTATTTTCTGCAATTTTTTTTTCCTGTCTTGCAAATTCCAGCTCTCCCGCTGCTTTCTGTCTCTGCCCTCCCGCCTCCTCCTCGCTCACACATGATTCCAAATGTAATGGGTGTCATTTCTCTATCTCTCCATCTGTTCCCACAATCAACACTCACAGTCCAGCCCCTACTTTGCATCTAGTATGCGTATTCTCTTTATCCTCGGTCTGTTTTGATTTCACGCTTTTCCTGTCTTTCCTTTGCCCTCTCTGCCATGTCTTTAGTCTCCCTAGCCATTAGAGACCTGAGGGTGTGGTTTGACATAGCAGCTAATTTGGGCTGTTAGCTGCCAAAACTGAGTGTCCCTGTTCCCCTGGCTGCACACTGCTGTGGCTTCCCTTGAACTGACGCTGGCTGTCACCTAGCAGAATTAAGGAGTTAAACTGGTAGAAAACTCAGCCTTTAGCAGCAGAAGAACAAAAAAAAAATAGTTCTCAGTGTTTTTATCTCACCAAACCAGGTCGTCAGGATTTGATGAGTAGCAGCAGCACTGCTGGGGATGGGATAGAAAAGACATGCTGGACAAGATCTCCTTTAAAAGAGCAGCTGCAAGGTCAATCGGTCTTTTGCAAATGATCAGCTGTGTAACTCCTCCATCTCTCTCTCCTGTATGTCTTCGGCTGCATTTTGCATGCTAAGTATTGGCTTGTCCCTTCCCTTAATAGCTCTCTTTCAATAGTAGTGTCAGGGAGGTTTTTCCAGTGAAAGGAAAACTGTTGAGCTGCTTTAAAGTATTTTAAAATCAACAGGGTCAGTTGTGCCTTTGCAGCCTTACAAAAGGGGCTGGGAGGCCTTATGAGCAGCCCCCAGTTTGAGGAAGGAGTTCCGAAGGGAGAAAAGCCAAGCACCATGAAAACAGCCGTGACTTGTGTGGGTGCCAGGTTTTTTCAACAGATGGGCAGCACCATGGTAGAAGACAACCAAAAAGATCACACAGCTTTTCACAAGGTCTGCCTGTGGGTCGGGAGAGACTTAATTGCAACAACTGCAACCCAAAAGGAAACGTTTCCAGCAGCAGGTACCCTGGAAGAGTACTTTTATCTATGGGTTTTTTAATTTGCTGAGATGCATGACTTTGTGAGGTTGTAGTAGGATGGTGAGGATCTGTCTCGCCTCATGGTCAAGCACTGACAAGATTGCCCAGGCTGGCAAGTAAGTTTGGCTTTTAATACTGCTGCAACCCCCAAAAATCTATTGAGGGAGACTGCAAATGAGCAATCTCAGCAGTCTCTCCTGTTTCAATACAGTAGTTAAAGCTAAAAGACTGTACAAGTGCCTTGTTAGAGTGGATACGTTTTTTGCCTAGTTTCTGACCTGTGAGCCTCTTAAAACAAGGGCATTATTTTCAAATCAAATGTTATAAACTGAACATTGGAGTTGTTAAGAAGAGATCAAAATTTACATAAGACTTCTCTTTAACCTATTACCTATGAAAATTTACTTCAGGCTGGAACTTGTTTTCTAAAGTTTACAGCATACAAAACAAATGGTTTTTAAAATTTCCTTACTATTAGTACCTTAAATTGTGTTTTCTGAAAGGGAAAAAAATCTTGGAACCTTACCAGTTTAATTTGCATTTTGGCTCTGATGTAACTCAAAATAGATTAGATTAAAAAAAGGAAATTTGGCAAGTGATTACTCAATTACATGATTTTACTACTTTGGTATTTTGAAAATAAAAATGAACAGATCTGGTTTACTTTGAAAAGCGCCTGGTGCACGTGTGCTGCAACCACTTTTCAGAAAACATATGGAAGGTTCCCTACACTGCGTATGGCAATGCTACCCAGAGCTCCAACGTGTATTCCTGTGACAGCCTACACTAGCTACACAAGATCCAGCCAGATCAGGGATTTTAATGTATACATTCAGATCATACTGTATTGAAGCAATGCAGGGTAATGAGTTGGGTGCGTATAACATGAGAAGTTCACAGTGACAGGGCTGCATTGCTCCTTTTTCACAGAAAGGAAATAAAATTACTTGGAGGTAGTGCCTGGCCAGGAAGTTAGGAGGAATTGGGGGAAAGGATACGATTTATGTGGAATCTATATTGTGCATGATATAAAGGTGAGCGATATCAACAGATACTTGTAAAATATTTCATCATCTAGAGCTGTGGATATTTGATCATCTCTGTGCCTTCCTCATTACCCTTGATTCCCATGCAGTCATGTCTCCAGCGCGTCCCTGGAAGCTGCTCATCTCCAGCCTTCATGCCAAGGGGAGGGAGCCACTGCTGTCTCCTAGAAGATCAAGCAAGTGGTGACAAACTCCCTGGAGTAAGGTAGCATTGATCCTCCACATGGTGAGGGATGGGCTAGGACTGTGTCTCAAACTGAGAATCATCAGTGTCATCTGTTATTTCCTTCACCTTGTTTTCCTTAGCAAAGTGATAGGGAAAGAGAAAACATCTGTCTCTGATGCATCCCCTTGGAATGCTTGGGGCTGTATTTGTGGCTTTCAGGTCTCTGCTAAATGCAACAGTTTTGTAAATGTATGTTCAGTACCATGATCTGGTCACTCATCTGTCCTTTCCCATAGAGCCGCTTTGGTTCTTAAAGGTTTCTCCGCATGCATGTTTGCAGCTGTCCCTTCAGTGCAAAGAGCCAGGATCTGTGTCTGTTCGTCCAGCACAAAGCCAGCTTGTGTGGTGGTGAGTTCAATCAAGATAATAGCAGCTTCAAATGACAGAAGCCTTACTTAGTGCCATCCCTGCCCTGACAAACTGTAGCTCTTCCAGTTGGTTTTAGTGGGGGTTAAGATTTTGAGAACATTAATCTTGGTGTAGTAATGACAGTACAGACCCGAAGTCCTGACACATGACAAGCAGAATATGCTGGGAAATTGTTAGAAATTTATCAATGCCTTTTGAAACAATGGTGTGGAACTGATGGATTGTAGGATTTTGTTTGACTATTGAGCCTGTGGAGCTTCGGCAAACTGGCCCTGTCTGAAGAGGGGTCACTGCCCAGATGTCCCTCACACGACGCTTGTTGCAGAGAGGTAAGCGTGTTGCTGCTGCTGCAGGGACACCCTGCTTCTGTTCCACTCAAACTAATTCAAGAGTTACACAGCACATGAGACTTAGTTGCTCACTGTAGATCTTGGTCTCATCCTGCTGCTTCTTACAAGTAGCTGGTTTTGACTACTACATACCTGATACTTGGCAGACCTGTTTCTGAGAAGTCTATCAGGTGAACCTTTGCTGTCCAAAGTAAAGCTCTTCTCAAGACCATCTTAATTGGCATCATATCTTCACTTTTCTCCTGTTGAAATGCAAAGTGATGGCCTTCAGCAATCTCCAGTGCCATGTCACTGTCACTGATGTCATGAGTGCATAAGGATTGTTGCTGCTTCTCCTCAAGAAGAACTGGATACATTTTTCCCTCATTGCTACCTTTGTAGAGACAAGAGACAAGCTCAGTCCCTGGCCTCCAAGACAGCAAGCTGTGCTGGCACTCTGTCAATGGCCCCAGTCACCCCAGAACTGACAGATGGACAAAGCACGAAGCCTTTATTCAACAACAGAGGAGGAGCTGACAGCTGCCATCAGTCCAACGTATTTCTGCAAGGGGGGAACTGTCATGCAGTTACCAGAAGAACTGACCACCTTCAAAAACAAAGAGAGTTTTCTACCACTGAGTTTGTGACATATAGACTGAGTTTCAATTTCTTATCTCTCAGGTCTGTTACCAGAGACCAACACGTGCAGCGGTGTGTATGTACAGATCGTGCTGTTTCAAGTGACTGTGTCACATCATGTGATGACACCTTTCTTTGTTGGGGTTACCAGCAAATCTGGGGCTTCTATTCTGGAGATGAAAATAAGATTATAGGACCAGAGCGGGGGGGGGGAAATCACTTCCCGGGCACCATATCCTGGTGGAATCGTTGCAATTCATGTATTATTCAAAGTCTAGATTTTGCAGCTAAGTCTTAAATTAACCTTGAAGTTATCTGAAAAGTCTCTTCTTCCCTATCAACTGTGTGGTTATCCCCAGCAAGTGCCCTCACTACTTACACATCCCACACCCCCCAGTCACTGCTGTTACAAGTACTAGAGAAAGGAAATGCAAAGCAGAATCTAAAGAAGTGGTTTAGAAGTTTATTCAGGTTAATTCGCAAAGTACGACTGTGACACCACGGGGCTCCTGAGGATCTACAC